>NC_045542.1:153616057-153928557 GCF_009769535.1 Thamnophis elegans | reverse complement strand
TGCTTTCTTTGGAGCGAAGAAAGGGAAAAAGAAAGTAAAAGGCAAAGGAGAGGATGCTTGAGGTTGTGTCGCCCAGCCTGGCTTCACTTTTGGAGGTTCGGCATTACAACTACCAGAATTCCAAGCAAATGTGGCCAGTTCTGAGCGTTGTGGTTTTAATAGGTCTGGAATCTGGATGCTATCACATCAGGAAAGAATGTAGAGTTAGAAGGGACTTTTGAGGTTTTCTAGTCCAACCCCTTCCTGCTCAAGCAGGAAACCCTATACCAGGGGTGTCAAACTCGCGGCATCACGTCGTCACGTAATGTATTATAACTTCCCCTTCACTAAACTGGGGGTGGGTAGGCATGGCCAGCGCATGACTCATCCAGCCCATGCACCGCGTGTTTGACACCCCTGTCCTATTCCATTTCAGGCAAATAGTTGCCCATTCTCTTCTTAAAAACCTCCCATGTTAAAGCAATCGTGGCCAAACAAATCCAGTCAGGGTTTTGCTGGCTTTTTAAAAGGCTTTGTCGGACCTGCCACAACTTAATAGAAACAATCCTTGGTTCCATCTGTTGAGAAAGGTATATAGTTTTATTAGAGATCAAATGCACTGCAATAGTGCAAAGCCAGAACTGAGAATCATGCGCCCAAATCTCACTGTTCAGGAAATATAAATGTCCTTCAGAAGGCTCAGAGTAGTTCATGTTTGACTGTTTTAGGACGTGGTGATGTTTGTGTGGTTTTTCCCAGGGGCGGCTGGTATTTTGAGACTTTCTCCTTCATGTGAAATTTCTGGTGTTTCACAATGTGCGACCGGTGAGTGAAGCACTTCCCGCACTCCAAGCATTTGTAAGGTTTCTCCCCCGTGTGGACTCGCTTGTGAGCCAAGACGTTGGATCGGTCTGAAAAGCATTTCCCACACTCGGAACACGCGTAGGGCTTCTCCCCCGTGTGAACCCTTTTGTGCCTGGCGAGGGAGGAGCTGTCCGAAAAACATTTCCCACACTCCGAGCACACATAAGGCTTCTCTCCCGTGTGGATGCGCTGATGTTTGACCAGGCCTGACCGCTGGGCAAAGAATTTCCCACACTCCAAGCAGGTGTAAGGTTTCTCAGCTGTGTGGATGCGGCAGTGCTTCACGAGAGACGAGGGCCGAGGAAAACATTTGCCACACTCCAGGCACTCGTAGGGTTGTTCTCCCGTGTGGACCATCCAGTGACTCACGAGGGTCGAATGCTGGTCGAAACACTCCCCACACTCGGAGCATTTGAAGGGGTTCATCCCTCTGTGAATCCTCTGGTGAGCCACCACGTGGGACCTGTCCGCGAAACACTTCCCACACTGGAGGCACTTGTAGGGTTTCTTGCCCGTGTGGGCTCTCTGGTGCCTCACGAAGGCCGGGTGGTCGGCAAAATGTTCCCCGCACTGCAGACATTTAGGTTGTTTCTCTTGGAGGTGGACCTTCTGGTGGCTTGAAAGGCCCAACGCATGAGCAAAACACTTCCCGCATTCCAGACACACGTGGTGGTCCCCATCGGCAACCCTGTCCTGACAGTGCGTGATGAGAGCAGAGGACCATGGGAAACTCCCCCTACAGTCTAGGCATTCATAAGCCTCTTCTTCTGGGTTCATCCGCCAGTGGTCCGTGAAGGTAGAAAATCGCTGAGCCTGTTCCTCACACTCCATGCATTCATAAGGTCTCTCTGCGGGGAGCTTTCCCGGTGTCGTTGCAGGGCCCGGCCAGCAAGTAAAAGAGTTCCCACAGGTCTCACACAGGAAGGACTCCTTTCCCACAAGGTGTTTCTGGTGTGCCTCATTGTAGTATTTGCCGTGCAGCGAAAGAGACAAGCTGCTTTCCACAGAATCATCTGGTGGAGTAAAAGACAAATAAAGTTTGTCTTATGACCACGGTTGAACACCCGAAATTTCTTTAAAAAAAAAAGTTTTATGTATTTTTTTATTTTAATTTGAACATTTCATCTTCCATTAAACAGTGCGTCCTCTGGGTACAAATATCTCTGTGCAATAACAATGAACATTTATAGTATTCATTACACTGATGTTAATTCTCTAATATTACAATAATAATAAGTATAATAAACCTATTTCATTTCTCTCTCTTAACATATCTTCTAATAAGAATATATGAACATTTATAGTATTCATTACACTGATGTTAATTCTCTAATATTACAATAATAATAAGTATAATAAACCTATTTCATTTCTCTCTCTTAACATATCTTCTAATAAGAATATAATAGTAATATTAAACACAATAGTCTTGTCAGTCATATTAGTAAAATCTTGTTTACATCTCTGTTTTAACATTTTCTATATTTCACTGAACTCCGCTTATTTCTAACTTCTGTTTTTGTTCTCAAACCATCCATAAAAAATCTCCCATGTCATATAATACTTGGTTTGTTCTTTCTCCCGGCTAGGCAGCGTTAATCTATTCATTTCTGCACATTCTAATATTTTCCTAATCTCATTCTCATCAGTAGGGACCTTTTAACTCTTCACCAGTTTTGTGCAAATACAATTCTAGCTGCAGTTAGTACATGTATCATTAAGTATGCATTTCCTTTACTATAGGTTTCGGGCAAAATCCCCAGAAAAATATTTCTGGTTTTGGTTTTGAGCCCAAAATTTCTGTTGGTAAGCGAGACAGCTGTTAAATGATTTTTTCTCCATTTATGACTGTTCTAGTCATAGTTGTTAAGTGAATCACTGGAGTTACCATATTTTTCAGAGTATAAGATGGACCTTTTTCCCTCAAAAAAGTGACTGAAAATCTGGGTGCGTCTTATACACTGAATACAGCATATTTTGCCTCCTGAAACCCCACCCCCTTTGCAAAAATGGACGTGCATAGCTTTTAGGAGGCTTACAAAGTGTTCCTGGGGGCTGGGGAGGGCAGAAACTAGCGAAAAATGGACTGGTTATTTTGCTCCTCCCCAGGAGAACTCTATAAGCCTCCTAAAGGCTATTCATGCCCATTTTTTAAAAAAATGGGCCCATTTTCACAAAAAACAGGCCATTTTTTTGCTTGTTTAGGGGGGGCACCCCCCCAGGAACACTCAACTAGCCTCCTAAAGGCTATTCATGCCCTTTTTAAAAAAGTCTGTTTTCGCAAAAAACGGGCCATTTTTGGAAGGTTTGCAGAGCGCAAAAACCTTTTTTTTTTAATTTGCCTCTTTAAAATCTTGGTGCATCTTATACTCGGGTGCGTCTTATACTCCGAAAAATATGGTAAGTTAGTAACATGGTTGTTAAGTGAATCTGGCTTCCCCACTGACTTCGCTCATCAGAAGGTCACAAAAGTTGTTTACGTGACCCCTGGGACATTGCAACTGTTATAAATACATGCCAGTTGCCAAGCATTTGAATTTTGAACCCCGTGACCATGGGGATGCTGCAACAGTCATAAGTGTGAAAAATGGTCGCAAGTCTTTCTTTCTAGTGCTGCTGTAACTTTGTCACTAAATGAGTGGTTGTAAGTCAAGAACTACCTGTACAATGGTCATTGCTAGGCTAAGAAAACATTGCAGTCTAACTCAAGTGTTCCTGAAACCTGGCAAATTTAAGGCCTATGGTTTTCAATTCCCAGAATTCCCCAGCCAGTTTAAGTAGGACTGGGAGGCAGTGATTGGCCCAATGTCATCCAGCTGACTTTCATGCCTAAAATGGGATTAGAACTTACAGTCTCCTATGTTCTAGCCCAGCATCTTAATTACAGACTATTGCAATATTCTCTACATGGGGCTGCCCTTGAAACGCATCTGGAAGCTACAGTTGGTGCAAAATGCAGCAGCACTCGTGATTCTGTGCAGACCTCAGCATGCACATTTTTCACCTCTCTGCGGGAGCTGCATTGGTTGTCAATTTGCTTTCAGGTGCAATTCAAGGTGTTGGTTGTCACCTTTAAAGCCCTTCATGGCTGGAGTCCAGGTTAATTGAGGGACCATCTCTTACCAGTCATATCTACCCGACCCACTAGAGTGGGAAGAGAAAGAATGTTGTGGGTCCCATCCCCTATGGAGATATACCTGGTGGGGCCCCGAAGAAGGGCCTTCTTCGTAGTGGCTCCCTCTCTCTGGAACATCAGAGGTTAGAATGGCCCCCACCCTAACACTCTTCCGAAAGGCGTTGAAGATACGGTTCTGCCAGCGAGCCAGAACAGAATGGAACCCATTAAATGTCTGATATGAATGTGTGTCCTGTGCCTAGGATGGGAGGGGAATGCGGGCTATTATTTTATTATTTTTTACTATTTTACTATTTATTATTCTTATTTTTATATGATGCTTTTATATTGGGTAAGCCATCTTGAGTCTCCATGGGTGAATAGGAAGCAATATAAAATTCCTAAAATAAATAAATAAATAAATAACTGCTAGATTAAATAAGATCAATGGTCTGATTACTAAACCTTTACCTGCATTGGTGTAAGATATCTTTGTATCGTCCAATTTGGGGGTTTCTGGCAGCCACGGCTCCTCCCCACGCTCTATCTGAGAGATAAGGGTAGGCTTGAGGACTAGAAAACCTGAAAGCAAACAGATATGAAAAAATGTGATCAGCAGGTCCGTTCTGAAGCCCAGGAGGAGGCGTGCCTGCTGAGCATGGTTCAAAAAAAAAATCAAGATGGTGACTGCTAAAAAGCAGGTGGAGCTTCCATCAAGCCGTTGTGGCTGCCATCTTGACTTTTTTTTACCATATCCTGAAGCCACTCCAGGCAGAGCAAAACATGGCAAAATGATAAGAGAGTGAAAAATAACTTTATTGACATTTTTTACTGCAAGTACACCAGCCCAAGTAAAAAAAAAAAAATGCTCTCAAGAGAAAGTGTATATATCTACCCAAGCACCTACACAACATATACACATACTGTATACATACCTAAATCTATACCTGCATCATACATGTATGTATGTTTGTATGTGTATGTGACTTTAAGTATATATATATATATACATATATATATATATACATATATATATATACATTATATATATATACACACACATACATACATATGTATGTGTGTGTGAGAGCACACACTCTCTCTCTCTCTCTCTCTCTCACACACACACACACACACTCCATTTTTGAATATGTAGCAGAAAGAGGAAACTTTGAGAGTTCAAAACTGTGACTGCATCTAGATGTTCAGTGATACCACACAGCCTCCTCCCAGAAGGTAACATAACATAATAGCAGAGTTGGAAGGGACCTTGGAGGTCTTCTAGTCCAACCCCCTGTTCAGGCAGGAAACTCTACACCACTTCAGACAAATGGTTATCCAACCTCTTCTTAAAAACTTCCAGTGCTGGAGCATTCACAACTTCTGGAGGCAAGCTGTTCCACTGATTAATTGTTCTAATTGTCGGGAAATTTCTCCTCAGTTCTAGGTTGCTTCTCTCCTTGATTAGTTTCCACCCATTGCTTCTTGTTCTACCCTCAGGTTCCTTGGAGAATAGCTTGACTCCCTCTTTGTGGCAACGCCTGATATATTGGAACACTGCTATCATGTCTCCCCTAGTCCTTCTTTCTCTTAAACTAGAAATACCCAGTTCCTGTAACCGTTCTTCATATGTTTTAGCCTCCAGCACCCTAATCCTCTTTGTTGCTCTTCTCTGCACTCTTTCTAGAGTCTCCACATCTTTTCTACATCGTGGTGACCAAAACTGAATGCAGTATTCCAAGTGTGGCCTTACCAAGGCATTATAAAGTGGTATTAACACTTCACGTGATCTTGAATGTAGCAAGGAAAACATACAAAACGTACAACCTCAACCTAAGTCATAGGACAAATAGCAACAAATCTTTGCTGTAATTATAATACTATGCCTGGTTTCCTAGGAATTCGATGACATGCATTTGAATTAGAAATGCAACAGACATTGTAACCAAACATTATTTGAACTGAGGGGGGAGACTGATAATATAATAAGGATGTTTCGTCTTTGCCAGATTTTTTCTTCCTTCCCTAGGTCCTGGGTCCGGACTCGTCTCTCTCAAACTGTAACAAAACTTTGAGGGTTAAGTCCTCAACTTAAGACCACAATTTGGATCTGAATTTCAGTTATAAGTTGTGGTATGTTGAGGCACCCACATGCCCAGATGCAATGTTTCTATCATTTTTTACAGAGGTTTTAAGTGAATCATGTAGTCGTTCAACGACTCCAATCTCCCAAATGGGCTATTTTATTTTATTTTTGCTGGAAAATTAAAAAAATTGTACAGTAAAAGTTAAATAACCAAAATAAAGGACCAAAGTGAGTTTTTAGAATAATAAGTCTTAAGGGCAGCTTTCTGAAATGTCCCAAAGGTGTTTTTTCAAGAGGCAACTGGAATTTCTGGTTTTAATTCAGCTCTGACCTTAAGAAGCTTCTTGGATGAGAAGCAAAACGTCTCCAAAGAAAAGAAAGTCCAGCTGCTTCTTGAAAAAGCACTTTTGAGACAATCGTGACCTGAATGACTGAAAAATCTCCATAGACTTTTGGTATAAGTTTAATTTAAGAAATGTATAATAAGGAAGGATGATCACTGTGAATAAAATGGTTCAAGCTTTTTCTGCAACATCCTAGAAGCTTAATGAAGGATTCCAGTGGTGAAATTCAAATCTCTTTACTACCGGTTCTGTGGACATGGCTTGGTGGGCTTGGCAGGGGAAAGATACTGCAAAATCCCTATTCCTGTGGGAAGGATATTGCAAAATCCCAATTCCCTCCCCACTCCTGGGTGAAGCATATTGCAGAATCCCCATTCTCTCCCCACTCTGGGGCCAGCCAGAGGTGATATTTGCCGGTTCTCCGGACTACTCAGAATTTCCGCTACTGGTTCTCCAGAACCTGCTGAATTTCACCCCTGAAAGATTCCCTTGTGGTTGCTCTCATTTCCTATGGGAGAGAAAGCATTCTACAATCCCACTGTTTCTGTCTCTCGCTGGCCATAAAGGATTCATATCGGCTTTTCATCTAGCCCCTTACCCAGTGAGGTCACAATCCCGTAATTTTCCACCATGACATCTTCATACAAAGTTCTCTGTTTTCGATCCAGCAGAGCCCCCTGGTCCTCTGTGAAATACACAGCCACATCTTCAAATGTCACTGAATTCTGTAAGAAAAATAACATTTAACAGATATGTACGTGTGCATATGTATCTAGATGGTTTATTCATTAATTTTTAAAAAATTTATTTATTTATTACATTTATATGGCTCGATAGATAATGAGTGCAACCTATGAAGCCATGCATCAAATTAAAATAGTCTGATGATACTCGGTAGAAAGCAAAATGATTCACCAGTCAAGTCCTTATCCACATAGATGTATCCTTAGGTTATAAGCAGTTTACTCTTTCAAAAATTCAAATTGCAGGCTACGTGCTCCATGCCACTCCTGCAGCCTGGCACAACATTTTATGGGGGCAGAGATTGAGTTTTCTCACTGCAAACTCTGGCCTGCTGTAGGCCAACACTGGAAGTCTTTAAGAAGATGTTGGATAGCCATTTGTCTGAAATGGTATAGGGTTTCCTGCCTAGGCAGGGGGTTGGACTAGAAGACCTCCAAGGTCCCTTCCAACTCTGCTATTGTATTGTATTGTAAATGGGATGTAAGGACTACAAAAAGCAAATCTACAGATAAACAAATTGGCATACAGTCATTAAGGGCTAGCTGCAGTTACTAAATTCTGCAATTCTGGAAGTGAGATTGTGCAAAAAAACTACCGTACCTAATTCCGTAATGGCGAACCTATAGCCCGCATGCCACACGTGGCACGCAGCGCCCTCTCTGTGGGCACGCGAGCCATCGCCCTAGTTCAGCTTGACCGGGCATGTGCGTGTGTCTCCCACCAGGCAGCTGGTGATCGGGTCTCTGGCATATATGCACAGGGGGAGGGGAGCGTGCAGGGGCTGCACGTGTATGCACAGGGGGCGTGCATGCATGGGGGCGGGGGGCATGCAAGAGGGGATGGGGGGCTTGTGGGGGGACACACGCACATTGCATTTTGAAGGTCCGGGCGCACTTTGGGCACTTGCTCCAGAACAGGTTAGCCATCACTGACCTAATCCATTATCCCTTCGCACAGTGCTCAACCAGATATTTCAGGGAACTTTTCAAGTGCAATTTGAGCATTTCCCATTTATGTTCCTCAACCTGATTTCCAATACATTTAAAACAGAAACAGAAAAACAGGATAAAAATCTCATTTATGGAGCTACTGAAAAACAGTAATCCTGTATGAAATGCTGTACTAACTGGAAGTCAGAAATCCTTCCAAGCTCTTTTAAGTCGCTCTCAGCGGTATTGCAATACATCCAAATCTATATTTTATCCGATCCAGACTTAGTGTACGTTGCAGATTCTGTGTTTCCCAGTCTTAGCAACTTTTAAGATGTGTGAATTTCAACTCACAGAATTCCCCAGGGAGCATCGCTGGCTGAAAAATTCTGGAAGTTGAAGTCCCCACACCTTAAATTTGCCAAGGCTGAGAAACACTGCTCTAAACAGACATCAATGCTGCAGTCAAAAACGGTCCATTTCCTGACATGAGCTCTCCCAACTAAAACAGCATTGCTCCCCCACAAGTTTTCCCCAACTGTGTGGACTTCAACTCTCAGAATTCTCAGCAACATGCTTGCCAGCAAAAGAATTTTGGAAGCTGGTCCATCAGTCTGCAGATCGCTCACTTACTGAACAACATTTTTGTCCATTTTGTGAAAAGGAAGCTAACTTTCTCACCTTAATGTGACTCTCAGGAATTGTGGTCAATGGATTGAAGTCATATTCCATTATCCCAGCCAGGTTTACTACTGGAAAAAAATTATCATAGCATTTGGAGCTCTTTGTGGTTATTTATCTGTGCGGGGACATATACAAGATTTGTTTGTTAGTGACTCAGTTGTTTCAACCATGCAACATATGCAAGGCTTCAAGCCAAGCAATGAAAAACCTGGAATAGTTTGTGTCTCCCTTTTGTCTTATCATTCCTCATTTTCTACGGAAGTCCAAATATTTTACTGCCTGAATGAAAACACATCTTCACCCCAACCTGGATGTTAAAATATCCAAAGGCCACCAAGTTATGAAATGTGAGAAGTGTTTCCCCCCATTCCTGGACATTTAAAATATAACACCATGGACGCATTAACTAGCTACTCGTCTCTTGTGACTTCAAGACAGCACATTCTTGTTTGAAAAACAGTGTTTTTCAGAGCTGGTGACACAAAAACTGCTGCTGCGTAGCTCCCTAAAACTAGAATAATATACGGCATGAACGACAAGAAGCAACCCAGAAGTGAAATAAATTGTTGCATTTTTTTATTATGTACAGGATTTGGTGAGGATGGATGGTCCACTTGTGGATAGAGGCTGAATTTAGGCAAAAATTCTTAGTCTCATCTCTCCTTCCATAATCCTGAAACTCTCCCTAGCCTACATTAATCTCCTACCTGTCAACGACTGCTTCAGTTTCAACCGCAGTAATACATGGGCAAACAATCAATACAAACCAAAGATAAACTGCCCTAGTCTTTCAGCAACAAGGTGGTCAACGCCTGGAATGCTCTACCCGACTCCGTTGTTACAGCCTCAAACCTCTACAGCTTCAACCTTAAACAGTCTACTATGGACCTCACCCCATTCCCAAGAGGTCCGTAAAGGGGGCATGCATAAGCGCACCAGCGTGCCTTCTGTCCCTGTTCTACTGTCCCCATTTATTTGTACTTATTCCCTTTGTTCATGTCCAAGTCCATACTTAGACCTACTATCTTGTACATGTTCGACAAACTAATTACATAAATAAATAGATAAATAAACTCCCCCCACTCCATTTTCTACCTGCCAAATGCATCCGATTGCAAACCCCATCACCATCACTAAGCTGCCCGCCCCGTGCCAACTCAATGAAGCGGTGGACGTGATGAACCAGGGTCTGGAGGCCGTTAAGGACTGGATGAGTGCTAACAAACTGGTGCTCAACCCGGATAAAACCGAGTGGCTGTTGTGTTTCCCCCCCAATAATTTGGCTAATACACCAACGCTTAGGCTGGGGGGTCAAATTTTATACCCCTCAGATAGGGTCCGCAACTTAGGAGTCCTCCTGGATCCACAGCTGACTTTTGACCACCAGCTGTCAGCTGTGACCAGGGGGGCATTTGCCCAGGTTCGCCTGGTCCGCCAGTTGCGGCCCTACCTAGATCGGGGGGCCCTCACAACAGTCACTCGAGCCCTTGTGATCTCCAGACTGGAATACTGCAATGGGCTCTACATGGGCTGCCCCTGAAGTGCATCCGGCGACTACAGCTAGTCCAAAATGCAGCCGCGCGAGTGATAGTGGGCGCACCTCGGTTCGCCCACGTTACACCTGTCCTCCGCGAGCTGCACTGGCTACCTGTTGGTCTCCGGGTGCGCTTCAGGATACTAATGACCACCTTTAAAGCACTCCATGGTAGTGGATCTGGGTACTTGAGAGACCGCCTTCTGCCGATTACCTCCCTAAACCGACCAATTAGATCGCACAGACTAGGCCTCCTCCGAATTCCATCAGCTGGTCAATGCCGACTGGCGACCACACGGAGGAGAGCCTTCTCTGCTGCTGCCCCGACCCTATGGAACGAGCTCCCCATGGAGATCCGCACCCTCACCACGATCCAGACCTTCCGCGCAGCCCTCAAGATCTGGCTCTCCCAGCAGGCCTGGGAATAGGTTTCCAATCACCCACCCGAGTGTTTGATTGCTGAATGAAAGTTGTGTTTTATCATTTTTCTTTTGTTCACTAATTGTTTGTTTTGACCTTGCACTTCCCCTCCCCTGTGGTTGTAAGCCACCCTGAGTCCCCTCAGGGAAAAGGGCGGCATATAAATCCCAATAAACCTCTAAACCTCTAAACCTCTGCCAAGCGAAGGGGCTGCTGATGCAACCTAACACATCTGGAAAGGATAGGTTGGAGGAAGCCCTGCGATGCCCTTTTCACACTCCAAAAAGAGAGAGATCGCCTCGCTTTTGCTTGCTCCCATCCTTTATCCCAGATCACAAGAACTTCGCGAACTCTCCCGTGCAAAAGAACTACCTGACCCATAGCAAAGCAGGAATCCAGGAAGCATCTTTTCTCTTCACTCTCCACCCCCACCCCGCCCCGCAGCTACAGGATGCAAAGTTTTTGCACCCCTCCAAATGCACAAAGAACGGCAAAGGATCCCCCTGCAATAGATCGAGGGATCGCGCGTGGGATCCCCGCCTTTGGCTGCCTTCCACCGCCCGCTCATGTGTTTCCTTACCTGCCCGAACGCTGCTGCCACCGCCTCCATTCTTTTGATAATTCCATCACGTCTTGTCTCCTTCAGCCAATCCAGCCTTTCGAATCTGGAACCAGGAAGCCCAGTGGCCGCTGGGATTTGTGGTCCGATTTGCTTCCCAACCCGAATGGAACCCGAAGCGCTTCTGGGACTCGTAGTCTTCCTTTCCTTTCACGATTCAAAAGTGTTTCTCGATGTCAGGCGCGGCAAGACGGGTGGACTTCAACTCCCAGAATTCCCCCAGCTAGGATTCTTCTCATCCAAGAATCTGGAGAATCTCCTTGGATGAGAAGCGAAACGTCTTCAAAGAAACCCCACCCACCCAAAATCCAGTTGCCTCTTGAAAAAGCACCTTTGGGTGTCCCAGTTAGTATGATATGCAGCCAAAAGCTTCCAGCAGATCTGCAGCCCCTCCGTTTTGGAAACCCAACAAAGCAAGACATAAAAGGTGAAGGCAAGTACCCTCCTCCACCATTTTTTAAAATTTATTTTGCAGTTGTTCAGATATGCTGTTCCTGAATATGGGGGCTCAGTTTAAGCATCATAGCTCGACAGTTAATATTTTTCCTACAATGGAATGTCTATGGAAATTCTCAATCATCCAGGTCATGGTTATCTCAAAGGTGCTTTTTCAAAAGGCAAATGGACTTTCTTGTTTTTTTCTTTTGAAGACGTTTTGCTTCTCATCTGAGAACTGAAGCAGCTTCTTGGCTTGAGAAGCGAAATGTTTTCAAGGAAAAAAACAAAGAAGACCAGTTGCCTTTTGAAAAAGCACCTTTGGGACATAACAATGGAATGAATTCCTCTCCCCCGCAGTGTTACTTTTGCAAAAATGTGCAATCAGTTGCTTTCCGTGTATAAACTGAAGGTATCTTTCATAATTCTGAATCAGCCTAGCCATTTTTCTTCTTTACATTACAGCATCATGTTTAACTTTTCTAACTAAAGGACTGGAGCTTACTATGTATACCAGTATAAATAAAAGGGTATATTCAGTGGTGGAGGTGCTAGTGGCTGTTGTATCTTTTGTGATTTCTCTGCAACAAAACTTATAGCATAAAGTAAAGGTAAAGGTTCCCCTTGCACATACATGCTAATCGTTCCCAACTCTAGGGGGCAGTGCTCATCTCCGTTTGAAAACCGAAGAGCCAGCACTGTCTGAAGACGTCTCCGTGGTGATGTGGTGATGTGGCCGGCATGACTAAATGCCGAAGGCCCACAGAACGCTGTTGCCTTCCCGCCAAAGTGGTTCCAATTTTTCTACTTGCATTTTTACGTGCTTTCGAACTGCTAGGTTGGCAGAAGCTGGGACAAGTAACAGGAGCTCACCCCATTACACAGCGCTAGGGATTTGAACCGCCAAACTGCCGACCTTTCAATCGACAAGCTCAGCATCTTAGCCACTGAACATATAAAGGTTAAATTAAAAGCAGGAACCTGCTCAAAAGGAAACTGGGCAGAGGATTGTTTTATGTAATATATTTAATTGATGACAATAACTGCTTTATAAATTACTAATGCAAAAAATTGAATTTTTAAAGACATAGGTTATATAGAGTTGTACATCACAAACTTCTCAAAACCAGAACAATTTCAATTTCAAGTCAGAGAAATCCAGCAAAGGTTTTTACAGATAATTCATCCCTCCTTCTGTCCCACAATTTCATATTTAATTACACAACACCCATCCTTAAACTTGCACCAGGTATTTTCAAAATTCAAGTCTTCAAATTTCCAAGCTTGAAAAACACTGCTCTGAAGAATCTCCAAGCACTTTTCAGGTGAGCTGGAAACACCAACCCTGTCCCAATATATGTTACTGTGTGCATTTTGACATGCAGCTATCCTCCAATAAACAGACTGTATCCATAGGTCTGGATGCTTTGTTAAAGGAACAGGGTGGTGAAACAGCAATGCTGTGTGTATAGAGTGTGGATTTATTGTCCTCAGATTAACATATGCCCAGGCAGGATTTTTCTTGATGCTTCTGCTTCCTCCAAATCTTAAAGGAAAAGTCCCTCAGGATGCATTTTTTGGAGTGAGGGACAGCAATAGCAATAGATTTATATATGGCTTCATAGTGCTTTTACCGCCCTCTCTAAACGGTTTTACAGAGTCAGCCTATTGCCCCCAACAATCTGGGTCCTCATTTTACCCACCTCGGAGGGATGGAAGGCTGAGTTCAACCTTGAACCAGTGAGCTTTGAACTGCAACTGAAGTAGCCTGCAGTACTGCACTTTAACCACTGTGCCAACTTGGCTCTATTATGCTGGGATGCTGGGAAGATGACCCTTAAAGGGCCAGGTCCCAATAAAGATTCATGTTTGACCACTAGGTGGAGCCCAAGATACATTAAAGAACAACAATAGCAATAAAAATACATAATTACATAGGCAAAGTTTATGCTGAAGGCCTGACACCTAGAATTTGGGAGCATGCTAACTGGGGCATCCTGGGAACTGCAGTCTTATCACATCAGAAAGTTATAGGATGAATACAGCATTAAATTTGCCCCTATCATTTTTAGACTAGCAATCATGAGTATCGTCAGAACAACGAGGCAATGGTTTGGAAAGTCCTCTGCTATCCTCCTGAGCCAAACATTGTGTTGTGGGCCCGCCAGCAGCAGATTCAGACAGTGAGGAGGTTGGGGAGGAACATGGGCCAATACTGGAATCTGGGGAAGGCTTTGATGAGGGCTCTGTGTTGGAGGCAGAGATGGGGCCAGGGCCATCTGACAGTTATCAGCTGCCTTCGGAGTTGGAGATCAGTGGAACAGAAGCTGGAGCCTGTTCCCAGTGCGTGCATGTGTAGAGCTGCCAGGAGAAGAGAACAGCTAAGGAACAAGGGCCGACTCAGGAGTAAAACCACAGGTGGAGGGTGAATGGCCCCTCCCATAGGGAATAAAAGAGGAATAAAAGGAGAGGGGTGTTTTACAGGAGACAATTAGTTCAATTTGGAGTCCTAGTGGACAACCGTTTAAATATGAGCCAGCCGTGTGCAGCAGCTGCCAAAAAAGCCAACACAGTTCTAGGCTGCATAAACAGAGGGATAGAATCAAGACCATGTGAAGTGTTAATGCCACTTTGTAATGCCTTGGTAGGGCCACACTTGGAATACTGCATTCAGTTTGGTCACCACGATGTAGAAAAGATGTGGAGACTGTAGAAAGAGTGCAGAGAAGAGCAACAAAGATGATTATGGGACTGGAGACTAAAACATATGAAGAACAGTTGCAGGAACTGGGTATGTCTAGTTTAAGAGAAAGAAGGACTAGGGGAGACATGATAGCAGTGTTCCAATATCTCAGGGGTTGCCACAAAGAAGAGGGAGTCAAACTATTCTCCAAGGCACCTGAAGGCAGGACAAGAAGCAATGGGTGGAAACTAATCAAGGAGAGAAGCAACCTAGAACTGAGGAGAAATTTCCTGACAGAACAATTAATCAATGGAACAACTTGCCTCCGGAAGTTGTGAATGCTCCAACACTGGAAGTCTTTAAGAAGAGACTGGACAACGATTTGTCTGAAACGGCATAGGGTTTCCTGCCTGGGCAGGGGGTTGGACTAGAAGACCTCCAAGGTCCCTTCCAACTCTGCTATTGTATTGTATTGTATTGTAATTCATGAGAGTGAAGATCTGTTTCTGATTTCTTGCCAAGGAATTGCTGCTACAGCGTGGCGTTTGGAAGGTATCGGCCTGGCAACTTTCCAAGCTTGATAAAGGTCTATAGTTGTGAAATCTCATGAAAGACTGTTTGCCGGGACTTTGCTGGAGAGGAATTCCCTTTAACCTAAATAAAAGAGGCTTTATCGGGACAAGGGGTCTGCTTTCTGATCTTGGGAAGCCTGGATCAGAACACATTGTTTCCTTCATAGAAAGTCTCCTCCCCCCCCAAAAAAATTGGTTGCAGTTTGAACCAAGGAAAGCACCACTTCAATAGAGCCCACACAAGCATTTACACTCTTCACTGTGGCTCGCCTGCTGCTGTTTTGAAACACTTGGGAAATTGTTATTTCTGTATGATGAAAGATAAACAACGGACAAATTGATGGACCGAAAATGTTGTGGGAGGAACAACATGGACAACTGAACCAATTGTTCCACGTAACACTAGCAGTAGCATTTAGTCTGATATACAGAGGTTCCCAACCTGTGGGCTGCAGCCCATAACTGAGGTGTGGCCTATTGGCCACAGGGTTGGCTGGCCAGTGGGGGCATGTATGCACATGCACCCCTCCCACACTTGTACTAGCATCACCACATAGGCACTACCACTATTTGCGCACCCCAGTCCCATCCACTTTTGTGCGTGCGCATGGCACTTGTCCCTCCCCCGCTCCAGGCCGCCAACCTAGAAAGCTTTGGGAAACTCTGGGATATACCACCCCATAGTGTTTTATAGCACGCTCTGGGGGATTTAAAATATAAGCATTATTTGCATATAGGCCCCAACAATCTTGCTCCTCAGTTTACCGATCTCAAAAGGATGGAAGGCTGAGTCAACCTTGAGCCCCATCAGGATCGAACTCCTGGCTGAGGGCAGTGATAGCCTACGATACTGCACTTTAACCACTGAGCCACTAGGGCCCCAGGTACAACTGCCATTAAAACTCAGTCCTTCCCATGATTTAGTTGTACATCTCTCTTCAACATTACTTCTGCGATCAGTGTATCTCTTCCTCCATCGGCATCAATGAAGCGTTAGTTTTAAGAAGCTTTTTTTTTTTAAAAAACCAACCCTAAATGTAAATTATTCAGAATGTATTCCATTTGAGTCCGCCAATCTATATTGAATAACATTTCTTGGCCTTCAAAGCCATCGTCTCATTTAAGGTCGTCACCGGGCCTAACTCCTCGAATGCACTCGGTGGTGGACCTTGAGATGTAACGTCGCCTAAAATGTTTCCCACACACTAAGCATTTGTAGGGTTTCTCTCCTGTGTGGATTCTCTGGTGCTTCACAAGACTGGATAGCTGAGCCAAAACATTTCTTACAACGCCAGGCACGTGTACGGTTTCTCCCCCGTGTGGATTCGTTGGTGACCCACGAGAGCCGAGCGTTGAGAGAAACCTTCCCACATGTGGGGCATTTGTAAGGCTTCTCCCCCGTGTGGACCCTCTGGTGATTGACAACATCTGAATGGAGCATAAAAGATTTCCCCACACTGTGGGCATTGGTAAGGTCTCTCCCCTGTGTGGATTCTCCTGTGTTTCACGAGATCAGATTGTTGGGCAAAACTTTTCCCACAGTTCAAGCATCTGTAAGGTTTCTCCCCCGTGTGAATTCTCTGGTGGTTGACAAGATTCGACTGATGAGCGAAGCGCTTGCCGCACTCCTGGCACGTGTAGGGTTTCTCTCCAGTGTGGACTCTTTGATGGCTCACCAGGACAGACTGACGGGCAAAACATTTGGTACAATGCAAGCATTTGTACGGTTTTTCCCCGGTGTGGACTCTCTGGTGATTGATGAGAACCGAGTGGCGGGCAAAACACTTCCCGCACTCCAGACATTTATAAGGTTTCTCCCCCGTGTGGACTCTTCGGTGTCGGATGAGTTGTGATCTCTGAGTAAAGCGTTTCACACACTCCAGGCACTCATAAGGTTTTTCTCCTGTGTGGATCCGGTGATGGTTGGAAAGGACGGACTGCCGTGAAAAACACTTTCCACACTCGAAGCATTTAAAGGGCCTCTCTCCTGTATGGACGCGCTGGTGTTTCACGAGCTCTGAGCGATGAACAAAATATTTTGAACATTCCAGGCATTTAAAAGTTTTCTCTCCCTTGTGAACTAGTCGATGTACAGCAAGATCCGATTTCTGAACGAAGCATTTCCCACACTTTCGACAGGAATTTTTTTTCCCCAATGCCCCTGGGGAGAGAAAAACAAATCTTGAAAATAGAAGGGGCAACACATTTTCAAGAATTCCTGAATGAGCATGTAGTTATCTATCTATCTATAGGAAAGCAATAGCCAAATTGATACTGATATTTTGTAATAAATATTATTTTTTATATATACAGTGGGTTTGGGTTTTTTCTCCAAGGCTTTACACCACCCAGAGCCTCATTGTTTGATCTGTGTAGCTTTAAGTAAAGGTAAATGTTCTCCTCGCACATATGTGCTAGTCGTTCCTGACTCTAGGGGGCAGTGCTCATCTCCGTTTCAAAGCCAAAGAGCCAGCACTGTCCGAAGATGACTCCATGGTTATGTAACTAAATGCCGAAGGCACATGGAATACCTTCCCACGAAAAGTGGTCCCTATTTTTCTACTTGCATTTTTTAACGTGCTTTCGAACTGCTAGGTTGGCAAAAGCTGGGACAGGCCAAGTAACAGGAGCTCACTCCATTATGCGGGCGCCCGGGATTTGAACCGTCAAACTTCTGACCTTTCTGATCCACAAGCTCAGCGTCTTAGTCGCTGAGCCACCACATGTAGCTTTATAAATCTCAAAAATAAATAAATCCATGAAGGCCTTTGTCATTAACTGAATGCTTTGCCAATATCATATATTATAAAACTTGGCCAGGAGTTTAATAGCATAGTTAATCAATGGGGAATTGGTTGATTCACTTATGGTCTGTGGTGGTTTCCTTAACAATTGTGGCAAAAATAATTGTAAAATTGTCACGTGATGACTATGAATTTTCTGGTCCCTAGTGTGGTAAGTTGAGGATTGCTGTAAACAATTGTGTATTTTTAAGCAAGAGTCAAGAATTAGAGGCTAAAGGACATGTTTATTGGTTTGTACAAGCTGGAATCAAGAAAATATAATGGAGTTATGCATCTTCCAAGATTTTAGGTGATTTCAGATCAACAAGAGCCATCCAAACTAAAATGTTTAAGCTTTTGTTATCTTTTCCCATAAGTTATTATATTTTCTTAGCTGCATTGTAATCTGCTTCTACATTTCATGTTTTCCCCCCATAACTTTGGGATTTTACTGGTTTGAGATTTAGGATTTACAACCTAGAGTGAGTTTATTGACTCTATAATTTAACAATGTTCAATTTTCCTTCCTTGCTGTTTAGTTTAACTTTTTGTGGCACAAAACTGTCTCTACAACTCAGTGGATATTTTGAATAGAAACTGAATTTCTTATGTTTATGCAAGGTGAGAAATTGTGATTGATTAGCAATGGCTGCATCAATTAGCCATAATATTTTCCTTTTTTCTGATTTAAATACCATTAATATGCAAATTGCACCTGACTGTTCCTAGCTTGAGGGGAATAAAAGAGAATAATTGAGTTGGAAGGGACCTTGGAGGTCTTCTAGTCTAACCCCATTTAGGCAGAAACCCTACATCACTTCAGAGAAATGGTTATCCAATCTCTTCTTAAAAACTTCCAGTGTTGGAGCATTCACAACTTCTGAAGGCAAGCATTCCACTGATTAATTGTTCTAACTATCAGGAAAATTCTCCTTAGTTCTAGGTTGGTTTTGCTCTCCTTGATTAGTTTCCACCCGTTGCTTCTTGTCCTGCCGTCAGGTGCTTTGGGAGAATAGCTTGACTCCCTCTTCTTTGTGGCATCCCCGGAGATATTGGATGATTGCTATCAGGTCTCCCCTAGTCCTTCTTTCATTTAAATAAACCTACCCAGTTCCTGCAACTGTTGTTCATATGTTTTAGCTTCCAGTTCCCTAATCATCTTTGTTGTTCTTCTCTGCACACTTTCTAGTTGAGCATAGAATTATTCTGATAGCTTCATTTGAGCTCATTTTACTGACTAATTGAACTGCTTCTCTGTATTAATTAATTATGTGTAACTCCATTTTTCCAGCATTGTAAATTAATTTTGTCCAGTTAAATTCTATGAAGATATTATACTTGTCACCATAAGAGGGAGCTCTTAAATAAGGAATGATTATTTGATGCCATTTCATTGGTGGGGGGGGGTGTCTATGTGGTCATTTACGGTCAACATGAACTTGGTGGCAAATAATCAATTAATAGATATTAATGAAATGAATTTAACTTCACAGAGAAATTTAATTTCTTTTTTAATTTAAGATTTTTTTATTTTTTAATACAAATTATACATATTATGGGAACAAAGTGTTAGTCTGAGTCTTTTCTTTTACACCCACTCATTTGCATAGTCCTTTTCACATCATAGTTTCGTTTTCACTTTCAGCCAAATTATTCTCTTCTATTATTTTCATCTTTGTGCTTATTTTTCTTCAATATCTTCTATATATACTATAAACAACATATATCTGCTAATTCAATTTAAACAGGGAGCATTTCTTTCAATTTTTCTACAATTAACAATATATTATAATTTCTTAATTAATTCATTGCATAACAATCTTACTACTATTCTCTTTGATCTACTAAAGTACCTCTTTTCCCCTTTCTTTCCCTTTTAACCATTTTCTCTTGGGCTCTCAAAAATTCCACTTTTACTTTTAATTCTTTTTTTTCTTCCCCTTTCTCTTAACTTCTTTTAAAGAAAACTTAATTTCTATTGTAGCTCTCCTTAGTTTTACTTGATTTTATACGTTTTGGGCCTATTTTAATTTCACTGATTTTCTGCACTTTAATCTTTATATTCATTTTTAAATTTTTAAATGTGTTTGAACTAGTATAGTATTCATTCTTAACTGGCCCTAGTTCAACGCAAAAGACTGATGATTTTTCTAAAATGAAATAAGCTAAACATGTGCTTTATTCAGAATTATTATAAAATGTGTGGTGTTTTAAACACATTCTTTATATTGCACTTCATATGATTCTAAAGAAATTTGTGGCATTGAATTCATCTTAGTCTCTCAGGAAGAAAGATCAACTGCAGTGATTCACCTAACTGTGGCAAGAAAGGTCATAAAATGGTGGCAAAATTCATTTAGCAAATGTCTCACCCAGCCACATAAATGTTGGGCTCAATTCTGGTTATAAGTCAAGGACTATCTATATTGAGACAAAAGAAGAGAGATTCCCGTGGTTCCATTTGCCAGCGGGATATTTTTTTCATCTCTCACCTGAGTTGTTGGCATCCCCCCTTGAGAATCTAACCGCCATGGTGGTTCTCCTGTTCCAGACGAGTGATGAGATTTGGCTTGGCACAGGAAACCCTTGACAGAAAATCAAATTAAAAATCACTGTCCTGAAAATACAAGGGAGAAGCAGAGATTGATCACAGCCCTTTATATCCATTTAGCTCAAAGAAAGAAGGGAGGCTCATACCCGCCTCCTGCCGATCACCTCCCAAAGACCTATTAGATCCCACAGACTAGGCCTCCTCCGAATTCCATCTGCCGGCCAATGCCGATTGTCGACCACCCAGAGGAGGGCCTTCTCTGTGGCTGCTCCAGCCCTCTGGAACAATCTCCCCGTGGAGATTTGGACCCTCCCTACCCTTCAGGCTTTCCGTAAAGCCATTAAGACCTGGCTGTTCCGGCAGGCCTGGGGCTGTTGAGTTCCATTCCCACTCGAATTGGTGTGTTTGTTGAGACCTTTTAAACTGGTTTTGTATTGTTGTTTGTCTTTTTTTTTTCCCCTTTTGTATTGTTCCCTTCCCTTCCGGTTTGTTCACCGCCCTGAGTCCCTTCGGGAATAGGGCGGCATACAAGTTGAATAAAATCTAAACCTAAACCTAAACCAGAGGGAGTATTCAGCAGGTTCTGACCAGTTCTGGAGAACCAGCAGCAGAAATTTTGACAAGTTCGGAGAACCGGTAAATACCATCTCTGGCTGGCCCTGCCCCATCTATTCTCTGCCTCCTGAGTCCCAGCTGATCGGGAGGGAATGGGGATTTTGCAGTATCCTTCCCCTGGAGTGGGGAGGGAATGTCAATTTTGCAGTATCCTTCCCCAGAAGTGGGGAGGGAATGGGGATTTTGCAGTATCCTTCCCCCAGTAGTGGGGAGGGAATGGGGATTTTGCAGGATCCTTCCCCAGGAATAGGGAGGGAATGGGGATTTTGCAGTATCCTTTTCTCAGGAGAGGGGAGGGAATGGAGATTTTACAGTATCCTCCCCCTGCCACGCCTACCAAACCATGCCACACCCACCAAGCCACGCCCACAGAACCAGTAGTAAAAAAAATGGAATCCTACCACTGCTCATACCTAAGGAGGCCATGTTTTCATAATTCTCCACCATGACTTCTTTATATAAAGCTCTCTGGGCTGGATCCAGGAGAGCCCCCTGGCCCTCGGTGAAATACACAGCCACATCTTTAAACGACACCAGCCTCTGAAAGGACAAAGAAAATGGATTCAGCCTCCTCGTCTCTCCAAATTCTCTTCTTGGGCCAGTACCTGGTAGAGGGACCTTGGAGTCCTAGTGGATGATCACTTAAATATGAGCCAGCAGTGTGCGGCAGCAGCCAAAAAAGCGAATACAATCCTTGATTGTATAAACAGAGGCATAGGATAAAAATCATGTGAAGTGTTATTACCGTTTTATAAACCCTTAGTAAAGCCACACCTGGAATACTGCATCCAGTCTTGGTCTCCAGGTTTACTAAAAATATGTTGAGACTTTTGGAAAAAGTTCAAAGGAGAACAACTAAGGTGATTAAAGGCCCAGAGATTAAAACATGAAGAACGATGGCAGGAATTGGGTTTAGCTACTCTAGAGAAAAGGACGATTAGGGCGTAGCATTATAGCCGTGTTCCAGTATTTGAGAGGCTGCCACAAAGAGGAGGGAGAGTCAACTTATTTCCCAAAGCACCAGAAGGCAAAAGAAGAAACAATGGCTGGAAACGAATCAAGGAGAGAAGCAACCTGGAATTAAGGAGAAACTTCCTAAAAGTGAGAATATTTAACCAGTGGAACAGCTTGCTGTCAGAAGTTGTGGGGGCCTTATGACCAGGGGTCCACTTCTTTGGTTCGGTTCCACCACAAAACCGCGTTCGACTAAAGCGCGCTTGATGAAACCGCGTAGCTGACGTCATCACAGCGCAACAACAGCGCAGAGAAAAAACCACGCTGTAAATGCTAAAGCTAAAATTAACCCCTAAACCTAACCGCCCTAAACCTAACTCTAAACCTAACCCTTAACCTAACCCTAAACGTAACCCTTAACCTAACCCTAAACCTGTGGAATTCTGGGAGTTGAAGTCCACAAGTCTAAAAAATTTGAAACCCCTGTGTCAGTGCCTCACCAGCCATAAACCTCACAGCATGTCACTGCTCCACAGTCTCCACGTGGCCCATTTTGGATGCCAGGTAAGTGCAGGGCCCACGTGGAGGCTCGGGGAGGGCAAAAAACAGACTACCTGGAAGCTCCAGAAGGCTAGAAATGGGCCCATTTCCAGCTTCCAAGGAGCCTCCGGAGCCCGGGGGAAGCCATTTCCACCCTCCTGGAGGCTTCTGGAAAGCGTCCAGAGCCTGGGGAGAGTGAAGAATGGGCCTCCCGGAAGTTCTCGAAGGCTGGAAATAATGGGCCCATTTCTGGCTTCCAGATGGTCACCGGAGCCCAGGGAAGGCCATTTTTGCTCTCTTGGAGCTTGAGGAAAGCCTCCAGAGCCCAGGGAGGGTGAAAAACAGGCTTCTGGGAAGTTCTGGCCTCCAGAGAGCTGCCGGAGTTCTGGAAAGCCGGAAATGGCCCATTTCAGACAAGGGGCTGACCAGTCTCTTCTTAAAAGCTTCCACTGATGAGCAGGGGTGGGCTTCAAAAAATTTATCAACAGCGGAGATAAGAAAATGTTGTCGAAGATTTATCAATTTTTGACCTGTCAAGATGCTAAAGAAGAGATGGATAAAAGCCTTCTAATAGGAAAGGGGAGAAATTTTGGGCTATGAGATTGAAATGATGGGATCTATGGAGTAAGACTATTAAACTTACAATATCTACAGCGTTTAAAGAAAACATATACAAGATGGTTTATAGGTGGCACTTCCCCCCCAACGAGGTTAGCCAAAATGTTTCCTGGGTTATCTCCACTGTGTTGGAAATGCAGAAGAAGGGATGGCACATTCTACCATATTTGGTGGTCCTGTACTGAGGCCACGAAATACTGGAGAAGGATTCAAAACTGGCTAAAAGAGGTTACCGGGGCAAGCATGGAATGGAAACCCGAGACTTTTTAACTAAGCATAAAACCAGAAAACATGAGTAAACCTATATGGCATTTGAGCCTACATATAATTGTGGCCGCAAGAATAACCTATGCGCAATTTTGGAAATCTACTACCATGGTTCCACCACAAAACCGCGATGCCCTTATCCGCGCCGACATAAGTGCGGAGGCAAATCCGCGGCGTCCGAAGCGCTAAGAAAAAAACGACCCTACCGCTGCGACAACAGCGCGGTGACAGAAGGGCATTCTACATGCTTCGTTCTTTGCCTCCAAAGGTAGCCCTCCTCCTCCAGCTGACAGCGGCAGCGGGCACGGGGCAAAGCGGGCTGCCCAGCAGCAGCAGCCCGCGGGAAGGGTCCAGCACAGCCGCGGGGGGCATCAGGAAGCGGAGGAGGACGCGGCAGCGGCGGCGGCTGAGGCTCTCCCGGGCCGGCGAAGCGGGCTTGCCCGGCGGAGGCAGGCTGCCCTCTTCTTCCTCAACAACATCTCCTTGGACGGGCGGCCGGCGCCTCCCCCGGAGGAAGAGGCAGGGCGGGCGGCGGCGGCGGCTCTCCCGGGGCCGGCGAAGCGGGCTTGCCCGGTGGCGGTGGCCGCCCATCCAAGGAGATGTTGTTGAGGAAGAAGAGGGCGGCCTGCCTCTGCCGGGCAAGCCCGCTTCGCCGGCCCCGGGAGAGCCTCAGCTGCTGCCGCTGCTGCATCCTCCTCCGCCGCCAGCGTCGGCGGCCCTGCTCGGGCCCCCCGCGGGCTTCCTGCTGCCCCCCGTGGCTGAGCTGGACCCTTCCCGCGGGCTGCTGCTGCTGGGCAGCCCGCTTTGCCCCGTGCCTGTTGCCGCTGTCAGCTGGAGGAGGAGGGCTACCTTTGGAGGCAAAGAACGAAGCATGTAGAACGCCCTTCTGTCACCGCGCTGTTGTCCCCGCGGTGATGACGCGCGATGATGACGTCGCGACTTTAGTGACGCGATTTAATCTCCGCTATTTTGCGTAGCGCGGTTTTGTCGTGCCACGATTTGTATGTCTTTTTTTTTTTTAAAGGTATAACCAATGAAGATTATTTTTTTTTAAAAAATTATCAACGGGTTCTCTGGTTGCTGGCTTGGCTTGGTCATGGTGGGAGTGGCCTATTCGGCCTCCTGCATCACGGTGGGGGGGGGTTGAGCAGGGGGTTGGACTAGAAGCCCTCCAAGGTCCCTTCCAGCTCTATTCTGATTGATTGAAGATACAATCCTTCCACCCAGAGACCCATGGGAAACAAAAGAGAAAGTGGAAATTGGCATCTACGATTGGCCCAAGAATGAAAGGCACACAGGCAGACCATCACCATTAAGCCCAATAGGTTATGTTTTTTCCAATACTCTATATAGGTATGCTCAACTTATAACCATTCATTTAGTGACTGTTTGAACTTAGTGGCACTGAAAAAGTGACTTATGACCGTTTTTTCACACTTATGAACCACTGCCGCATCCCCATAATCACGTGATCGAAATTTGGCCGCTTGGCAACTGGCATGTACTTATGTCGATTGCCGCATCCCACCCAGGGTTACATGATCCCTTTTTGTGACCCTCTGACAAGCAAAGTCAATGGAGAAGTCAGATTCACTTAACAACTGTGTTCCTAACTTAAGAACTGCAGGGATTCACTTAACAACTCTGATAAGTAAGGTCGTAAAATGGGGGAAAAACTCACTTAACAACTGTTTTGCTTAGCAATGGAGATTTTGGGCTTAATTATAAGGTAATAAGTTGAGGACTACCTGTGAACCAATGTTTCTCAACCTTGGGAATTTTAAGATGTGTGGACTTCAACTCCCAGAATTCCTCAGCCAGAATGGCTGGCTGGAGAATTCTCGAAGTTTAAGCCCACACCAGGTTGAGGAACACTGCTATAAACAACCAGTGCATATTCCACTAAGTTCAAACCATGCGATACCTTAATAGGTTGAAAAAAATCATGGAATTTCTTAGTAAAAATAATAAGCCCAAGAGTCTGTTATCCACCTCCTCAAATACTTTTCATGTTGGAGATTTTTCTAGTAAGAAAACAGGAATTAATACACAGATATGTTTCACTCAGATCCATGAATGGATAAAATAAGATTTATTCAAAACGCTGGAATATACCATGATGGTTGGAAAGATAAAATCTGAATTTAGGAATGAAGAAAGATGCATTTTAAAAAAAGTGACAGAATTTGGAACACTTATACAAAATCAACACCATCTGTTAGGGCGCTATATATCAACTCCTACTAAGTTATGACATGGAGATAGAACAAGTAAAAAAAAAAAAGCACTATAAAATGAACTTTAAAGGAACAGCCACAACTCAACAATGGGAAAAACTATGGATCAAATCCATTAAATTCACTTTAAGTCATAATTCTTTAAGTCATAATTAAGTCAAAATCTTTTACAGATGGTTCCCAGTTCCGATATAGATAATTATTCAGGAACAAACCTTGGAAATGTCATGAAACAGAAGGGATATTTCAACACATGTGATGCATATCTGCTGGAAAAATATCGATAGTACCATCCCTGAATTTTAGAGATTCAATTGGAAATGAAATCATGTTTAACTTGGTATAATCCCAGAATACGTTAACAAGAAACAAGAACTTACTGAGACACTATATGCTCACAGCTCCAAGGATAAACTTTGCCAAGCATAGGGAGAAATTTAAGTTCACAATCAGATATCTTTGGCACTGTATCTTTCTCCACAGAATTCCTACCGGATCGGCTAAACTGGTAATGAGGTGGCGCAGTGGTTAAATGCAGCACTGCAGGCTACTGCTAGATCAGCAGGTCAGCGGTTCAAATCTCACCGGCTCAGGGTTGACTCAGCCTTCCATCCTTCCGAGGTGGGTAAAATGAGGACCCAGATTGTTGGGGGCAATATGCTGACCCTCTGTAAACCGCTTAGAGAGGCCTGAAAAGGTCTATGAAGCGGTATATAAGTCTACTGCTAATGGTATGCCGGCCTGGGTCGCAGAACCGGCAGCAACCCAGGCTGGACACGCCTCTAAACCGGTTCCCTGGCCGCCGCCGCCATCTTTTCTTTTAGTTCTGTGCATCAGGTGTGTGCACGAGCAAACTGTCAGTAACGCCGAACCCACCCCTGGGGAGAAAGATACAGTGCCAAAGATATCTGATTGTGAACTTAAACTTGAAGAATGCAGGTAGTCCTTATGACCACAGCTGAGTCCCAAATTTATGCTGCTAACTTTTCTTACCACATTTGTTAAGTTAGAAGCATGGTTCAGGGGTGGGTCTCAGCCGGGGTTACTGCCAGTTTGCTTGTATGCGTGCACGTGCACAGTTCAATGGAAACGATGGAAATTGTTCTGGGCATGTGCAGAACTAAAAAAAAAAAAAGATGCTGGCAACCGGGGAACCGGTTCGGGGGCGTGGCCAGCCTGGATCACTCATTTTACTGCTCACACCTCTGGCTTCCCCAATTGACTTTGCTTGTCAGAAGGCCACAAAAGGGGATCACGTGACCCGGGACACTGCAACCATCATAAATATGAATCAGTGGCCAACCATCTGAATTTTGATCATGTGATTATGGGGATACTGTAATGGATACTGTAAGTGTGAGAAAACATCCTAAGTCACTTTTTTCAGAATATTGTAACTTTGGTCCCTAAGTGAACTGTTGTAAGTCAAATACTAGCTGTATAGTTTAAAGAACTATAACTCTGCTTAACTCTGAGCAAGGGTTAAAAGGCGAAAAATTCCTTATGCAAAGGAGACCCGTAGTTCTCTCGCCTCCCCCTGCAGTTAGCACTAAGCAGACTCAGAGTCATCCACTGTGACTCTGGAGTCTGGCAGCAACTACCTTAGTCTTTTTCCTTTTAATTATTCTTTTCTTTTCCTCTTGACACTGGTGAGGCCCCGCCTCCCCTGCCTCCCCTGACTGCACATCCCTGGTAGACACCTCCCACTGGCAAGATGAACTACAGGTCTCTGCCATGCATGCGTGGGGGGAGGGTCCATTTTGGGGGGGAGTTTGCATTGCATTTTGGGGGTTCGCACACATGCATGTGCCCCTCTGCATCCCATAATGGGCCTGGAAAGCCTCCTGCACCAAACCGGAAGGCAAAAATGGGAAAGGGGGTGGCATGTGCCTCCCGCTGGCCAGATGGTCTTCAGGTCTCTGCCGCGCATTCACGGGGTGTGTGTGTGTGTGTGGAGTGCATGCGTGGAGGACGATCGCATTGCATTTTGGGGTTGTGCGCATGCACGCTTTGGGCACACGGCATCACAAAGGTTAGTCATCACTGG
Source organism: Thamnophis elegans (assembly GCF_009769535.1). Taxonomy (NCBI): domain Eukaryota; kingdom Metazoa; phylum Chordata; class Lepidosauria; order Squamata; family Natricidae; genus Thamnophis; species Thamnophis elegans. Next base: position 153,900,937 of record NC_045542.1, on the reverse strand, counting down.
TCTAAATGTTTCCAAATACTGAAGATCAGTTGAAGTATACAGAAGGAGTTAGTTAGAGACCGAGATACTTATTTACTCTTCCGAATAGCTCGTTTTTTTCCCTTCCCCTTTCTTTTTCCCTTAACATTTATGAATAATAATAAACAACACAGATCTTAGTATTAAGCACTTTAACTCAAAGACACAAACCTTAACTACATTATAAAGTAACCTTAGCATATTTTGCAATTGTCTATCCATACCATTCTTCGCTTCAGTTGTACAAATCAAGAAACCTTACCTTATGTTTATTGACTTTTAATAAATTAACATTGCTATGAACTTTGTTCTCCTTATCTTTAAAGGTTTAACTTCTCTGAACGTTCATAGACTTAACAATTTATTGCTTACATTGATTGATACATATCTCTGTGCCCAGCTAACCCTCGCATTTAAATAATATAACATCCACATAATGCAATAAAATAATTACTCGGGCAGGAGAAGAATACAGAAAATGTTCCCTTTTACAAATCATATAGTAGATGTTCTGAAGAAAAAGATACAAAGTTTAGTGGAAAAGGAGGATAATGGAATTGGCTGGAGGAAGCAAAAGAACATCGTGAAAAAGTTTGTTGAAACTTAAGTTTTAAGATCAGTCAAGTTTCAGGGAGCAACTCTTAGAATTTCCTAGCTAGATATGCTGGCTTGGGAATTCTGGGAATTGAGTCCACCTCTTTTCAACTTGCCCAGGTTGAAAAACACTGTCTTTAGAGTGCTATTTTATTTTAGGCAAGGATAACGCCACTTGCACATAAGTACAGGTATTAGGTATTGGCATCCTTCAGTCTCAAAAGACTATGGTGTCGTGCTCTGGAAAGAGGTCTTAAAACAGCATCTGGTGTGGCTAAAAAGTGGCAATCCCTTCCACACTAAGTCACACTAAGACCACACCATGGTCTTATTTTGGTCCAATAGTTCCTTGCTTCTGCACATGTCCACCACATATGATAATATGAACCTGTTGCTTGTTGACACTTCCAACATTTCACTGATTTATCTTTAAACATCTTAGCTAGTTTTTCCGGTGCTATGTGCCATCTAAAAAACATTTTATACAAGTTTTTTTTTTATAGGCTGTTGACAAGGTTAGTTTATAGTTTCTTTCCCATAGTTGCTGCCATTTTTCAATCTCAATCGTGTAACTAAAATTCTTTGCCCAGTTTAACATAGTGTCCTTAACCACTTCTTCTTCTAGTCTAATTCTTAATAAATAACTATAAAATTTCTTAATTATTCTTTCTCCTGTTCCCATCAGTATCTTATCCAACTCTGAGCTTCCAAAGTTAAAATCATATTCCCTCTTATCTTTTTCATACCTTGCTTGTATTTTTGCAATTGCGAAAACCAACCTATATCAATCCCTTGTTCTTCCAGTTCTTGCTTTTGTTTTAGTTCCTCCCTTTCTATTAAGATATCTTTATATCTGATAATATTCTTCATGTTACTGATATTTGGATGTGTCAATGCTTCCATTGTTGAAAGCCACATTGGTATTTCTAAATAATGTTTCCCTTTTACTCTTTCCCATGTTATCAATACTCAATGGTGGGTTTCAAAAATGTTTAGAACCTATTCTGTGGGTGTGGCCTATTTTGTGGGCATGGCTTGGTGGTCATGTGACCAGGCAGGTATGGCCAACTTGACATCACTCATGCACACTCAGACACATGACCACCACCCCTAAGCCATGTGGCAAAATTTTTTGGAACTCCTATGAAAGGGGGGGGGAAGAGAGGGGAAAACCTCCCAAAAATAGACAACTGAGGATTAAGGGCCGAAATTAGGGAGATCGGAGGAGGCAAGACAGAGGGAAATCCAGTAGAAAGCTCTCACAAGCTGGGGAAAGAACTTTGGAAGATCGGAGGAGGCAAGACAGATTGGAATCCAGGACAAAGCTACCACACGTTGGGGAAAGAACTTTGGGAGATTGGTGGAGGCAAGACAGAAGGGAATCCAGTAGACAGCTATCACACGCTGGGGAAAGAACTTTGAGAGATCTGAAAAGGCAGAACAGAGGGGAATCCAGTAGAAAGGTATCACACGCTGGGGAAAGAACTTTGGGAGATCGGAGGAGGCAGGACAGAGGGGAATCCAGGACAAAGCTACCACATGCTGGGGAAAGAAGATCTGAAAAGGCAGAACAGAGGGGAATCCAGTAGAAAGGTATCACACGCTGGGGAGAGAACTTTGGGAGATTGGAGGAGGCAAGACAGAGGGGAATCCAGGAGAAAACTCCTGAGCTTGCCTCTGTTGTCTGGTGGATTGTTACTTCCGGGTCCATTTCACCATCCGGTTCTCCCCATCCGGTGCGAACCGGCAGAAACCCACCACTGTTAATAGTCCATTTCTTATGTAATGTCTTTGGAAGGAGCCATGTATCTTACTTTTACCATACCACAAAAAGGCATGCCAACCTAGTTGCAAATCATGTCCTTCTAACGTCAAAAGTTTTGTATTTCTCAATACAATCCATTCCTTCATCCAAGTTAATACTGCTGCTTGATAATACAATTCCCAATTTGGTAATCCAAACCCACCTCTAGCTCTTACATCTTGCAATATTTTTATGTTAATTCTTGCTTTTCCCCCTTGCCATATATATTGATTTGGCAGTGTTAATTATCCTGTAATATTACATTGGATTGATTTTCCCATTCAAACCCACTTTGTTTTTAATAAGTTCAATATTTTCATAAATTTGCATGTTTTTTTAATGTAGACAATACCTAACAGCTAAAGAGTTAGAAATGCATAAAAAGCAATGTCCTAACATAAACCATTAACAACTCAATTTTTCCGAGCCCTTCTTTATATAACAAGCAAAAATGATATAGTAAAGAATAATTTAGGATATGGTAGAATAAATACGGGTAAATACAGGGAATCCTCGACTTACAAAAGTTCAAAGTAACAATGGCACTGAAAAAAGTGACTTATGACCGTTTTTCACACTTATGACTGTTGCAACATCTCCATGACCATATGATTTACATTCAGATGCTTGACAACCGGTTCTTATTTATGACAATTGCAGCATTGGGGGAGGGGGGGTGTTCATATGATCATATTTTGCGATCTTCTGAGTCAACGGGGAAGCTAAATTCAGTTAACAGTATTACTAATTCAACAACTGTGGTGATTCACTTTACAAACATAGCAATAAATATCGCAAAATGGGGCAAAAGGCACCTAGCAAATTTCTCACTGTAGCAATAAAAATTCTGGGCTCAATTATGGGCATAAGTCAAGAATTACCTGTACAATAGATAAATACAATTTGTTCCTATACTGAACAACGTGGTATATGCAGTACAATGCAGTGAGCCATGTGCTGATCTGTACATGGGGAAACAAAACAATCACTTCATAAACGCATGGCACAACATAGGAGAACAAACCCATCAGGACAAGGTTCAGCAGACAATCAATCAATCAATCAATCAATCTTTACTGATTAGCCCTTGGGCCATATCAAAATACCAAGTTCCAGAGACAAAAACTACAGTTTAAAATGAGATTGAAATAAAGCACAGTTTAAAATGTAAATAGAATAAAATACAATTTAAAATATAATCAGAATAGAATGCAATAATTTAAGATACAAATTCAATGTGCTTAAAATTACATTACAATGTCACCCCTACGTCTACCCCGTCAAGTGGTCTTTCCTAGAAATCTACCACGTTCTGTGGTTCAGCAGTCCATCTGCATTTAAAAGATACAGGCCACTCTTGGAAGACAACAAAGTCTACATTTTGGACAGAGAGGACCGCTGGTTTGAAAGAGGGGTCATAAGAGGCCATCTATGTCAAAATTGAACAGTCCTCTCTCAACAGGAGGAGAGATACATCATCTATCTCTAGTCTACAACACAGTCCTTTCAACAGTTCCAAGAAGGCTTCACATCATTTGCACCACTCAGGTGACCCTCAGGACACAGATAAACCTCCAGGTGACCTTAGAGACCCACTAAAAGAATGCAAATAACCAGCTACAATCCTTCCATTCCCCACCATCCAGTCAGAGGTGAAGAAGCTTCTTGGATGAGAAGCGAAAAGTCTTCAAAGAAAACCCAGAAAGTCCAGTTGCCTCTTGAAAAAAAAAACACCTTTGGGGCAATTTGCTCCTATGCTAAACCTTTGCTGGTGCCAGGACAATGATCCAACAGACAGCTTGACATCATCGGTTTAATGCAAAGACAAAGCTTCCCTTTGGATGAGGGTATAATTTTATTTATTTATTCTTAGTCAAGGCTGTTTTTATTCTTTACTGAAGGCTTTTATTTCCTTTATCCCGTTCCCAAAGTTGAGATGCCTGCAACTTGAGATGTCCAACGGGGGAGGGGGGGGACATTGAATAATGATCAACAACTCATATTGCCCTGCCTTTGAGTGAAACAAGAACGGAATGCAGACCAGAGATGCGGAGAAATCCTTTCCTGCAAATGGCCCCGGGTTGCATTTATCCTTCCTCGCCAACCCAGGGACCCCCTTCAGCACCCACATACCCACTCCCACTCCAAAACGGGCAGGCCTTCGGGTTTGTCACTCCGCCAACTTCCCTAAGAGCAACTTTGCAGCCTTGGAGGGGCGCCGCCAAATCCGCGGATCGGACGATCCCCTGCAGCCAAAAAGCTCCTAGGAAACAACCCCCCCCCAAATCTCCTGAACCCCTCGCTCGCCCGCTCCCCTCTTTGTCTCCCTCCGAGGAATCGGACCGCACAGACGGGCTGAGAAAAAGCCCAGACAAAGGGACGGACAGTGTGCCCAGCGCACCCACCCCCACTCGCTTCTAGGGGGATCCCTCGATCCCGCCGCCGACCCCTTACCCGCATCGGCCGACGGTACGACGGTGGCTCCCCACCCCCGGGAGGGTTTGCCTCCGACCCGACCCTTCAGTGCGATTCCTCCGTCTCCCCCGCCGCGGAGATCCACGCCTCCTCCATGCCCGATCGCGCAATCTCAGCTGCCAGATCTCTGGCTCGGGAGCGTCCAAGGAGCCATCTGGCTGCTGGGACGTGTAGTCCTCCTTCCCGGTGTTTTTGATTGCCGGGCTAAATCCGACCCACTCGCATAGACACTCACACGCGGGATTCTGGGAGCTGTAGTCGTCCCACGCCCACCCACCCCATTTTACGCTTCAGCGGCAATATTTAATCTGGTAGCCCAGAGTTAAAGCCACAAGCAAATGACAGTCGCCGGCCTTATTAACCCTGTGAAGATCTGCAACTGAGCGCTGAATTTCCGATGATCAAACTTGTGTCCCAAAGGTGCTTTTTCAAGAGGCAACTGGACTTTTCTGGTTTTTCTTGAAAGACGTTTGGCTTCTCATCCAAGAATTTTAGGCTTAGAATAAGAGAGTTGGAAGGGACCTTGGAGGTCTTCTAGCCCAACCCCCTGCTTAGGCAGGAAACCCTACACCATTTCAGACAAATGGCTATCCAACATCTTCTTTAAAACTTCCAGTGTTGGAGCATTCACAACTTCTGGAGGCAAGTTTTTTCATTAATTAATTGTTCTAACTGTCAATAAATTTCTCCTTAGTTCTAGGTTGCTTCTCTCCTTCATTAGTTTCCACCCATTGCTTCTTGTCCTGCCTTCAGGTGCCTTGGAGAATAGCTTGACTCCCTCTTCTTTATGGCAGCCCCTCAGATATTGGAACACTGCTATCATGTCTCCCCTAGTCCTTCTTTTCATCAGACTAGACACAGTTCATCCTATGTTTTAGCCTCCCCTAATCATCTTTGTTGCTCTTCTCTGCACTCTTTCTTAGAGTCTCAACATCTTTTTTACACTGTGGCGACCAAAACTGGATGTAGTATTCCAAGTGTGGCCTTATCAAGGCATTATAAAGTAGCATTATAAAATGGTATAATGGATGGTGGGGAATGGAAGGATTTATACTCCTTCCCCACCATCCAATACAGTATTCCAGTATTTGAGAGGCTGCCGCAAAGAAGAAAGGGTCAATTTATTTTCCAAAGCACCAGAAGCCAGGACAATAAATAATGGATGGAAATTAACCAAGGAGAGAAACTACCTGGAATGAAGGAGAAACTTCTTAACAGTGAGGACAATTACTGTATATACTCGAGTATAAGCCTAGTTTTTCAGCCCACTTTTTGGGCTGAAAAAAGCTGCCTCGGCTTATACTCGAGTCAGTGAAAAATTTGCCCGAAATGGAGGAGAAAAAGGGGCGGGGCCATGCCGCTGGGTGACACTCGTGAATGGCCCAGTGCCCCTGTGAGTTTCCCCTCCCTCTGTGTCAGTTTGCCGCGCAGCGCGCACCGCACCATCCCCCCTCCTCACGTTCTAATGTAATGCAGGGCTGTCTTACGATTCCCCTTCCTCCCCCTCCTGCCGCTCTGCAACGATGTCCCACCTCCTCCTTGTTATGGCAAGCAGCCACATAGCGATGTCCCACCTCCTCTGGTACAGTGATCCAATGATAGGAATCACTGTGCCGTGTGTCATAGGAGGCGGGACATCGCTCCCGCGGCTGCACGGGACATCATCATCACAGCGGGACATCAGCATCATGAGGTGAGTGAAGTATTTCATTGAATACACCGCTAGTTTACTGTTTTTCTTTGAAATAAATATTCAAAAACATTATTGGTATCTATTTTTATTTTTGAAATTTACCGGTAGCTGCTGCATTTCCCACCCTAGGCTTATACTCGAGTCAATAACTTTTCCAGTTTTTTGTGGTAAAATTAGGTGCCTCGGCTTATATTCGGGTCGGCCTATACTCGAGTATATACGGTAACCAGTGGAACAGCTTTGCCTTCAGAAGCTGTGGGTGTTCCATCACTGGAGGTTTTTGAGAAGAGATTGGACAGCCACTTGTCTGAAAAGGTATAGGATCTCCTGCTTGAGCAGGGGGCTGGACTAGAAGACCTCCAAGGTCCCTTCCAGCTCTATTCTGATTCTGATCCAGTCAGCTGAAGAAGCTTCTTGGAGAAGCCAAACATATTCAAATAAAAACCAGAAAGTTCAGTTGCCTCTTGAAAAAAGCACCTTTGGGACAACCATGACCTGGATGACTGTGAATCTCCATAAACTGTGTAATCCTCATCTTGAAATTCCCAAGAAGCACAAAAGAATTTCTCACAATAGAATTGGTTAGTGTACTTTTGTCCTAATTCTGAGAAAACGCCTGCTACTCCAAGCCAAATTATTTCCAAATCATCTTTCTATACAGGTAGTCCTTGACTTACAACCACAATTGAGCCCAGAATATAGGTTGCTAAGTTAAGTGCTAGGTTTTCACCCATTTCATGACCTTTCTTGCCACAGTTGTTAAGTGTATCATCACAGTAGTTAAGTTAGTGACCTGGTTGTTAAGTGAATCTGTCTTACCCATTGATTTTGTTTGTCAGAAGGTCGCAAAAGCTGACACATAACCCCATGACACTACAAAGAGCATAAATATGAGTCAGTTGCCAAGCAGACACATTTTGATCACATGACCATGGGGGTGCTACAATGGTCGTAAGTGTGAAAAATGGTCATAAATCACTTTTTCCCCCAGTACTGCTGTAACTTTGAACAACCACTAAACAAACTGCTGTAAGTCAAAGACTAGCTGTATCTGAACATTTTGCCATCTAGAATATTCAAATTATCTACATGGCTTATGCACTTGATTTCTCATTTTTCTAATAAAGAATTTAAAATGCTGGTAGTTCATATATACAGGTAGTCCTCAACATACAATCACAATTAGGATCATAATTTCCACTAAGCAAGGAGGTTAAGTGAGTTGCATCCACCTTTATGATTTTTGTTAAGTGAAACACGCAGCATTTAAAATAATCCAGCTTCCTCCACTGATTTTTCTTGTTGGAACCTGATCAGAAAATTGCAATTGGCGATCGCATGACACTGCAGCAGCCATTGTAAATACATGCCGTTTGCCAAGTGCCCAAATTTGAATCACCCAGAAGGGTGCTGCAACAATTGTTAAGAGCAAGTAGAGTTGTTAAGTCACTTTTGTCAAGGTTTTTATAACTTTGGTCACTGAATGAATGGTTAAGTCAAGGATTATCTGCATTGTGAAATACAGTACATGCCTGTGTGTACAGTATGTATATATATCCAGCTTCATTAGTCCACAGAATGTCCCCCCCCATCTCTTAATCCATCTCCATTTCATTGCTCTTGGCAAAGAATTTTGTCTAAAACCTGTCAAAAACCCATTAACATTTTTAGACGATTTGACCCACTTTTCCTTCTACCACCGTCTACCTTGTTGCACCAGCAAATCCCAAACCTGCTTATAATAACTTTACATTGAGGAAAAAAACCCAATGCAGTGACATATTCTCAGTGACGGGTAGTTAAGGTAGCTTCTGATTTTGACCAGGTAAATGCTTTCGGAATATTTAAGGTTTGAAATGTATTAAAGCACCCAAGTCAGGCTGACATAAAAACATGCAAGTTTTCTCAGGAGGGATTTTGAAACTGGAGCTCAGTCTTAATCCAGAATATATTTTATTGGCTGTTCCAACCAATATTTATTGCAAGTGTAATGTTGCAGGGCTGATTCATAGCAAAGAAATACACAAACACAACCACCCGCAAACACACCAAACGCAGCACTTTGCTTTTTTGGTTTGTGTCGTTTTGCTGTTGGGTTATTCTGTTTTGACATTAGAATAAAAAACGAGGAGTTAAATACGTATGACGTTTGTTTGTAGCTATTCTTTATTGTTTATTTTTTTTAAAAAAACACAATTTGGGAAAATATAAACACAAAAGAAAAGACCCAGGACAGCAGGCCTAAGTGCCACCAGAGCGATTTCGAAGAGGACAGCATACACACTTCCACACACACTCAACTGACTCACACTCTTGTTTTTCGGTCTCTCTTTTGTGGAAAAGAGAACATTCATCCTTCGTTACACTCTCACACTTCCCAGCTCGCAGGCAGTAGTTGTGGACACCTCTCGTGTCCGTCCCTTATTTCACCCAGCGCTATCTCGGCCTCCCCACCCCCCACTCCAAGGAGATGAGCCAGAGGTTTCTTTGGGGCAATGCTGGGGCCCAGGCCTCCACAGCAGCAGCAGCTCAGCACTCCACCCCTCCTTATGGGAGAAAAGTCCATGAAGCCTTCTTGGAAGCGGCAGCTGGGGAAAGACCAAGGAACTTCTTGAGAAAGAGGCTTGAGGGGTGGGAGAGAGAGTAAAGGCCCCCAGATCTGCCCAACCAGCACACGGTATACCAATCTGTCTTTTGGGCAGGGGTGGCCCTGAGGAGCGAGGGGACCTCCAAGTCCCTAGTTGGAAGAATGTCACTTCCAGGAATTTCTCCACCTTCTCCTGATTTCCAGCTAGCCCCCTCCGTGTTCCCCAAAGTAGAGAGTGCGATGGGAATGCCGCCGGGCCGTGGACAGAGTGGAGCGATGAGACCGCAATGTTGTGCGGGGAGTTTTCCCGGAAAAGGCAGGCGGGGAGGACGGCTGGGTGCGGTTGTCGGATGGGGTGGTGCTTTGGCGTCTCAGGAAAGGGGGCACCGTGGAGCTCTTGATGTGGATGACGCGGGTGTCCATGACCTCACAGTCGACCTGCATCATGACTTCGTAGCCCAGGGAGGAGCCGTAGAGGCTCTCTGGAGAAAAGGAAAAAAGAGATGCTGACATGCAGCCACCTTTTGGAAGGAGGGCAGCAGCAGCCCAGCCTCTCCCGAGAAGTTTTGTTTTGTTTTACCATTCATAGCCATGGCCGGCATCACCAGGGACATTTTAGGGCGAGAGGTCTTGTTGTGGCTGATGGCAGGCAGCAGCAGGTGGTCCTAAGAGAAAAGGAGACCTGTGTCAGGTCAGGCAGCGGCCCTCAACCTTTTGGGCACCAGGGACCGGTTCCAGTTCAGAGTTTTTTCTGCAGACCGGAGGGGGACATGGTTTCGTGTGCTGTCTGCATCCCACAAATGGGGCTTTACTTCTTTGTGCAGACTGGTTACTGGCACACCGCGGACAGGGGGTTGGGGACCACTTAAGGAGCCAAAAAACTGATAATCAGGGCAGTATGTTTATTGATATTTGCTTGTTTACAGTTCTGCAACCCAACAAGAGAGACACAGACTTCAGATAATCAGAACTGCAGAAAAAACAATTACTGCCAACCTGCCTTCCATTAAGGACCTGTACACTGCACGAGTGAAAAAGAGGGCTGGGAAAATAATTACAGACCCCTTGCAACCTCAATATAAGTTGTTTCAACTCCTACCCTCAAAATGACGCTATAGAGCACTGCACACCAAGACAACTAGAGACAAGGAAAGATTTTTCCCCAAACGCTATCACTCTGCTAAACAAATAATTCCCTCACCACTGTCAAACTATTCACTAAGGCTGCATTACTATTACTATTAGTCTTCTCATCGTTCCTATCACCCATCTCCTCCCACTTATGACTGCAGGACTGTAACTTTGTTGCTTGTATCCTTACGATTTATATTGATATTGTTACCTGATTGCTTATTTGTACCTTATGACTATCATTAAGTGTGGCACCTTATGACTCTTGACAAATGTGTTTTATTTTTCTTTATGTATACTGAGAGCATATGCACCAAAAACAAATTCTTTGTGTGTCCAACAGGGGTAGTTTCCGCCAGAGAAACTGGTTTGCTCAGGGGCACGCAGTGCACGCACGGTTGATGTGTGTGCATGCGCAGTACAACTAAAAAACAAGATGGTGCTGCCTACAATGCCGCTGGGAGAACTGGTTCAGAAGCATAGCAGGCCTGGATTGCTGCCGGTTCCAGTGACCCAGGCTGCCAAGCTACTATGTATTTGACCGAACTGGTAGGAACCCACCACTGGTGTCCAACCCCTAAACTTAATAAAAGAGCTATTGTTTACAAACCTTTCTTTGCAGTTCAACAGCACTGCTGTAATGGTATGTGGGAATAACCTTGAGAAATGAAGGGAAGAGACGCTGCCTAGAAGCAGGGGGTCTCCAACTTGAAGACTTGTGGCCTTCAACTCCCAAAATCTCCATACTGGCTGGGGAATCCTGGGAGCTGAAGTCCAGAGGTCTGAAAGTTGTCAGGTTTGGAGACCTCTGGCCTAGAGAATGATCAGATAAAAGTGGAGGGAGCCCACAACTGAATAAGGGGCGGAGAAAGAAACTTGGACAGGAACCCAATCAAGCGGTGAAAAAAAAGACAGCTGGAGATTTATAATTTCACGCTTGCAAGATTCTGTTACTATACAATTAAGAAGAATGAGCTCATCCTGGGTTTCTTGGTCTGGTTTACTTGGGAGGCTGAAAGAATGCAGACAGCTCTTCACTCACCCTGCGGAAGGACACAACGTAAAAAGTATCCTCTCGGCGGTCAATGGCATCCATGAAGTCATGCTCTGTATGGTCGGGATGCTGATACACCTGTAACTGTCTCAGAGAATCCCTAAAAGGGGAGGAAAAAAACAAGACACAAAGCATTTTTCCCCCCTATCCTGACACAAGCACTTCACAAAGCCATGGGATACTGCATTGGGGTCTGAAATGGAGATGGGAGGGAGAGAAAGGGGGCTCAGCCATACATAACTTAGAAAAGAGAGCAACTGACACTTATTGTAGAAGATGATCAGGCTAAGCCGGAGGGAGAGGTCAAACGCATCATCAGTCTCGAATCTCTTCGCACCCACAAGAGATCTAAATCCAGCCCACCTTGAATTCCACTGACTCTTTTATCTACTGCTAATTTGCTTTGACCGTTAGTAGTTCAGATTCTTGCAGAGAGACTAAACCTCGCAATAAATCTGCATGTTCATTTGAACTGCCTGGGTTTCCTGATTTTCTGCACTTGACAACCACTTCATCCTTCATACAGAACCACGGTGGCACAATGGTTAGAATGCAGTACTGCAGGCTACTTCTGCTGACTGCTGGCTGCCAGCAGTTCGATTGTTACCAGGCTCAAGGTTGACTCCGCCTTTCATCCTTCCGAGGTGGGTAAAATGAGGACCCAGATTGTGGGGGGCAACAGGCTGACTCTGTAAACCGCTTAGAGAGGGCAGTAAAAGCACTATGAAGCCATATATAAGTCTAAGTGCTATTGCTATCCTGGCAGATTTCCCAGGAAAGGTTCAGGAGGTCCTTGGTGCCATAACCCAACTAAGCAAGACCCATAATTATGCCCTCCTTGAAATTACTGGAAAAGAGGAGATAGGATCTCCCATCCTATGGATCACTGCAATAATTTGAAACGAGCAACTCCGATACTACCATAAGGAAACCTTACCGATTTCAGCTTAAAAACAAGAGGAAAACCCACAAGTGGTCAGGAAAGAATAGAAGAAACCACAATTTTTCTGCTAGGATGAAGGCTCCAGACAAAATCCTCAGAGAGAAGGCAAGAGAATCTGCCACAAGAGCAACTTACCCCTGGGGGTATTTGGGGGGACTGGCTGGAACATAGTGAGAAGGGCTTGACGGCTTCTTTGGCGGCTTCTCCTGAAATCCCAAGACATGGATTGTAGGTAAGGATGGAAGAGATGCATCCGAGAGACACCAGGATTTCTTACATTTTAATTACCCCCCCCCCCCCTTATTCACAAGCTACTGGATACTGGTCTTGCTCAGTGCCTGTTTTCCTTCCCCTCAAGACGTTGTCATGTCCCACCTGGCTGCCCTGAGTTGTTTTGCGAGTTTGTGAAGGTTTCCTCCGGTTGATCTGGTGTCGTCGGACCCAGCCGCTGAGCTCATCTGCCAACCTAGAAGCGGGAGAGGAAGCGATGGAGGATTATCTATCGGTCTGCAAGCCTCTAAACCAGTGTTTCTCAACCCTGGCAACTTGAAGGCCGGTGGACTTCAACTCCTAGAATTCTGGGAGTTGAAGTCCACCTGTATTCAAGATGCCAAGATTGAGAAACGCTGCTCAAAACTAGTAGCTAAGGATATCAATGACATCCTCCACAGCCGTGGTCACCAACTGGTGGTCCGTAAGAAAATTTTGGTGGTCCACAGAAAAATTATTTGCATTTTTTTTATATTGCACTAAATCAGGGGTCCTCAAAGTATGGCCCCCGGGCCAGATACATGCAATGTACATTTGTGTTGCTGCAGAGAGTCTCCCACTTCGGGGTCTTTTTCTGCATGCTGAATGTGTCAGAAATTCCAACTTGGGGTCTGCTTCAGCCTCCTGGTACGGGGCTTTGGGTGAAGGCTGGAGGGAAGTGCCACTGGTGGCGAAGAGCCGCAGGGCATCGTTCCAGTGAGACTGCATCATGGCCTGGAACTGGCTGACCATCTCAACCCTCTGAGCTTCAAGGCATCAATACCTGGCCTTGCACTCCCGCAGGTCTTTCCTCTACTTGGAAAGCCTAAGCTCGTAGTCCTCAGTGAGGTGCTCCTGCTGAGCCTCCTTCTCGATCAGATCCAATTTGAACAGAGCCAGCTGTTTTGCCAAGTCTTTCTCATGGTGGCTGCTTAGCTCCAGCAACTGCTTCCTGTTGGGGCCCTAAGGATCCTGGGTGGGGAGGCGAGGAGTGGCGAGTAGAGGTTGGTAAGGTGCCCCTCGAATTGAGTGACATCAAGTTGGCCATGTCCATCCAGTCGCATGACTATCTTACTGAGCCCACCCAGCAGGTCAATAGGCAGATCATATTAGTGGTCCGTGGGATTTTAAATTATGAATTTAGTGGTCCCTGAGTTCCGAAGGGTTGGAGACCCCTGCTCCTCAAGACCTACCGGAGCGATTCAGTGCGATTGAACTGGCGGCAATCTGAAGCGAGGAACAGCTCGTCCAGGTCCCTCAACATGAGGTCCTTCATCTCTGAGAAGGGAGCTGACAGGTTCCTGAGCACGGGAGGAGGAGAAAATTACAGGTAGCCCTCGACTTACACCCGTTCATTTTAGTGACCGTTCAAAGTTACTATGGCAGTGAAAAAAGTGACTTATTACCACTTTTCAGAGTTGCAACCTTTGTAGTGTCCCCATGATCCTGGGATCAAAATTCAGATGCTTGGCAACTGATTCGTGCTTATGACCATTGCGGTGTCCCAAGGTCACGTGACCCTCCTTTTGCGACCTTTTTGATAAGCCAAGTCAATGGGGAAGCCCGATTCACTTAACCGCTGGGTTCCTAACTGATCAACGGCAGCGATTCACTTAACAACCGTGGTAAGAAAGGTCATAAAGCTCGGGAGCCTGTTTTCGTTGGCAGAGCTTGGGCCACCACAGGTGCCACAGACACAAGTAATGTCAAGCTAGTTACAACCCCTGACCATGCTCCTCCTCCCCCCGCACCCCCCGAGGTCAAACACAACCCTGATGTGTCCCTCAATGCAATCGAGTTTGACACCCCTGGTCTGTACTATATGCCAAGGCAAATAGAATGCTGCTTCCACCAAGTGGTACCTATTTATCTACTCGCATTTTCAGGTTTTCAATCTGGTAGGCGGGCAGGAGCTGGGGCAAGTAAGACCCTGTGATGCTGCGTTTAGGTCTCAAACCCAGGCTGTTAGCTTTCCAGCTGCCAAGCTCAGCATCTTTAACCACTGAACCACCCTTTACATACTTTAACCCTTTCCTTCCCGCATAGCATTACAGTTACTTAGATCTCCTTCATCTGACTGAGCAGGAAGATACTGCAGTTTAAAAAAACCCAACAGGATCATTCCAGCAATAATGGTATTCTAAAATCAACCTTTCTCAACTCAGCAACTTTGAGATGGGTAGACTTCAACACCCAGAATTCTTTAAACTTGCTAGCATTTAGAAACAATTTAGGGAAATTTCGGCATATCATTTCATTTCACACTTTCTGCATCCAAATTACCGGAATTGGGCCTTGCCTGGCCTTGCCAGGGTCTCCTCTTGCTGTTCTTCCTGCTCCTCTTCTGGCATTTCAAGAGCTTCCTGCGTAATGCTTAGAAGATGCCTCTGGCCTGGGCCAGACTCCGGTTCCTGCTTGGGCTGAGACACGTCTGCAACTTTGTGCTCGGTGATGCTGGAGAGATTTAAAAAATGGAATCAGGTCTCGGCCTCTCAGTATGCAGAATTATTTCTGGCCTACATAGTCTAGTGAACTGCCTCCAAACTACCATCCTTTTGTAAAAATCAAGTGCAAGAATGGGCTGGGGTGGTAACTGGGTCACTCCGATTCTTCCCGAATCTGTCCCAACAGTGGGGACAAGATCATGTGAAGAAGACACAAGTTTGTCCAGTAGTCTCATAACTATCAACAAAGAGATAGCAGAAGCAGAAAAAACGGTGTCTATGGGTTGCAGCAGGGATGTGCATGGATATACAGAGAACAAAACAAACTCCTATAAAGCCACAAATAAAAGTGAGAAAATTATGTACCCCTTTAAAGGCTGAGCTTTTGTGGACCAGAGTCCATTTGTCAGAACATAAATTGAGAAGTGGGAAGAAGCCAGAGAGGGACAATGAATTATTAACATGGCTAAGTTATATATACAGGTATATACAGTGTGTGTGTGTGTGTTTATATATATATACATATATATAAACATACACACACACACACACACACACACATATACATATATATAAACATACATACACACACACATATATACATACATACACACACACACACACATATATACATACATATATATACTTATATATACATACATATATATAAACATACACACACACACACACACATATATACATACATATATATACTTATATATACATACATATATATAAACATACACACACACACACACACACACACACACACACACACACTTTAAGTCTATAGCAGTGTTTTTCAGTCCTGGCAACTTTTAAGATGGGTGGATGTCAATGCCAGAATTCCCTAGCAAGTATACTGACTCGGAAATTCTGGGAGTTGGAAGTCCACACATCTTAGTTAACCTTGTTTGAAACACACTGGGTTTACAACCTCCAAAGGCACGAACAGCAATTCAGCAGGATTCTCTAAATATGAGAAAAACGTTTTATAATAATAATAATAATAATAATAATAATAATAATAATAATAATCAGCTTTTAATTTAGAAAATGGATGAAAACTGAAACGCTTAAAAAATGAACGAAAACTTAAAGAAAGAAACAGAGTCACTAATCCTGGCTGCGCAAGAACAAGCTATCCGCACAAATGCCATTAAGGCCAAAATCGAAAAATCCTCTGATGATGCCAAATGCAGACTTTGCAAAGAAGCTGACGAAACTGTTGATCACATACTCAGCTGCTGTAAAAAAATCACGCAGACTGATTATAAATTGCGGCACAATTCAGTAGCACAAATGATCCATTGGAATTTGTGCAAAAATTATAATATCAAAACAGCAAAAAACTGGTGGGAACATCAGCCTGAAAAAGTCACCGAAAATCAGATGGTCAAGATCTTGTGGGATTTCCGTATACAAACCGACAAAATACTGGCGCATAATACACCAGACATCACACTGGTTGAGAAAAATAAGGTCACAATCATAGACATCGCAATACCTGGTGATAGCAGGGTCGCCGAGAAGGAACATGAAAAAATCGCAAGATACCAGGACTTAAAAATCGAAATTCAACGACTATGGCACAAACCAGCAGTGGTAATTCCAGTGGTAATTGGCACACTGGGTGCTATTCCAAAAGCACTGGAATTACATTTAAAACAGTTAAAAATTGACAAAATCACCATCAGTCAAATGCAAAAAGCCGCACTGCTTGGATCTGCACGCATATTGCGAAAATACGTTACGACGTCCTAGGCCCCTGGGTGGGGCCCGACTAGTAACCAATGCCAAATCCGGCGAAACAACTGGCCGCTGTGATACAATTGTGTAATAATAATAATAATCAGCTTTTAATTTAGAAAATGGATGAAAACTGAAACGCTTAAAAAATGAACGAAAACTTCTTTAAAAACCAGTCAGCAATATACTGTAGGCTATAGGAGATGGGCAGGGAGGGTTAAACATGTTTTGCTAGCACCAATTTGGCTTGACCATTAGTAGATCAGATTCTTGTATATACCGTAGGTAACATGATATATACTGAATTCTACTCCTAACCCTGGTTTCCTGCGCCTGACATGAATCTGAGCTACTAACAGTCAAGCTGAATTGGCGCTAAATAAGGGTCAATGGAATTCATAAGGGGCTAGACTTAGGTCTCTTGTGGGAATGTTAGGATTCTAAACTTTAACCGCACCCTGGTGCATACTTGCTCATCTCCTATATAGTATCCTATATACCTCTATAGAAGTCAATTCAATAGACAGGCAACATTCTCCTCAGAAGGTTCACACAACAAGAAAATCTTCAGAGCCATTTTATTGAACAAATACTAACATGTTTGAGGGACCATTCATTATCCATGCACACCTACAACAGATGAAGCTGAACTGTCCCAGCAATTCAACAACTTCAAAGGGCATCCAGACGGAGAATGCTAAGCAACACAATCTCACAACCCAAGCTGAGAATGGAAGCCCCAAAGCACCAGGAAGTCTCACCTGACAGGCCCAAAATTGAAGGCTATGAAGAGCAGCACAACCATGACACAGATCACTTTTCGGTTCCCGGAGCCAAACTTCAGGTCGGTGTTCTATATGGGAAGACAGGCGAGTCATCAGGCATCACAGCACACAGCATTCGAAATTTAATGGAATGGTCTGATTGAATGTTCTGGCTTTTCCCAACTCCTGGCTGAAATGCTGAACTAGAGCAACTAATTGCTAAGTTATCCTGACTGATATTGTACCATCAAGTTGATGTCGGCCCTTAGTGACCAGATGGGTAGATTTTCTCCAGGACAATCTGTCCCCAGCCTGGTTTTTCAGATCTTCCAATAGTGCATCTAAACTATCCTACTAACAGCCATCAGAATTGGAGAAATGAAACCTGCCAGAACAAGAGGGTCATATCAGCATTCTCAACAGGACCCTAAAAGTCTCCCAAAATGCAGGAAATATTTCAAAACACAGAGACACCAGCAGCTGACATTCCTGCTTACTAGGAACTGACCAGCTCAATAGTAAAAGAATATTATACAATATCTGTAGAGGAAAAAATGAGGAATTAAGTGACTGCGCTCATATGTAATATTAAGGTATACAATGGTTTGTTTCATTGTGGCTTAAGGTGCTGTGTTAATTTTGTAAATGGTATTATATTCCAGAAGTCAAAAATACAAGTGATCCTCCATTTTCGGCCAGCTGCTTAGGGACCGGTTGAAGTTTACAATGGACCGCAAAAAAGATAACTTATGACCTGGATTCAAAGTTCTGACAGCAAAGTCCCATTCCACACACACCCCTAGTCACCTGATCACATATTGGGCACTCAGCAACCAGCCTACATTATGGCCATTTGCAGTGTCCCATGGTGATATGACCACAATTTACCTCATAAACAATTTCCAGCAAAAAACGTCCATTGCAGACAATAGGTTTCCCTTAATAACACTGTGGTAAATGACTGCAGATTCACTTAACAATCACAACAAAAAATGTTATAAAATTGGGTCACTTCTATGATGACCTGTTTAACGACCAGCATGAGTTTACAACTGCAATTCTGGGCTCACTTAGGAGAGAGGTCCCCAACCCCCAGGCCACCGTTCTGAACTGGGAGATAGATGTAAGCAAACATATTTCTATAGCATACCCTATTTGAAAATCGAAAAGCTCTCAGCTCGCCTCCTCATTATGTGGGGGCTAATCACGACAATGTGCTTTTTATAAGAAAGCCACAAGTCTCCTTCCTGGTGGAAGGGGCTCACCTCATCCAGGACACCGTCTAGCCGTCGCCGAAGAATAGCATTCTCCCGCCGTAGCCTCTCATTCTCCGCAAGGGCCTCTCGCAGCCGGGATTCCAATCCTTGGAGGTATTCCTTCTTTTTCCGGCGGGACTGACAAGCCGATTCACGGTTTTTTATCATCCGCTGCTGCCTTTTCAGGACCTTGATCTTGAGCAAATTAGTAAGGAAAATAATATTCACATCCATAGTATAAAAGAAAGAAGGAATGGAATTCAGGACTCTTTGCCATCTACTTTAGATAACCGACTGACACTTTTTTTCCCCTGTGCTTTCTTTCTGAAATTCAGTTCTACATTTTGCATCAAAGGTAGGTCACACAGAGCTCTTTGCATCCTCCGGATCCACTGCTGACTTTAGTTTAATATTCTGATTTGTCCACCAGGTAAAACTTACCTTATCTTATTTTTTCTTCTGCCACAACAATTAGCAACAGTTATGTACTATAAACTTGCAAACTGTTGCTATTGTACTTATCTCTCTTTTTGGAGATCGTTAAAATGTAGGAAATTAACAGAACAGCGTGGATATTCCGGATGTGTCCTGCCTGTAAATCTGCCCGTGTGGAGCCCTTCGTGCTCAGTGAGCTTGGTTGTTTGCAGACATTTCAGTACCTGACCAGGTAACATCATCAGCATTAATGGGTGTAGGATTTGCTTTCCGCTTCTGTTACAAGCAGAAAACAATATTCTAATCAAGGAACTGCCAAGGGGGGAAAAAACCCACATCTCCACCAACATTGGCAGGGCAAGACAATGTTTATAAACAGACAACAAACTTCATTACTTTCTAACACTGATGATGTTACCTAACATATGGAAGCAAACAGACCAAGCTCATAAAGCACCAAGGATCTCACATTTGCCCTGGATTTGATGTCTCTGGAAGAGAAAATGCTCTGGAACTAAGGATTTCAAACTTACATCAATCTCTTGGTTGCAGGGTCCTATTTGTGCTGGTGCAGGGATGATCGTTTTAGTTTCTGGCTTGGGGACTGAAGGGGCTGGTTTAGGTGAGAGAACTTCCTTCACCGGAGACTGAACCTTGATCAAACCGGACACTGGGAGATGCAACAGCTCAGATTGGGAAATAACAACACTCTGTGCTGGAACTGGGGAAAAAAAAAAGCCACAACTCTGCTTCACATACACCGTAACCTTCATATAAGAAAACAAAGTGCTTCTTTCAGAATGTCCTACTAACCCACCCACCCTAAAGCGAAAAAGCCCATGCACCATCCCATATGATGTTTCCACTCTGTAGCAATAGCAATAGCACTTAGACTTATATATCACTTCATAGTGCTTTTACAGCCCTCTCTAAGTGGTTTACAGAGTCAGCCTATTGCCCCCAACAATCTGGATCCTCATTTTACCCACCTTGGAAGAAGGGAAGGCTCAGTCAACCTTGAGCCAGTGGGAATCGAACTGCAGCTAGCAGTCAGCTGAAGAAACCTGCAGTGCTGCACTCTAACCACTGCGCCACCTCGGCTCATTCAGCTACTGGAAACTGCTCCATTCATATCCAAAAATAAAGTCCTCATGGTTGGCTTACCTGAGATTCCAGAGTTGACGGTCTGTGATTGGGTTACAGGTACTGGCTGCAACAAGATGGTCTTACTGGAAGAGGCGGCTGTCTGTCCTGGGACAGTGGTCACCACGACAGGCTTTGGTTGAATGGGGGGTTTCCGACTAAGGATGCTCTCTGTTTTATTGGGAGCTGCTGGTTTCCCTAAGAGAGAATTGAGTAGTCAAAACAACCTATAAGAATCCATTAGTCTTACTCAATTAACTGCACTGATGAAGCCACCTTGAGTTGGGAAACTCAGCTATTATCACCCTGAAGGGGGAAAAACAAAACAGAACAGGAAACAAATGAGATCATATATTTATTGCTCCCTTTCTTCAATGACTTCAGTTCTAACACTAATTATGCCTGTATTATTTATCTACTTCAAATGAGGTCATTTGATAGCTTTCCTTTTAGCAAAATAAAATGAAGCAAAGAAATGCACAAACTTATAAAAGAAAAATTAAAAAGGAAACAATATATATGTATGGCGATATACAGTATAACATTTATCCAATCTGTTATGAGAAGTACTTAACATGGTAAGTAAAAAAACATAGTCCATTGAAAATTAGATTCTTGCTAACAAATGAACTTTCACTAACATTCTAACTAGTGTGGGTGAGGTGCCAACTATTAGGATTTAAATTACAAAAGCTGATGTGCAAAATACGAAATGTTGGCTTGGCTCAGAAAACTAAATACAAGGCCAAGAACTGGAAGGACAACACAGAGAATCTAAAAAAACTGTAGGGGACGTCAAGGCTCATTGTGTACAGTGAGAAAGAACAGAACATTTGTTATAATATCTCTATGATGTTTCTTTCTATTTAAAGAAAATACGTTAACATTTGCGCTTATTTGTATGTCATTTCCTTTCCAAAAATAAACTAACAGAAGCTTTTGGGGGAAAAAAATATAAAGTTCCAATATTTGAGGGGCTGCCACAGAGAGGAGGGGGTCAGCCTATTTTCCAAAGCACCTGAAGGCCAGATAAGGAATAATGGATGGAAACTGAACCAGGAGAGATTCAACCTGGAAACAAGGATACATTTTCTGACAGTGAGAGCAATCGACCAATGGAATAGCTTGCAATTCAGATGTTGTGGGTGCTTCATCACTGGAAGTTTTCAAGAAAAGATTGGACTGCCATCTGTCAAAAATGGTATAGAGTTTGCTTGGGCAGGGGGTTGGATTAGATGGCCTACAGAGTCCCTTCCAACTCTGTTAACCTGTAAATCTCTGTAAAAACATTTGAACTCAATTTTT
This sequence comes from Thamnophis elegans, assembly GCF_009769535.1. NCBI lineage: Eukaryota > Metazoa > Chordata > Lepidosauria > Squamata > Natricidae > Thamnophis > Thamnophis elegans. The sequence goes on along the minus strand of NC_045542.1, from coordinate 153,879,293 downwards.
TGGAATAATATGGAAAATATTTTCCTTTGTCTTTTTCTTGGACATTTTCCCCATTTTTTCCCCCGATGAGCTCTACAGAATTGGAATATTTTTTGGCACTTTTTTCTTGTTCATGCAAAAGCAATTAATGGACCTCTTTCTAAACTGTTACGAATGGATGTCAGGAACATGGATAGTTCACATACTACCGGACCTAACACAAAGTGTCCACCAAGAGAAACATAATCTCCTCAAAGGTCTCATCCCCACCCAGAAAGGAAAGCTGAAGAGAAGGGGAGGATAAATAATATCTGGACAGGACATGCCAAGAGACAAAAAGAAAATGTCATATTGTCACTAACAGACAGGTTATTTCGTTAGACTTAATTTACCTCCTAACCCGCCCACCCATCCCCTGATATTCAGGAATATTTCTTTTTATATGCACAGGACACTCCAGCAACAGAATTTGTGTCTCCTTCATTGGTTATGAGCACCAAGCTTTGGAGTCTATCTATAGTTCCTAAATTCAGTGCAGAAGCAAGAAATAAATGCTTGCTGCTACACGATTCTCCCCAACTTACCTGTCTCAGAAGCTGGGACTACATTGATGTGTACCGTTCCAAAGGGAGGTAAAAGGACATCTCCAAACATGCACGGAGGGGTTGGAGGATGCTCTGTCTTCACTCCAATCACGTCACCTGGTCCAAGGACCTGAAAGAAAAACAAGGGTCTCAACACGACAGCCCCAAATTATGGCCATGCATGGAGAACTACCATTATGTGTTGTTACCATCTGGGTTCTGGGATTGTCTACAAAGAGATCTTCGAGAAGACCTACCTGCTCCGAGAGTTCTGCAGAAGAGGAGCCTGCCGCAGAGGAATCGGAGGAGGCCACAGATGAATCGGAGCAATGAGATGATGCAGGGGAGACCGGCTCAGACTTTACTTGCAACTCTAAAAAAATGAGAATTTGACACTTTCACCACCAGCCTGCTGATCCAAGAGAAAAGGAAACTGATGGTTAAGTACTCCCTCTTTGCCTCTCACACCCATTATCATAGAATAGAATAGAATAGAATAGAATAGAATGGGATGGGAATGGAATAGTATGGGATGGAATAGAAATAGAAATAGAATGGAATGGAATAGAATAGAACAAAAATAGAATAGGAATAGAAATAGAAAAATAGAATTCTTTGTTGGCTAAGTGTGATTGGACACATAAGGAATTTGTCTCCAGTGCATAGGTGCTTGTACATACAAGCAACGTGATAAATTATGATCAGAGTTATCATAAAAATACATTCATCCTAAATCATAAGTTACAGCACTTAGTGATAGTCACAGGATACTAAATAATCAACATAAATCATACTAGGATACCAAATAAAACAATATAAATCGTAAGACATAAGCCTGTCCTCCCCAATTGCAATTTCTATAGTCAGCCCTAAGTGCTGAATCCCAAGGAAGCCATCTTCATGGGCCTCTAATCCCATTCATCTTCAACTGCCATGCCACCAGTTCCTTCCATCTGGGCCACCAGAGGAAGCAGATCTCTAATTCTTGTCACCTGAAAGGCTCTATAACACTCTGAAGGCATCATGAGGTAGCTATACTTCCTGCTTATAACACCTAAAGGAGAAGTAAAACTCTACAACAGCAAACCCAAATAAGAGAAATTGTCAGACTCCCTGCTTTGTTCCACTTGCACCTGAAGACTTATCAGGTCCAAAAACTGCTTTCTCTCCAATGCCATGGCCATTTCCCCCCTCTATTCTCAGATAAAAGAATCTGATTATCCATAGATTAACGTTTCTTCTGTCTTGATTCAAAAATCAAGGTATGGAAGAAATCAACAAGTAACCTTGTGTTAAGAAATTGACCACTCAGCAGTTGCTAATACTACAGCTACATGCTGTTATCTACCACAAGTACTGTCTTCAATAGACCTTGCCCTACTAATCCTTTTCCAGAAGTAGTTCCTATCACTCCTAAATATCTGATTTTGCAGCTTAACTATGCCACTTAAAGAACAGTTAGGAATATGCCTCTGTAGATTTGCACTAATAATTAAATTTAGATTGGTACAGAATTCTAATTAAGAGGAAAGTGACTTGCAGTTCGTGGACTTTTAACTGGTTCTGCAGCGCATCTAGTTTTTAAGCAATATATCACAGCCAGACCACAGGATAAACTGTCAAGTCACAAGCTGAGTGCAACTTTCAGCCTCAATCAAAAAGGAAGTCAGAAATGGGGAGGCAGGGAGAGGACAGGAAAGAGGAAAAAGCAAACAAGTGATCCTCTTATCTCTTCTGCTCTGCCTTCAAGAAGGAATTTAATTATCAATCGGTTAGAAAAGTTTGCTCCAGTTTTTTTTTTCATGCAGGACAGACACAAAGTTTGCTCATTAAACTGTTACTGTACAAAACCACTCCCAGACAAATTTCTGCACAGCCCAAAACAATTCTAGGAAGCAGAAATAAAAGCTATCTGCTGGATCAGATCAAAGGTTCATGTGGGCAACGATCAGCTAGATGCTTCTGGGAAGGCAGCAGGACACGTACACAAATTTCATTTTTCTCCCACTCAAAAGAATTTTTCTACTAAATATAGATACCTTGTCCATCACTGTCTACTCCTGCTGTCAATGACTCACCAAAGACTTCCTAAAGGTATATTTTTAAACAGGAGGTACAACAGTAGAGATAAAATCTAGGCTTTCTAACATGCAAACTACTTGTCTCTGGTCCTATTTGCCAAACAGCAGTGAGTAGGCAGGTACATGATACATACATTTGTATTAAGCTGAGATGGTAGGATAGTCTAACATAAACCTCTTCCTTATGAATATCATCCTCCTCTTGTCATTTCCAGAATGATACCGTCTAAAATTTTTTTTGCCAGAAAACACAATCTTCCAACAGCTTAAAAATCAATGGCCTTATAAAAATGTTTCTGAATCAAAAGCCACTCAATCAGATTCACCAGATGCATCACAGTATCCTCAGTTCTACAACAGGTTCTCGATAACCTGCCTACCCCCCATCTTCATGAAAATACTCACCTGGGAATAGAGATTCTTGCAAAGGATCCCAAGGTGGGTCTGGAGGCATAGTTTCCATGTCCAGATCAAACCCATCACCGAACTGCTGGCATAGAAAGAAAGATATAGAAAATAAAGCTTTTCATCTATGGGAAACGATAAGTCTGACTCCTTGGGTCTAAGGAGCAGGGTGTGATGGCAGTGAGTGGATGTGTAACTGAGGAGGTATACATGTAGTCCTCGACTTACAATAGTTCATTTAGTGACTGTTCAGTTACATCATTGGAGAAAGTAACATGACTGTTTTTCAAGCTTATGGCCATTGCAACATCCCCATGGTCACATAATCAAAATTCAGACAGTTGGCAACTGGCTCATATTTATGACGATTGCAGTGTCCCGGGATCATGTGATCACCTTTTATGACCTTCTGACAAGAAAAGTCAATGAGAAAACCAGATTTACTTAACAACCGTGTTACTAACTTAACAATTGCAATGATTCACTTAACAACTGCAGCAACAAATGGGGCAACATTTACTTAACAAATGTTTCCCTTCGCAACATAAATTTTGGGCTCAATTATGGTCGTACATTGAGGACTCCTTTAGTTGGGAGTTCCAATTCAATCAAACTTTCAGGACTAGAGATAATATTCTTGGAAATGCAATCCAAACCTGTACACATGTCATGTGAGCCATTATATAATTACCACCACACCTCTGCCAGACTTCATTTTAACTCACACATTTTAATGTGTAAGTCACATTAGAACAAACAATAAAGCCCAAGTGGTAGGGATGGGCGTGATCAAGATGCTAAAGTCTACCCAATTCAATTTTTTTATAAAGTTATAGAGGGGAAGAGAAAGAAAGACTTCAAATTGCTGAAAAGTGTGTCCTGCCACGGAGGCATATGGAAAGCAAAACAATATTTTTCCAAAAGCAAAGGTATTCTCACCGCAGAACAGGTACCATTACTGTCCATAATGCTATGTTCAAGACAAGGGAAAAGTTCAGCTGCCACATTTCCATCATTATCCAAGCAGCTGTAAAGACCTGCATCTGGAGGGAGAGCAGCAAAGTGCAATTGGATAAGGAATTAGCTGACACAACCATGGGTTATCTCTAAATAATAATAATAATCCAGCAACATCTGTTTATTCCATGTCCTTGGGAAAGACCCAATAGTGGATAAAAAACATCAAATCCAGTCTAAACATCTAACCACTAACAGTGGTTATAATATGTACAACCAACAATTGTACATACTACAGTTACACATTTTCTCTAACTTTATTTCCTGGTATTTAGTTAAGCTGCCACCCAAACCAGAACAAAACTGGAAATACCGCTTATATAAGCCAGTTACAAAGAACCCTGTGTTGCCACATAAAGTAATCATGTCATATAAAATGTGCATTTGGTGCCAGGTTAATAATATTTTTTAACATCGGGTGAATCTCAACTTATTTTGCAGTGCATAAATTTTCCCTATCATCTATGCAGTGCCCTTTATTAACTGTGTATCATAAAAAAATGCAGAAAGACCGCCTCCTCCTTCTTCCATATCAGATCTCTTCAGTTTTGATAACCCTAGGCTGGTATTTAAAAAAAAAAAAAGAACCACCATCTCTACTGCAACCCCTTAAAGATGAATGGCAAAGCGCATTTGAAAAACCTTCCTGCTAAATAAACAGTCAATTCAGTAACGGTAGAGTTGAAAGGGACCTTGGAGGTCATCTAGTCCAACCCCCTACTCACGCAGGAGACCCGTACTAGGGATTCGAACGGCCGAACTGCCGACCTTTCTGGTCGACAAGCTCAGCATCTTAGCCACTCAGCCACCTTTATGCTACCACCTTTAACGACCAAGACCGTTATCGTTCTGCCTGTCAGATTCCAATTCAGAACCTGACAGGCCGAAATGCAACAGGTGAAGATTCTCCTTGGCGGAAAGTTGATATACCCCGTTGCACACCGGCCTGATATCACCTGTTAAAAGCCATAGAGTTTTCAACAGAGTGTCCTTATATGCATTAGCGGGCCCCTCTGCAACCTCAGCCATGAAACCCGAGCGTAGCCCAGGCCTGTAGGCCCTGCCCCCTCCTTTGGCCCAGTACTGCCTCTCCTTCTTCCATTTACCCCAGTCCTCGCTGCTCAGCAGGTTGTCTGCTCGGAAGCGGCTTGAATCGCTCAAAAGCAGCAACTCCGAAGCCAGCGCCGCCATCTTCCTTCCGCCTTTCCTATATTCTATTACCAGCACCGACTTCCACCCAGTCGATTATTGCCATAGCAACACCGCCGCCCAATGGAATTCCTCTTCTTTCCTCTTCTGCCCAACCATAAGAGAGACGAGGCGGGACCCGACCGGCGTGCCCACCAACGGGAACGGAAGGGTATAGCGGAAGCGCATCGGGAAACGCAAATGCGCATGCGTAGGGCTCGTCATGCGGCAAAGGAGCGCCTCGAGGAGGGCAGTTTATACGGGGGGGGGGGGTGTCAAACGTTGAACGGAAGTGCGCGTGCCTAGGCCAGACGGGTGGTTAGTCGCTTCTCGTCATGCGTTGAATTTTAGCACGACAGACGGATATTGCTTCGGTGTGCGCCAACGAATTCTGTGAGGGTGGGGGGAACCAGGTAAGTTTCATCCCGACCACGTGCATTGGAGTATTTAAACGTGACGCGCGCATGCGTACAAGCTTTTTAAAAAACCCACTAAAGCGGCGCATGCGTCTGCCGCTTCGTTCGCTGTGCTTCTGGGAATTGTAGTTCTTTTTCTTTTGACATTTAACATTTTTATGGTGTTGAGTAGGCTGTTTTACAGGCTATCTTTTAAAAAATCGTGCCGTTCAAAAAGTATACATTCTACTAGTGAGTCATTCTGAGCAAATCCGTAGTTTTAGTATTGTTATCTACAAAATTGAATTAATTAGCATTATTTCTTAATTTCAACTCATTCAGTACTGTAACCAAACCTCACTGATTTACATTGAATAGGTTTTCTGAGAATAAAAATAGACTACCAGTTCCCCCTTCCCTACTTTTGTACTGTTGCAAAATCTAATTGTATGGGCACTGTAATTAACACGTTGATCTATTAAAGAATGGGTAAAATGTTTGTGGATATTCTCAGTCATAGTTGTCTCAAAGGTGCTTTTTCAAAAGGCAACTAGACTTTTTCCCCCCCTAAGGAAGAAATTTAGTTTTTTGATCTTTTTTATCCCCTCACTCTACCTTGGATTGCACAAAATAACAGAAGGCATAAAATGAATTTATCTGCGATCACATGCACAAGCATTAAAAAATGCAAAATAATTAAGATTCCAGCCAATTCCATATTGCTGTTCCTTAAAATATTTAATCCAGGAATATTCTTTCATATTTCTTCATAAATCTGAAAAAAACATGCTGTGACTGGTTTGCGGATCACTTCAAATCACAAATTCCTTCCAAGCATTGTACTCTTTTAAAAGTCTAAAAATTTTTTTTTTGCTCAGTACTAAAATTATCAAACTTTGTAAAGGTTAAAGCTTGATCTTTTTTTTAATACTCAAGTCTTAGCATTCAGTGTTAGGTTAATAGCAAAACCTTCATGGGTTCAGGACAGTTAGATAAAACTGTGTTTTAAAAATGTTTCGAGCAAATTAGAAATGGTATCTATGTAGAAAATCAGCAGCTGCAGAATACAGGAATCCACCTGTGTCTCTATAGGTCTTTCGTATTTTTCTTACATCTTTTTATGAATGTTTTGCTACCCTTTTCCTGGCTGCAATAGTGTACAATATTTTTCCTGTATTTATGTAACAAGCTTCTTTCTTTGGAGAGTATTTTATTGTAGCTGCATGATTTTTTTTAAATGTTGTCTAGTGGGTGAACATGTATTGCCTAACAGGAAAGATAATTTCTCAGTTTGTTACAGCCATATTTATGTATTTACTTCCTTTTGTCAGGTGCTGAGTAGGTGGGATGTTGAATGATTACTATATATTACTAAGCCCTTTATCCCACAAGAATGAGAAAAAGCTTTTTTTTTTGGCTCAAGCTTTTAAAAAGGAACACCCTAAAAGAAAAAGAAGAATCTGCCTAATAACTGAAGATTTTTTGATAGATAACATAATTAAAACACTAAAGCTATGAAAAATATTTTAAAAACAAAAATAAAAAGTTTGCAACAACCTTTGTTGCACTAAATAGAGGAATATATGTTCATGTATATTTGTGTATGTGTAAAAATAATATGCTACTAATAACAGTTTAATAATGCAGATTACAAAAAATAAGAAACATATGCTTCATGAAGATAAAATTCACTGTAATAGTATAAAGCAGCACTTAAAACAAATCTGAATATGAAAACTTTAACAAATTCTAGTAATGTCAGTCCCCCATTTTTAATCAAACCTGACAAATTTCAAGTACTATTAAATAACAAAATAGATCCCTTAAACCTGTGATACTTTTATGCAAGACAGACTTTATCTTCTGAGGGAGAGAAAATGTACAATACTATATTCCACTCCATTACTACAATTTGCCAAATGAAATCTCTGTTCCTCCCAATCTCAATTGCTCCGTATTACTGTCAAAAAGGAATCAATGTGAATTCTATATTGCAAGATCACCCCCTCCCTCATCAGCAGCCAATTACTTTTGGTTAAGCACTCACTCTTTCTTTTACAATGCATGAAATACTTCTTTATTTAAGTTTATTTTCATAGTGGAACAAAGAGAGGAGGACAGAATAAGAGATTCTCAGGTCTGTTCACCTCCTGCATGCGCAGGACTTTGTCAAACAAACCGTCATTATCCGCTTTGCTGCCCTTTTTATTTTATTTCATCCAGACTTTGGTTCCTGAGTCCCATCTTTGGAAGTAGCCGCGGGAGGATATTTTTCGCTGGCAGAGTTAGGAATGGATGGAGACTCTGCAGGCTTTTTGGGGATGCCTACAAGAAAAGATGGCAGTGAGATACATCAGGGCCATCCAACTCCTAGCATAGTCTTTTTTCCCCCCATAGCTCTTCTGCAACTACCACTATTCCCAACCCTTTTCCCCTAAAGAGACTTTTGCCAACCGATCTGAGGGTGCCCATTGGAAAGTGGGGTATCTCTGTCTTACCAGTTCGTCATGTTTTCTTGGAAGCCAACATGCTCCCTGCCATATCCCCATGGCGCAGGAGCGATGCTATTCTGCTAGCCGCATAGCGACAGGCTAAATTGGAAAGGGAAAAAGAAATCAGGAATATCCCCCAAGATCTGGACTATAGGGCCACCTCTGTGTATTTATTTTGGTGGCAACTGATCTCTGGATGCTGTTTGGGGTAAACCTGTTGTTCCTTCCCAGCTTTAGAGATTCATTTTCCCAGCTTTCTGCTTTCATCTTCCAGGTTCCCATGCTTCCCCCTCCTCCAGCCCCAAAGTGATGGCTTGCTTGCTTTTCTTTCCTTTTCTGCAACCCTTTCACCTACCACCAATTATGCGTCACGCCATCTATTTGAAGAAACGGGGAGCCGCTCAGCCTGGATAGCTCCACTTTGTGCGGCAAAAAAATGGCTTTGTCAAAAGATGTAGGGAGGAAGCAGACGCGAAGGGTGGAGAGAAGCATTGTGGGAAGTGTAGTTTTATTCCTGCGGATTCAGATCCGAAGATGGCAAAGCTTTGATTACTGTAAGCGGCAGCCGCCCAGTTTAGCGCTGCTATCTTTAATAATATCGTGTGTGTGAGTGTGTAGTTAATTTTTTTTTTTAAGGAGATTAAAAACTAGCAACTAATATAAAGAAAACAAAGGAAAAGCCAAAGATGCGAAAATAAGGAATAAACTAGTTCTTCAAGTACAATAAATCTTGATCTCATTTTTAAGGTTTTAATTTTGTTCCTCCCTGAAATTCAGTTTAAGTTTAAGACTGGAAAAAAAATTCCGTGTTATTAATATTCTGGCTTTCTCCTTCTATAGATCTTTAGATAATGTAGTTTGTGTGTGTATTTATGCCATATTTCTGGATTTCTTTTCTTCCCCCCATCTACAAGGGTCGATGAGACTAGCCATTATGATTAGCAGCGGTAGTAATTGTTTTCATAGTACATTTAGTTAAAATGGTATTTATTAAATTATTTTCATATAATGTTGGGAGGATGAACAATCTGAAATTTCATGAAGGGTTCAGTGAGTTGAAATTTTGGCACCCCTGATCTATTCTTACTTTTCTCTGCTAGAAAGCCTATATACTACACAGAGCAAATTAAGGCAAGTGACTTCTCCACTCTCAGAATCTCACAAAGTTTTAACAGTGATCCAAGGCTCCTCTCGAGCTAAAAGTATCCTTTAAACCAGGGTGGGTTTCCTTTTCCAGTTAGCAGAGATTTTAATATGGAATCTCCACTTAACCTTGGTTATGTGCTAATGAAGAATGCTTAAACCAAGGGAAATTATGGGGCATGGAAGGGGAATAAAATCAGAAGCATCAGAATTGGAAGAGATTGTGGAGGTCATTTGTTCCAAATACCATTTGGTGCAAAATCTACTAAAGCATTTTGAACAGATGTTTAAAAGCTTCCAGTGAAGGTGATTATCAATTCAAGAGGCAACCTACTGTATTATATTGGTTGATAGATGTTACTGTCAAGAAATTCTTCCTTGTATCCAACCTGAATATGCTTCATCCTGGGCACCCTTTTTTTTGAACTATTGCCATTTGGCAGATGGTACAGGACAATAATAACAAGGACAAATAGGCTTAAAAACAGTTTCTATCCCAGAGCAGTAACTATGTTGAATTCTACTGTATAGTGCAATATTAATGCAGTATCAGGAGTTTTCAATTCAATTGTGAGAAAGTGAAGGACGTGTGTTGTTGTTTTTTAAATAGTTTTCTTATGTATGATGCACACTGAAGATGGAATTTAACTTCATTGTACGAGGTGCAGTGACAATAAAGTAAAACTTCCTAACTTCCTTCCCTGCAGGCTCAACCCATAATCTACTTCTGCCCTTTGTGGCCTCAAAAAAGAGCAAATTTAGTCCCTCCTTTATATAACTCCAAATATCTGAAACTGCTTTGTCACAGAGTCATCAATGCAAAGTCTATTTATTTCTGTGAACTGAATTTCTGTTCCTACTAATACATCCCTAAATAGCATTTACTGTTTTGCAATTGCATGACACTGTTAGCTTGTGATGTACTAGAACTTCCGGATCTTTTAAGAACCATAATTGAGGAAACATAATGCCTTAATGTAAGATTGCATCTGATCATAAGTCTCTTGATAATTATTCTAGTGTGGTTTTGATATTTGTACTCTTAACACAGAAACCGTAGGACGAGAAGCCCTGGAGAAACAGAGTGACTCGCAATAAGAAAGGAAAGCCGACAGTAATCCGCAGTTTTGATACTGTCCCTGTTTCACTCTGCAGTGAATCTATTAAGGAAGGATTAGGGAAGGATTGGAAGAGATGACCGGTGAAATCATTTTGAGGTTGAAAGGCTTCCAGTCTGAAAAGTGCAGACATAATCACTTTATTGGCTGAAAGTAGAGAAGGCTTAGAGTTATAAAAAGGGAAAAGTATCGGGGCGACATCATGCATTGTACTTAGCAAACTTCAACTTAATGATGGTCAAGAAGCAAGGAAGGTCATTTTGTTTTCAAGGTGCTCAAAAATAGATTAAAGCTAGCATGCTGGAGGAATGCAATCCTTGGTTGTATAAACAAGGGCATAGAATCAAAATTACGTGAAGTATTAGTACTGCTTTATAAAGCCTTAGGCCGCACCTGGAGTACCGCATCCAGTTTTGTTCCCCACGTTACAAAAATAGATGTTGAGATTCTGCAAAAAGTGCAGAGAAGAGCAACTAAGACGATTAAAGGCCTGGAGACTAAACCATATATGAAGAACAGGATTAGGGGGTAACATGATAGCAGTACTCCAGTATTTGAGAGATTGCCACAAAGATGGGGTCAACTTATTTACCAATGCACCTGTAGGCTGGATAAGAAACAATGGATGGAAACGAATCAAGGAGAGAAGCAGCAGGCAATTAAGCTTAAAATTAAACACTGAAGAACAATTAACTAATGGAACAGCTTTGCCTTCAGAAGTTGTGGGTGTTTCATCGTTGGAGGTTTTTAAGAAGAGGCTGGATTATCACTTGTATGAAATGATATAGGACACTAATGGCTAACCTTTTTGTCATCACTTGTTGAAAGGGTGCGCATGTTCACCACAGTATGTGTGTGCCCACACCCATAATGCCATGCATGCACAACACCCCCCATGCTTCCTCTGCCCCCCACGCATGCATGTGCTACACCCCCCCATGGCCCATTTTGGGCCTAGCCAGGCCTCCCTGCAGCCTCCCTCCACGAGGCGTGGGGGGCATGTTGCATGCCCACACTCCCCTGCCCCCCCGCCTGCATATGCGCGTGCAACCCCTCACACATGCGCATGTGTCTCCTACATGTGTCCCGGGCCTCGTGCATGCGCAGCACTCAAAAATCAACTGGCCAGCAGGAATAGGAATAGGAATAGGAATAAGTTTATTTATAGGCCGCCCTTTTCCCTGAGGGGACTCAGGGCGGCTAACAACTTATGGGGAGGGGGATACAAACAGTAACATATAACATAACACATAATTAAAAAGTAAACAACATTCATTCAACATTCGGGTGAGGGCGGATCAAATCTTTACCCCCAGGCCTGGCGGGATAGCCAGTTCTTGAGGACTGCGCGGAAGGTCTGAAGGGTGGTGAGGGTACGAATCTCCACGGGGAGATCGTTCCAGAGGGTCGGAGCTGCCACTGAAAAGGCTCTCCTCCGCGTAGTAGCCAGCCGGCACTGGCTGGCAGATGGCACTCGGAGGAGGCCTAATCTATGAGATCTAATCGGTCTCGAGGAGGTAATCGGCAGGAGGCGGTCTCCCAAGTACCCAGATCCACTACCATGAAGGGCTTTATAGGTGGTAAGAAGCACCTTGAAGCGCACACGGAGATCAACAGGTAGCCAGCGCAGCTCGCGGAGGATAGGTGTTATGTGGGTGAACCGAGGTGCACCCACAATCACTCTCGCGGCCCCAGGAGGCGCACACACATGGGTGGTTCAGCTGAACTGGGGTGACGGCTCATGTGTCTGCTGCAGAGAGGGCTCCACCTGCCACCTTTGTATGGCATGTGTGCCAAAGGTTCACCATCACAGATATAGGATCTCCTGCTTGAATAGGGGGCTGGACTAGAAGACCTCCAAGGTCCCTTCCAGCTCTGTTCTGACTGATTGAATAAAAAGGTTAATTCTACCGTAGGAAGGAGGAAAATGACAGATTTAGGTCTGTACTTAATAAGTACAGCTAGTCTTTGATTTGCAATCTCAATTGGGACCAACGTTTTCATTGCTAAGTGAGGATCTTTGTTAAGTGAGTCGCACCCTATTTTATGAACCTTTTTTTGCCAAGGTTGTTAAACAATTCACTGCAGTTGTTATTAAGCACGCAGTCATTAAGCAAAATCAGCTCCCCCACCCCTCAATTGACTTTGCTTGTTGAAAAGTGGTTGCTGTAACTATCGTAAATACATCCTGGTTGCCAATTGTCTGAATATTGAACACATGACCACAGGGACTTTGCAACCATCTCAGTATCTGGCTCACAACAGAACCTTTGGTGGGCTCAGTTAAATTCGATATTTTAAATAAATTAAGAGTTAGGTATGCTGAAGATCAGTAACTGCAGGATTCAGGAATCCATTGTGTCTATACAATGCTTAACAGAAAGAAGGACTAGGGGAGACATGATAGCAGTGTTCCAATATCTCAGGGGTTGCCACAAAGAAGAGGGAGTCAAACTATTATCCAAAGCACCTGAGGGCGAAACAAGAAGCAATGGGTGGAAACTAATCAAGGAGAGAAGCAACTTAGAACTAAGGAGGAATTTCCTGTTAGAACAATTAATCAGTGGAACAACTTGCCTCCAGAAGTTGTGAATGCCCCAGCACTGGTAGTCTTTAAGAAGATGTTGGATAGCCATTTGTCTGGAACGGTATAGGGTTTCCTACCTAGACTGGGGGTTGGACTAGAAGACCTCCAAGGTCCCTTCCAACTCTGCTATTGTGTGGTATGGTATGGTATGGTATGGTATGGTATGGTATGGTATGGTATGGTATACGTAAGACTTCAAGCTATCACTCTTCCATCCATTTATGTAATGAAATCTGAATTTATGTAACAATTTTCTTTAATAGCAGGCTGTATTTTATTATATATACATGAATTTTTAAAAATGTGGTATAGTGGGTGAGCAATGTATTGCCTAACAGGAAAAATATACGGTAAATAGTTTCTCATATTTATCCCAAAGGTGCTTTTTCAAGAGGCAACTTGACTTTTTGGTTTTTGTTTGAAGACATTTCACTTCTCATCCAAGAAGGTTCTTCAGTTTCTCATATTGTTTTAGTCATATTGATCTATTTACGTCCTTTCCTCGGGTACTGAGTAGGTGGGATGTTGAATGATTACTGTATATTATTAAGATCTTTACCCCAGAGCAATAAGAAACAGCTTTTTTTTTTACTTAAGCATTTAAAAAGGAACATTTTAAAAGGAAAGATCTGCCTAGTAGTAACCCAGGATTTTTGGATGGGAAACAACATGTCAAACACTGTTTAGTAAAACATGTTAAAAAGAAAACAGTATGACAAAATTGCAACAAAATTGTTAAAGGAGAATTCTGCTGTATTGTTTTTCTGCCCTTTTTTTCCTCTTTGTCCTAGGACAGGGGTCACCAACCCGCGTCTCTAGAGCCGCATATGGCTCTTTCATCCCTCTACTATGGCTCCCTGTGGCCCGTCGGATCCACAATTGATAGGGCTTTCGGTTAGGGCAGGTAGAGGAAAAAGGATGCCGTACTAGGCGGAGACTCTATGGTGGGGGAACCATAGAGAATTGAATTGTGGGCTTCTGGTTAGGACCTTTGTGGCTCTTTGAGTGCTTAAGGTTGCTGACCCCTGTCCTGGGGCATTAAATTGATGGAGGACTGGACTGTATATGTAAAAAAAGGACAATATGCCATTAATATATAACAGGTTATTAAATAAGTCAAATAAATAACAAAAATAGCATAAATGTGCGGCATAATGTAGATTAAGTTCATTGTAACAGCATTTAAAACCTTTAAAACAAAAATGAATATGAAAACTTTAAGAATCTTTAGTATATGTCAGTCTGTCTCTATTTTTTCAAGCTTGCTTGGTAAATCTTTCTTATTAAATAAGAAAGTAGATCTCTTAAACTTGTAATTCTTTTTTTGCAAAAACCCTAACAACCTTTTTAATTTTCCGAGGGAGAGAAACGGAGGTAGTGTATTGTATTTCCATTCCATCACCGCAATTTGCCGAGCCCTATCTCTGAAACTACCAATCTCGGATTGCTTCGTTTTACTGTCAAAAAGAAATCATCAATGTGAATTCTACATTGCAAGATCACCCCCTGCCCCCCATCAGCGACTAAATCACCTTTTGTAAACACTCTTTCAAAAAAATGCATGGAACACTTCTTTATTGAAATTTATTTTCATCGTGGAACAACGAGAGGAGGACAGATTCTCAGGTCTGTTCACTTCCTGCATCCACAGGATTTTGTCAAACAAACCGTCATTTTCCGCTCTGCTGTCCGTTTTTATTTTACTTCATCAGGAGTTTGGTTCCTGGGTTCTGACTTCCGAAGTAGCCGCGAGAGGACATTTTTCGCTGGCTGAGCAAGGAATGCATTCAGACCCTCCTGGCTTTTTTGGGATACCTGCAAAAGGGGGAAAAAATAGCTGTGAGATACATCAGGGCAAGAGTTGGAATGCTCCCAGTTCAGCCGAACCGGTGGTGGAATTGCGGCCTAGGTCGCAAACTGGCAGCTACCCAGGCTCGCCATGAATGGTGGGATTCAGCCGGTTCGCACCTATTTGGGATAACCGATTGTTAACTTTCTAAGCAGTTCAGAGAACCGATTGTTGGAAGAAATCCCTTTTTGTTCCCCCCCCCCCCACTTCACAGGACTAATCCTTGTGGGTGTGGGGACAAGATCATGGACTTTCAACTGAGTGGGAAACCCAGGAAGCTTTCAGAAGGCAGGAAGGAAACATTCTGATGTTGTTTCTAGCCTAATCTTTATTGCCCTGTTTACAGAAACTGCCTCTCCGGTTAACCCTTATTACATTGTAACAGCTAAGCTGAAGTGCCCATCGATATGAGTGATGTTGAGTTGGCCATGCCCACCAGGTCACATGACCACTGATCCATGCCTACCCAGCTGGTCATTAGGACAGAGAACCGGTTGTTACATTATTTGAATCCCACCACTGCTCGCCACGCTCCCGAACCAGTTCCCCAATCTCTTATGCAGTTGCCGGCATGTTTCTGTGCATGCACAGAATTATATTTAGTCAACTGTGCATGCGCCAGTAACACGCAGCCGCAAAGTCCACACGTAGTGAAACGATCCCGACCGGTATAGGAACCCACCCCTGATGAGAGCCATCCAGCTCCTAGCCTAGTATTTTTTTTCTTTTTTCTTGAACCCTTTTCCCCCCAAGGATGCCAACCGACTGAAGCTGGCCATTGGGAGAGAGGGTATCTCTGTCTCACCAGCTGGAGTTGTCCGGTTCTTGCAAGCCAACATGGTCTCTGCCCCATCCTCCTGGCGCAGGAACAATGTTATTTTCCTAGCCACATAACGGCAGGCTGAATTGGAAAGAGGAAAAAATAAAATCAGGAATATGTTCCGAGATCTGGATCATCCAAACATTAGTTGGTTTGGGGAGTTTGATTTCCAAAGGCTCCTTAGGTTAAACCCATGCCTTGCCAGCTTTCTGCTCTTACCAGGGTCCCCTGCTCCTCCCCCCCCCCAACCACCCCAGAAAGCAAATGCTGCCCCTCTTTTTTTTCCTTTTGCAACTCTTCACCTACCACCAATTATGAGTCACACCATCTTCTTGAATAATCGGAGCTCTGGTCAGCCTGAAAAGCTCTGCTCTGGGCGTCAGAAATGGCTTTGTCAAAAGGAAAGGAGGAAGCATATGTGGAGGATGGACAGAAGCATTGTGGGAGATGTAGTTTTATGATCCCTGCAGCTTCAGTTCCAGAGATGACACACTTTGATTATTATAGGCAGCAGCCTCACCCAGCCTGGTGCTTTTGTGTTTAATAACATTATGCTAATTATGCATATGATTTTTTTTAAATTAAAAGGTTAAACACTAACAAGAATGAATATAAAATAAGGGTTGAAAAGAAAGAAAACAAAACTATGCATGCAAAAATAAAGAATAGAAGCAGTTCATTCTTCAAATATAACAAATCTTGACCTCATCTGCAAGATTTTGAATTTTGCTGCTTCCTGGAATTCATGCCATTGCACCCCAGTTTAAGATGGGAAAAAGTTTGTATATTAGGAAAGTTCTGACTTTTCCTTTCTACGGCGGTTTTTTAAAACCTCCTGACAAGCAAAAACAATGGGAAAGCCAGATTCACTTAACAAACCTGTTGCTAACTTAACCACTGCAGCGATTCACTTAACAACTGTGGCAAGAAAGGTTGTAAGATGGGGCAAAACTCACTAAACAACTTAGCAATGGAAATTTGGGGCTCGATTGTAGTGGTATGTCAAGGACTGCTTCTATGGAATTACCTTGGTTTCCTTTTTTTATTTTTCTCTTTCACAAATATACACTCTTACAATTACTATTCACATTTATCTATTCATCATTAATCTTTATCATTATTTTCTTACAAATATATGGAATACATTTTGTCATTTTCTTGTCACCCCATGCCTCCATCTTATTTTGCAACAACCTTGCTCCTATCTTCTCAACCTCCCTTCTCTGCCTTATTCTTTCCACCTCTCCTTCCTCTTTTCTTCTTCCCCTCTCTTTCCTCCCCTCCTCCTCTCTTCTCCTCCTTCTTACCCTCTCTGCTACTCTTAATTCCCCTCTCAAACTTCTTCTGCTTTATCCTTTCTTCCTTTCCCTCCTCATCCTTCCTCCTTTCCATTGTTGCCCTTGCTTATTTACTTTCTCTGATGGGTTCTCGGGTTGGCATTTCAGCAATCCCAACTTTATATTTTCATACAAATAATTTTCTCTGTTACATTTTATTTCTAATAATAATTCCACTTGTATAATTTTCTAATTTGTATACTTGCATTTTAATACTTTCCTACCCCCCCCCCCAATTTAATAATGTGTCTTCTGAGTTATTTGTTTTATTGTTCCTTTCTGTTTATATATTTGTATCTCTTTTCTAACCAATCATAAAATTGCTCCCATGTCCTGTAGTACACTGATTCCTCTTTGCCCTTTATTCTCAGTGTCAACCTGTTTATTTCAAATTACCTTGGTTTCCTGCTAACCAGAAACAAGAATGCTTAACCCATGGAGCATGGCTGTAGGGGAGTAAAATCAGCATCAGAAATGGAAGGGACCTTGCTCCAAATACTTTTCAGTGCAAGATCTTCTAAAGTGTTTTGAACAGACCTTTAGAGGCTTCCAGTGAAGGTGACTATATACCAGTTCAAGAGGCAACCTATTTACAGTGCTTCTCAACCTAGGCTGCTTTCGGATGGGTGCACTTCAACTCGAGCCAGCTGGTTCAGGAATTCTGGGAGTTGAAGTCCACCCACCTGCTATATTCCATTGGTTGACAAGTCTTACATCAGGAAATTCTTTCTCTTATCCAACCTGAATCTGCTTCCCTGCAGTCCCAACCTATGTTCTATTCCTGCTTTCTGTGGCCAAAGAAAGGACATTTAGTCCCTCCTTTATATGACAAGAACTCTTCAAATATCTCAAGACTGCTTTGTCACAGACTTCCATGCACAGCCTATTTATTTCTGTGCCCCGCACTTCTGTTCCTGTTAATACACCCCCAAAATAGCATTTATCTTTTGCAACTGCATTGCACTGTTGGTTGATGTTTAACCTGTGATCTGCTAGGACATCCAGATCTTTTACGAACCACAACTGAAGAAACATAATGCTTTATTTAACTCAGGGGTAGTCAACCTTTTTATACCTACCGCCCACTTTTGTATCTCTGTTAGTAGTAAAATTTTCTAACCATCCATCGGTTCCACAGTAATGGTGATTTTATGAAAACCTAATGAAAATGTTTTTAAATAATGCTGTGACATTTTTTTTAAAAGCCAATTAAATTTTAAAAAAGGAAAATGCTTCAGTATCGGACAAAACCCCTACCGCCCACCATGAAAGCTGGATTGACCACTAGTGGGCAGTAGGGACCAGGTTGACTACCACTGATTTAACTTAAGGTTGCATCAGATTAGTAGTCTCCTGCTAATTATTCTAGCTTTGATTGATATTGATACTCTAACATGGAAACCATTGCACGTAGGATGAACAGTTCCTAGAGCAGGGGTATCAAACTCGATTTAATTAAGGGCTGCATCAGGGTTGTATTTGACCTCGGGGTCTGTGGCCGGGGTGGGCGTGGCCAGCTCGACATCATTCGTTGAGGCACCATTTTTGGCCTCAATGACCTCCTACAGGTCTCTGCCAGTGAAAATAGAGCCTGGGGGGGCTGTGGGCAGCCCGCCCAGGCTCAATTTTCAGACTGAAGGTCTCCTGAAGCCCTCTGCCAGCCGTCTCCCCGAGCTTAGTTTTAGCTGGCAGAGAGCTGCAGGAGGCCTTTGTGGCTGAAAACGGAGCCTGGGCAGACTGCGTGCAGCCCTCCCCGCTCCCCCCCGACTCTGTTTTCTATGGGCAGAAGCAGTGTGGGCCTCTTGTTTCCAGGGCAGACCTGTAGGCCCAATCTAAGAACCCCATGGGCCAGATCCAGTATGTAAGCCTTGTGTTTGACACATCTGTCCTAGAGAAACAGTGTAACTCATAATGAGAAAGGAATGAGAGAGAAATCTGTTGTGGCCCAGCAGGAGCCGTTGGAGCTGCCACCAGATTCCAACAGCGAGGAGCCCTGTGAGTCGGCTTTGGAGGATGTGGAGGACCCTGGATAGGGTTCCGACTCCGAGCAGGGCGCAGAGAGGCTGGTTGGCCTGAGCCTTGGACCAGTGGGGAGGAGACAAGGGAGTGTGATCCAGATATGTCAGCAATGGGGAGGAGCCAAGGGAGTTGTTCCTAGATGCCCAGCACCGGAGAGCTAATAGACGTAAGGAACAATTACGCAATTACAGGAGGTAATTGCACTCAGCTGGTGGTAATTAGGCTCCTCTCCAGACTATTAAAGGAATGCTTGTGCACACGCCCCTTTTGCAGAAGTCAACGCATTGACTAAAAGTTGGAGAACAGTATTGTGAGCCTGGCAGGCTGGATTGCTGCCACGGCTTATCTGTGTTGGATTGCTGCCAAGGCTTATCTGTGCCGGTTTGCTGCCAAGGACCTGTCTGTCTGTTAATAAATTCTGTAAAGTATCTTCGACTCGGAGTGTGTTGGTGTGGGACGAGGGGGGTCAGAACAGAAATCCATACTTTCCACTTTGTATTATAAATTTCAGAATAACAGAGTTGGGAGGGAACTTGGAGATCTTCTAGTCCAACCCCTTGTACAAGCAGGAGACCCTATACCATTTCAGAGAAGGGGCGTCTCAAGAGCCTCCAATGATGGAGCACCCACAACTTCTGAAGGCAAGGCGTTCCACTGGTTGATTGTTCTCACTGTCAGGAAATTTCCCCTTAGTTCTAGATTGCTTCTCTCCTTGATTAGTTTCCATCATTAAACAGACTTATTAAACATAAATCATTAAACAGAGACATTTTTCTCTGTTTAACATCCACAGCGAATCTATTATGGCAAGATTAAGGAAGGATTGGAAGAGATGACCGCTGAAATCATATTGCTTCCAGTCTGAAATGTGCAGACATAATCACTTTGCTGACTGAAAGTAGAGAAGGCTTAACGGCTTAGAAGACTTTCTCTTACAAAAAGAGAAAGAGAACAGAAGCGGGACAATTTCATCCTCTGTACTTTAGTGAATTTCAAAATTGATGACGGTGAAGAAAGGTCATTTTGATGTATGCAGCTCAAATATAGGTAAATCTAAAAAGTGTGCTGGGAAAATACAAAGATTAAGCCTAGGGAGGAAGGAAATGGTAAATTTAGGCAATAGGTAGGGGTAGTCCTCGACTTACAGACGCAATCGGGAGCAGAATTTACATTGCGAAGTGAAATGGTTGTTTAGTGAGTTGCACCCTGTCTTATGCAGTTGTTAAACAAATCACTGAAGTTAATTGAATCGCACAGTCATTAAACAAGTCCAACTTCCCCCATTGACTTTACTAATTAGAAGCAAGCTAAAAAAATTAAAAATGGTGATTAAGGGACTTCAGGATACTGCAGGTGGTGTAAATGGATTCCAGTTGCCAAGTGCTTGAATTTTGTTCATGTGACTGTGGGGATGTTGTGACAGTTTTAAATGTGAGGACTGGTCATAAATAATGTTTTTCGTTGTAACTTCAAACAGTTACAAAATGAATAGTTATAAACCAAGGACTACCGGTACAGTATATTCCAACTCCTAAATCAACTGCACATAAGAAGACTATTGACAACTATAACCTTGTGCTGTCAATTTTTTCTTGATTTTATTTTACAATCACCTTGAGAAAATTCTTGTGCATAAATATTGTAAGCATCTAAATAAAATACATAATAAGTTGATACCTGGGGGGAAGACTTTAGAAAGGACAAAGGCAGCATTCAGTCTGAGTGTCAACTCTGACAGAGGTAGTTTTGAACAGCTGTCAGCTGAGCTCTGGGAAAGGTTTCTTCTAAAGATGGCATGAAATTATTTAATTTCATATTCAGGCAGATACGATACATCTAACAAACAAAAATAAAATATGTAATAGAGAATATAGTGTAATTAGAAAAAGGTTGTCCCATCCCTATGAAAATTGAAGATCAATTAACCAATCTAACCTGTTTGAGCTATGCAATATATTTACTTAAATATATTTATAAATGTGTGTATGTACACCTGTATGTTCACAAATGTTGAGAGAGAGAGAAGAGATAGATGGATGGATGGATGGATGATAGGTAGGTAGGTAGGTAGGTAGGTAGATAGATGGATGATAGATAGATAGATAGATAGATAGATAGATAGATAGATAGATAGATAGATAGATAGATAGATAGATATGGATGCATGGATGGATGGATGCATGGATGGAGATAGAGATGATATATATATAGAGAGAAATTATAGAGACAGACAGACAATAGTAAGAATCCATTATTTATTCCTGGATGAAATAAACATTGACTGTTATCTTAAGACAATGATCAGGAAGCTGAAATTCATATACTCTGGTTTCTCTTCAGATCGTATAAATCTTTCGCCTTTTCATATACTTTGTGGGTTTGATGTGAGTAGATGAAGGACAAGAAAAATTGCTGTTCTTTGTCAAGGTTGAGTAGAAAAAAAGGATAGAGGAAAAGAGATGGCTGGAAGGTCCTTGAAAGAGTTACAGATCATCACTGAAGATGGGTTGAAATTGTGAAGAAGCTCCTTGTTTAGATCAGGTTCAGTCCCAACACTTAACATCTTACATCTACTTAACTACTCAAGCTCTGTTACCTTCATCAGACCTTTCTCCTGGATAACAATGCCTCTGAATTCAAACAAATCACAAAAAGATGGGTATCTCAAGGACTTTTTGAACTCATCTATCAAAGCCATGCTCTCTTAAGAGTCATTGCTGGACCCCTTGGTCAGAAGCTCCCTAGTGAGCTTTCAGGATCAAGAGAAGATAAATGATGGAGGAATCTTCAAAAGGAGGGAGGAGAGGGAAAGATCAGAAAGGGTTTCCCTCTTTCCTGCCCGCCTGCCTGCCTCTAACCTGTCTTCTTTTGAGGGACAGTCTCAACATACAATAGTTGCTAGGACAGGTGGTTGCTGAGGAAATGACGTTTCAGGGAGAAAGAAGTGGTGGGGGAGATGGAATGAAATTAGAGAACGTAACGGAGCCAGAAGCTAAATTGCACTCCCCCGCCCCCCCCCAATGTCTCGCCATGGCAATCTTCTCCATCCTGCGCTGAGAACGGGGACCGAGAATAAGCCTAAAAGAACGGAGATGTGACGGTAAATCTTAGTGGTGGGTGGACAGTGGGATTCAGGGTTTCACACACTCAGTGCCATCGGTGTAGGAGTGATCTGTTGGAAAAGCACATGCAAGGCAAGTGGGCAGAGGATGAATGGGAACTGTCTTTTACTGGGTGTGTAAAATGTCTGTGTGTATGATGTAGAAAAGACAGAGAAGATAAGCTGAAAACTAGCTACTAAATGCCAATATTATGAAGCCATTGATGAGTGTGATCTTGTTGAAGGAGGATCTTTTGGGGGGGATTTTTGATTGCCTGGGAGAAACTGCAGCAAATGTTAACAGACCCCACAAATGCTTTAATAAAATGGAGAAGACAAGCAGAGAACCCCATAAAGACCATATTTCTGTACTATTGCTAGAGTATTTTTTTTCCTTTTATAATCTATTCGGAGGCTTATATCATTTTGGGTTTTCTTCAAATCAATTGTTATGATTTATGCTACTGTTATTCCTGTTTTAACAGGCATGGCCCAGATGATGAGAATGGTTTCATAGTTTTGAGATTGAAATTTTACCTTAAGATGGGGTTTAGGGGGGAAAAAACGGTTCACTGACAAAAGAGCGAGCGACAAAAGCGTGCTCGACGAAACCGCGGTGACAAAACTGCGAGTTCTAAACCGCGCCGCGAATGAGCGCTGAAGCGCGCCGACAACAGCGTGCCAACAGAAGCACGCTCTAAACCTAACCCTAAACCTAACCCTAAACCTGACCCTGACCCTAACCCTTACCTTAACTTAAATCGCGCTTCTGTCGGCGCGCTGTTGTCGGCGCGTTGATGACATCGCGGTTTTAGCGCCACGGTTTTGTTGGCGCGCTTTTGTCGTGCGCACATTTGTTGGGTCACAGGAAAAAACTACTGGGTTTGTATCCAACCTTCTAGCCAACAAATTACTTTGGTTTGATTCTCCCAGTATACAAATTTATAATGTGGTTTGTTTTGTTCTGGTATAATGTTGTGTAAATGTAACTCTGGCAATTCATGAACCATATTTTCTGGCTTTTACAAATCCAGTTGGTTTATTCCACAAACCATGGTTTAGTTAGTATTATACAAAGGATTGAGTCACAGGAGGATTAAGGTTGTTGTAAAGGTTGCAAGGAATGCAATTTCTATCTGTCAACTTCTACGTGTTAATTCCTGATAGTGAGAACTATTAATGAGTGAAACAATTTGCCTCCGGAAGTTGTATTTGCTCCATCCCTGGAGGTTTTTAAGAAGAGATTGAACAGCCATTTGTTCAAAATGGAATAGGACCGTGATTGTGAACCTATGGTGTCACAGGTAGCACATGGAGCCATATCTGCCAACTGATTTTTGGCCTTCCAAAAATCAGGAAAGCCTCCGGAGCCTGGGAAGAGCGAAAACGACCTCCCCCGGCCCCACGGAGGAAATACCAAGCTCAGCTTGGAGGTGAGGAGTGCAACGCATGTGAAGGGGGAGCGTAGGGTGGTGGGGGTTGTGTGCGCATGTGCATGTAGGGGTGCGCTTTGGATTATGGGTGCCGGCACCCGCACGCGCTATTGTGTGCGCGTCCTTGCTTTTTTGGCACTCAACAACAAAAAGGTTAGCCATCACTAGTATAGGAACTCCTAGAGCAGGGGTGGGTTGGACCAAAAGACCTTCAGGATCCTTTCCAACTCTGTTATTCTCTCCAAGTTTTTCTTAGCAATTCAACATTAGAATAACCCCCCATTTTCTCTCTTGATGGGACCCAGGACTTTCGCATCACTCGACGTGGAACCTCAGGATGGAGCCGAAAGGGGTGGCAAGCTCAGAGAAAGCTTGTCTGAAGAGCCAGACTGCTGGAGAACGGGAAGCAGGCAAGAAGCCGGACCAGAGAACCCCCATCTGTGACAAAAACATCCAAGATGCTGGAAAAAAGGACCTTGGGGACAAGGTAAAAGAGAACCCACCGCTTCCCATCCAGTCCCAGCCAGGGGTCTGCTGGCCTTGCCCAGATGGCACCTTTATCAAGCTGATCCTCGCGGCCGGGACAGGTTTAGATAAACCGAAGGAAGGGTCCATCTGCCAAGTCTTCATCGAGGCCAGTCACGAAGGGCCCTTGAGCTACCCGTCCTCGAGGTGGGCCGAAGTGGAGCTGGGTGGGGGTGACGCCGAATGGGACGGTGTGGTGGACCGTGGTTTGGAAACCATGCTGGCAGGGGAGCAGGCTGAGCTGAGGTTGTCAGAGGGCTGCACCATCGCCGTCCAGTTGGCGAGCTTCACGGAGGCCAAGGACTCTTGGGAGATGAGCGCAAGCGAGAAGTGGGACTTGGTCCTTAGCAACAAAGACCGCGGCAGTGAGCTATACAGGGCGGGGGCCATTGCTGCGGCTGCCAGGCGCTACGCTAGGGCCTTACACTTGCTTGTGGTGGCTGCTCCACCCCCGGATTATGACCAGATCAAGGCGGAGCTTCACACTAACTTGGCCGCCTGTCAGCTACGGTTACACCAGCCGGCCAACGCCGCTCAAAACTGCTCCAAGACTCTTGCGCTCCAACCGGCCAACCCCAAGGCCTTGTTTCGTCGCGGCTTGGCCTATGATGCGATGAACGATCTGGAGGGGGCGGCGCAAGACCTCAAGGGGGTTTTGCAAGTAGAGCCAGGAAACCGAGCAGCTCGCCGGGAATTAGAAAGGGTTACTGAGAGGATCCGGGCCCGGGATGCTAGGCTGGCTCAAGCCATGCAGAAAATGTTTGCTTGAATAAAACTGTTTGACTGTGTCAGCATTTGGGAGTCGCATTTTCATTGTGATTCAGCGGAGCAAGCGGAAAGAGGAGCTGGTGCTTGACAATATGAGCCGCAGTGGTGCAGTGGTTGGAACGTAGTATTGCAGGCTAACTCCACTGACTGCTGGGAGTTCGATCCTGACCTGCTCAAGGTTGACTCAGCCTTCCATCCTTCTGAGGTCGGTAAAATGAGGACCTGGATTGTTGCGGGCAATAGGCTGACTCTTTAAAAGCCCCCAGAGAGGGCTGTAAAGCACTACAAAGCGGTATATAAGTCTTAAGTGCTATTGCTGCAAAATTTAATGGCTGGACAGGATGATCCTTTGGTGTCTTTGCCTCAAATCAAACACCATTTGCCTTTATCACTCCGACTTTATTACCTACAGAAAAAATAAGACTGAATATGGGTAGTCCTCGACTTATGACCACAACAGAGCCCAACATTTAGATTGCTAAGTGAAGCATTTGTTAACTGAGTTTTGCCCCACTTTACGACTTTTCTTGCCAAGTGAATCATTGCAATTGTTTGTAAACACGATTAAGTGAATCTGGCTTCCCTATTTTGGTCACAAAAGCTGATCACATGACCCCAGGGCACTGCAGCCGTCATAAATATGAACCAGTTGCAAGCGTCCCAATTTTGATCAGGTGACCATGGGGATATTGCAACGGTCATTAAGTGTAAAAAATGGTCGTAAGTCACTTTTTCCAGTGGTGTTTTAACTGAATGGTCACTAAATGAAATATTGTAAGTTGAGGACCACCTGTATATCACAGAATATCACACACAGGCTTGCTATGTAAGTATGAAATTGGCTCTTTAGCGTTCCAGTTCCTCTTAATTTTAAAATTAGCGCATCTTTAACCCTAATGAGAAATAAGTGAGTTGCAACTAATGGAGGAAGAATGGAGTTATTTTCCTAACTAGAGGCAACCCCCATGGCGCCCTCCGTCCTCACCTGCAGCCTTACTGCAGCGCAATGGCTTTGCTTTCAATGTGCACAAGACAGGAAGCATGAGGAGGCCTGCAAAAATCCAAAGGTGGGAAACTGAGTATTGTATTTTTCGGACTATAAGACACACCGGTGTATAAGATGCACCAAGATTTCAAAGAGGTAAGTAAGAAAAAAAATTTTTGTCCTCCCTAGCCCCCAGGACTCTGCAGTCTTCAGCAAAAATGCCCCAATTTGTGCGAAAAATGGGTGGAAAATGGGCCATTTTTTGCCAAAACGGGGGCGTTTTTGCCTTCCCCCAGCCTTGCTGAAGCCTTCGAAGTGCTTCTGGAGGCTGGGGAAAGGCAAAAATGCCTCCGTTTTGTGTGACAGAGCTTCAGGAGTCCAAAAATGGCTGTATTTGGTATATAAGACACACCATTTCCACCCTTTGGGGAGTGGGGGGAAGGGGGTGTCTTATACTGTAGTTTTTTCTCTTCCCAGCCAGAAACCACAATCCTGATTGTGTGATTTTCCATCTACTTTGCTTAGCAGCAGACTTGTCAGTCCCAATTAGGGTCATTAAGTCAGGACTACCTGTGTTTATACAATGGAACTGAATTCTGGAATGGACAACATGAAGCTGTCAGGCTTCCAAGTAACACCCCCAATGAAAGAGGACTCCGAGGCTTGTCAAAGTTCCATTTTATTAGAGATGTCATATTGACACATCTGGGAAAACCCGAATCCGAAAGCTTCCAGGTTTTTCCCCACCCAAGTAAAAGTTCAAATCCCTACCCAGCAATCCGTCACAATCCGTCCAATCAGGCACCATCCAAAATTGGCAATATCGCTCAGTAACCTCATGGCAGCTGCAGGGCAAGATGTCCTTGACTCTCTGAGAAAAGAATGTTATTTTCACTATACATCACCCACACTCCATATAATCCCTCCTCCCATTTTCCCACAGTAGAAAATGTGGCAGGCCTGAAGGCCCAAATGTAAAAGATGGCTTCCAGGCCTGACAGAAGGTGGATTGTCAGATACATCCCTGAGATGACAAAGCTGTATCTCGGAAGGAAGGAAGGCCTTTCAGAAGGACTTTTTACCATGCAAAGGCAAGGAAGGAGCACTGAATGAACTGCCTCGTTACAAGTGGAGATATGACAGGCAGGGTCTGATTGCTGTAAAACACGGGTGTCAAACTCAAATTCATTGAGGGCCGTATCAGGGCTGTGGTTGACGCTGGGCAGGCGTGGTCAGCTGGGTGGTCGGCTTGACACCACTCCCTAAACTGCCGACATGTTTCCTCTTTGCACTGGCAAAGAGCCACACTGACCCAATGTTTCCTCTTCATATTGGGTAGACTGGGGAGAAGCGAAGCAGACTGGCCCCTTACATTTTCCAGGATGGCTCTGCGGGCCAGATCTGACCACATCAGATGCGTCCTTGAGTTTGACACCCCTGCTCTAGAACCAATGAAACATATATAATGAAAAATACAAAATAGCCAGAGCTGCTGGACCTTTTAAAAAATGAGCCTAATCTGGCAAGGCTTTTGTCAAACCATTGGAAGTTAAGTCAGGGAAGACCGATGACATTTCCTCTATTCCTTCTTTATACAACTCAGGCTCAAAGCTTTACGTACACTATGTGGTGACTCTGGGTTCACGCTGGACGAGTACAAAGGAGGAATTTTATGGGAGACTTTGTACAGAAGCCACAGTCCTCAAAGTATTCGCCCTTATTTTAATGCAGAGGTGTGGGTTTTTTCCCCAGACAAATTTCTCACTGTTTTCAGTTGTGAAGATTAGCAAGAAAACACATTGCTTTGATAAAAAATCACAGGAAGAGCAGATAAGGCTTAAAGGTTTGATGGGGATTTGGGCATCTCCCAGTTAGATAGATTGGACTAAATTACTTACTTTTTAAAAACAAATTGGCCCATTAGAGCAGGGGGTCACCAACCTTTCGGACCGCAGGAACCACTAAATTCATAATCCCATGGTTCCCTTGTATGAATTAGTGACTGAAGGATGGGGTCTTTCAGGCACTCAGCTTGGCCACTTGTTAGCGGAGAGAAGCGCCCAGGATCAACTCTAGGTTTGCTGTCCATTGCAGCTGGGAATCTCAAATACAGCCAAGAATGAATGTTTTTCTTGTAGCCAGCCCAGGCGTTAGATCGGCCCCCTGCAAACTCTGTCTTTCAAGGATCCTGGACAAAGTTTCAAGCACTGTTCACTGAAGCGCCTGGAGTTACTAAACAGGCAGCTAAGTAAGTGCCTGAAGGACCACATCCCATCAATGAGTGAGATTAATTGCTTCAGCGGGCCGTATCCGACCCAGGGACCATAGTTTGAGGATCCCTGATTTAGTGTGATATAAAAAAATGCAAAGATTTATCTGCGGACCACCCAAATTTTCTCATTTACCACCAGTTAGTGATCACTGTACTAGAGCACAATCTTCATGCCATTTGAAGGAGAAGGAAAGAGATGCTATTTTGAAAACTGGCATCTTGGAAACAAAAGTAGTAAACCGTATGCACATTTATATACCATAGGCAGAAATTTGGAAGTGGTACTCGCAAGGCGAGGAAGGAATATGAATATTGCAGAATCCTTATTTTTTTAAAAAACAAAAACCTTGCAGGTGTGACACTCAGCTGGAGATTCTGCTGTGGTGGAGGAAAGCCAAAATCTCCCACCCCTCTTGCTATTATTATAGGTTTCTCTCCTTGCTTTTCTAGGGCTGTCACATGCCCAGCGATCGCTTTAAATCCATATCCCTTTTTTGCTGTTTCTAAGCAACCATCTCCTAAGAGACTGCAGAATTTGGGGATTGTAAACCAATGGGGGGGGGGGAAGGAGGTGAGAAACGATTGACCGGGGTGAGAGAAAGGCTATCGAACCTTCCACTTGTAAATACAATTACATCAGATGCAGGGAATCAATCAAATGTCTTTATTAACAGAGATTCTGTAACCATGTCACTTGCAAACAGAGATAAGAGTATAGAGTCCAACATCCAAAGAGGTGGGGGGGGGAGGGGGAATGAATAGGAAGTTCATATGATAACGAGATTTGGCACAGATTGGAGAGAACAGGAGGCCTTAAAAATACAAAGGAATGCAAAAAAAAATTCTGTAGGGAAGCCTCCCCATGCCTGAAACGCACCGTGTTGCGTGCCCATTAAACCAGCCAATCGATTTTGGCCGATGCAACTTAGAAACGATCTACTTTATTAATCAGAACAAGGCGTGGTGTCAAGTCTCAATTGTCTCATGTCCATTTGTTAAATTAAAGGAGCTCTTTCTGTAAATTGTTCTCCCTTGTTTATATCAAACTACTTGCATGTAAATAAACTAGCACCTCAAAAGGAACAGTATTTTCGTCTTTCTTCTATGCTAATTTACTACCTGCAGTGTCATTCATAGAAAAAAGTATTCAAAAATATCACTTATCAATATCATTCACTTCCAGGCGGAAATAAGGTAAAAGATTCTCTCACTGTTTCCAGTGGCATCAATTTGCATGTCCCAAAAGTGATGGATTACATATCATTGTTTGATTACAGAACATAGGTGTGGGTTGCAATTTTGAGTATTTTTCCCAAATCCCTCCTGATGAAAAACTAGTTGGTACTAATAGCCAGAATAGCTCACTCCTTCTCTTGGCTTGCTACAGCGAGTCCTCAAGTTATGACCGTAATGGACCCTACTCATGGCCATAAAGCAGATCAGTCACATGACCAATTCAATTTTTTTTTGTAAGCCGTAAGTGGAGGACTATCTCTATTAGGCTGTTCTGTGGATCACATATTTTTTTTAAAAGTAAGCCTGAGGTAGGTTAGGGTGATTGATGATCAGACAAGTAAGTGTGGTAAGCCAAATAAGGGTCTAAACTTTGTCTAAATCTGGTTGCCTAACATGTTACCTTGGCGCTACTTGCTGATTAATATTTAAAAGCCGGGGACCAAAAATATATTATTCTCACTTCTTTTGATCTGTAAGAGTGTAGTCCATCCTATTGTCTCATCACCACGTTTAGAGTAGGCCTTACTCTTATTTAGCATATGATGCTATAAAAGCATCTAATCCGGAACCCTTCTCTAGATTTTCTTCTAGGTTGGATATTACCTGGTCCTGGAAATGGCCCCACTGGACACCCCCATTTATTAATGGACACTTGGATCTTTTGCTGCCTCTTTCATCCTCCAGTTACTTTACATCTCCTCCCCCATTTCTGTCTTCTTGATCAGCTAGATCTTGCTATGTTTTCTGCCATCATTGTGCTGGCTGCTATCGAAGTATTGATACTATCAAATAATTGTCTGGTAGTTCTTATTAAGTCCCTTTAGTTACCTTTCTTTCTTTCGTGGTTGGAAGTTTACTGTAATGTGCCTTGCCTAATTGACCCTGGATATCAGCCAGTAGCAAAAGAGTTGGCTCTCTGAGTAAAAGTCACTGAAAGGCAACAAAACTCTCTAAGCCCCTCTGTTAAGAAAATGGCGAGGATAAAACGTAAAAATGTGGATTGCAGAGCGTGGAGACAGATGGGATGAAATCAAACTTAAGTACAGAGTTTGTGGTTTTTTTTAAAAAAAACAACAACTTTCAGAGTCTTCTCCAAGGAAGAAATGTTAGAACCCTGGTGCAAAATGAAAGGTATAAAAAGAGTGATGCTAAGCCCTGCAAAAAAGAACTTAAAAAAAAACAACAGGCTGTGGATTATACTTTGCATGCTTACCGAATGCAACATTGCTAAACAGCGTATGAAAATATATGCCTTCCTAATTACGGACGGTGATTTGTTTCACTTGGCTTGAAAGCAACGGTTCCTTTCTCGCCTCAGATAAAACGGGGAGATAGCCGATCAGGCTCTCCAAAAATACTGGGTGCCTCTAGCTATTGCAAAAATGGAGAAAGGGAAGCAGCCGATGAAAAGAATGATGGGGGCAGAGAGACAGGGCTTTATCCAAGACTGCGCTGGCACCCCGGTCCATACAAGGGCAGCACTAGGCATGCAAACACAGCGGGAGGAAGATGGTTACTTCTTGGTCACAGAAGGCGGAGCCTACTCCTCAGGAAGGAAGGAAGCAAGCAACGTATTCTGGGAAAGGAATGGACGGAGGACAAGCAACTTTGCTAGGAGCCTTAGCTTTATGGAGCACGTCTGAATGGCATCACCTGGAAGTCATTTTGCTGAGTCGGTACGGCTAGCAAGGCCAACAACAGCCAAGGACGATGGGAGTGGGCGGAGAGTGGGTGGAGAAGGGTTGCCAAGCATTTCGAGTGTCGTCGGCAAGGGCGAAGACAGGGGAGAAGGAGGGGAGGCGGTTGCCAAGGACCATCCCTGCGGGCGGCTGTTGCCAGGGCGGTTGTGACCAGTTGTCAGGGTGCAGGAGTAGGCCGAAGACAGGCTAGGGGTCCCAGTCGTTGTCATGGTGCTGAGCGGCAATGATGATCACCACTGTAAGGATGGTGCACAGGACCATGGCGGCGATGCCCACCGCCAGGCTGATGAAGGAGAAGTTGCGGGCCTCCCGGGAGGCAATTTCAGCCGATACGATGTCGCCGCGGGCAACTGCAGTCCGCACCTGGCGGAGAGAACAAAGAGCGTGGGAACAGGAGGAGAACCCAGGTGCTCCAGCTGCAAAGCACGTTGGGCACATGGCACAATAGACGCCTCCCCATTCACAGTATCTTAACCCATTCTTCAACAAATGGAAAAAGCTAATGTGCAAAAGATGAAGAATCATTTATAGACGGCAGGGAGGGGAATATGCTCTTCTGTGCCTTCCTCTGAGACTCCCCTCTTACATGAATCAATTTTTATCTGTTTTATTTATTTATTTTTATAAATAACTCAAGGCAGCGAACACAACTAATACTCCTTCCGCCTCCTATTTTCTCCACAACGACAAAAAATCTGTGAGGTGGACTGGGCTGAGAGAGGATGATGGGGGCCCAAACTCACCCAGCTGGCTTTCATGCCTAAAGCAGGACTAGAACTCACAATCTCCCGGTTCTAGCCTGGTGCTTTAAACCACTACAGCAACTGGTGCAGGGGTGGGTTTCAGGCGGTTCGCGGTGGTTCCCGCGAACCGGTTGGTCGGCGAACCCGGAAGTAAGTAACTTCCGGGAACGCCGAAGGGTCCACCCGCCCGCGTTTCTTACCCGGTTTTGACGAGTTCTGCGCTTCCACGCATGCGCAGGACGCATACAGCTCCTGCGCGATCCTCCAGGAGCAGCTGGAGCATCGCACAGATGCTAGTACGCATGCGTGCACTGCGCACGTGCACGAGGACGCCGCTGGCCCCGTTCCAACCGAACCGGTTGGAACGGGGCGAGAAACCCACCCCTGAACTGGTGTATTAATCTCACTTCATCACAGGAATGAATCTTCCTCTCTGGAAATTCTTGCTACCATTTTAGTTTTCCTTGTGAGGAAGATTGTGAGGGAGGAGGACAGTTTCCTGGCTGTTTACCTACTCTTCACTTTAGCAGCCTACAGGGAGTCCTCAACTTAGGAATGGAACTCAAAATTTATTTTGCTAGGTGACACAGCTGTTAAGCGAATTTTGCCCCATTTTATGCCCTTTCTTGCCACAGTCCTTAAGTGAATCACTGCAGCTATTAATTTAGTATACAGTTCCTAAGTGGATCTGGCTTCCCCATTGACTTTCCTTGTCAGAAGGTCGTCAAAGCGGAGCAGGTGACCCTGGGACAGTAGTGCAATCGTCATAAATATGAGTCTGTTGCCAAGCATCCAAATTTTGGTCACATAATGCTGCAACGGTCGTAAGTGTGAAAAATGTTCTTCACTTTTCAGCAATGTCACTTTTTTCAGTGATGTCACTTTGAATGGTCACTAAATGAACTGCTGTAATTTGAGGACTACATGTACATAACCCATCCTCCTTTTTTTTTCCCCCCTACCCCAAACTTGCAAAGCAGTCTTTCTCAGCCATGGTGAGGTAAAAGAGTTGTGACTTCAACTCCCAGAATTCCCCAGCTGGCATGAGGATTCGGGGGATTCTGGGAGTTGAAGTCCACACATCTTCACGGTGACAAGATTGAGAAAGAAAGAGATGATTGTAAAATATGTTCAGCTGAAAGAGAAGGAGCAAAATGTGGGTTTCTCTACTCCAGCACCAACACTTTCGTCACTGAGGATGAGGAGGAACTGGCCCAAAACCCCTCATGGAAGTTTGATGGCTCTCCCCATTTCTAATCCAGCACCTTCATCTTTTTTCAGCTTCAGGTCTGGGAGAAAAGAACTGGCTAAAATCCCCATTGAAATCCAAGTTGAACTAGAAACTGTGTCTTCTCAATCTTAGGCCTTCACCACTTCCTCACACAGTTGTATGAAAGTGTCTCTGGTCATATGGGAAGCCTTGAACTTTCTCCTACGGCCTCTCAGTTCTCTGCCTTTGATAGGAGAATCATGTTTGTGGTGTTCAATGGACGAGTAGCTACAGATAATCCTCGACTTACAACGGCACTGAAAAAAGTGACTTAGGGCCATTTCCCCACACACTTACAATCACTCCAGCATCCCCATGGTACCGTGATCAAAATTCAGATGCTTGGCAACTGGTTTGTATTTATGACGGTTGCCATGTCCCAGGGTCACGTGATCTGTTTTTGCAAGATTCTGACAAGCAAAGTCAATGGGGAAGCCAGATTCAGAAAACAGAATAACAGAGTTGGAAGGGACCTTGGAGGTCTTCTAGTCCAACCCCCTTGCTTAGGCAGGAAACCCTACACCACTTCAGACAAATGGATATCCAACATCTTCTTAAAAACTTCCAGTGTTGGAACATTCACAACTTCTGGAGGCAAATTGCTCCACTGATTAATAGTTCTGTCAGGAAATTTCTCCATAGTTCTAAGTTGCTTCTCTCCTTGATTAGTTTCCACCCATTGCTTCTTGTCCTGCCCTCAGGTGCTTTGGAGAATAGCTTGACTCCCTCTTTTTTGTGGCAGTCCCTGGAACATGTCACCCCTAGTCCTTCTTTTCATTAAATTAGACATACCTGCAGCCATTCACTTAACGATCGTGTCACTAACTTAACAACTGCAGCGATTCACTTAACCACTGCCACAGGAAAGGTCGCAAAATGGGGCAAAATTCAGGGACCAATTTTGTCTCGCCTAACAACAGAAATCCGGGGCTCAATTGTAGTGGTAAGTCGAGGACTACCTGCATTTAAGGACTGCATATTTAAGAGGGCAGCCTAAACCAGACTGCCATTTGCTGGCGCCCTTTGAAATCATTTTTCTTTTCCACTCCTGCATTCATCTGACACTCAAGTGCATTTTCTTAGTATTACCATCTTTTCACTTCTCCATGTCCTCTTGAGTAAATGTTCTCGGCGGCTGTCAAGCACCTGTTTGACATGTTACTCATCCTTTGGGCAGACAAAGCAGTGAATGCAACGCTTCAGATACGAGGCGGGCACGTCATGGCCTTCTACTGTGACAAAATGGTTGCCTGGGTCCTCAAAGCCCTGGATTATTTTCAGAACGAAGCCGCCTGACTATACAAAATGTGTACAGTACTGTACATGTGTGGGAGGTGAGAACTGCCAGCCAGACGTGAACAGGGAGTGCACGCGGCATATGTTCAATCCATTTCCTTCTCTGTGCTGTAGTTTCTTTCCATCTCGTGACGCTTCTAGATCTGGAAAGGGGGCTCCCTACTCCAGAAGGATTTCCTCAAACACTTCGGTACTTTATCGGTGCTTGGCAACAATGATGCTTGGATCCCAGTGCAGCTGCAGTGCAGTATTATTTAGGTTGCAGTCCTGCTCACTACACCCATCATCACAGGTGAGTCCACACAGCTATGGGACCAAAGCCTCAGTCCATATTAGTGTTTCTCAACCTTAGCCAGAATATGATGCATGGACTTCAACTCCCAGAATTCCCTAGTCAGTGTTCTGGCTGAGGAATTCTGGGAGTGGAAGTCCATGCATCATAATGTGGCTAAGATTTAAAAAACCACAGTGGTCCAGGTGTTTGCAATGTAGAACATCCCGTAAAGCAGCAAACCTGATTAGGGTCATAGCTGGTTTCCATCCCTCTTTTTTAGGTCATCTAGAACCTTAAGATTGGGCCAACAAAACAAAATCAAGTGTTTTAAGTTGATCACATAATCAGCTTACGGGATCAACTTGTGTCCTCTCCATTGGTGATGTAAAAAAATTGCAAGTCCCCTCCGCTCAAACGAGTGGAGCTTCGCGTGCGAGCACGACTAGAGCTTCACACACACACTTGCCCACCATTCTCACAAGTGGAGCTTTGCGCGTGCATTCACTTTCCCATTGCTCACGCCTCCCAGTTTGAAAGAGGCTATAGCCTGGTAGTGAGCTGCAGCCCAGTGGTTGCCGACCCCTGATTTGTAGTATAGATAGAAAAAAATCTTGCTCTTCAATTTGGATATTAGCTCTGATATTCATCCAACAAGACCAACTATCAAAAACAAAAAAGATGTAGCTTGCAGAATCCCCATTACATTCCCTCTGATGTCCTACACCACGGGTGTCAAACTTGCGTCATCACAGCGGTGACACGTGACGTATCGTGACTTTTAGAGCCGAGGTGGCGCAGTGGGTAGAGTGCAGTACTGCAGGCCACTTCAGCTGACTGCTAGTTCAGCAGTTCAGCGGTTCAAATCTCACTGGCTCAGGGTTGACTCAGCCTTCCATCCTTCTGAGGTGGGTAAAATGAGGACCCGGATTGTTGTTGGGGGCAATATGCTGACTCTGTAAACCGCTTAGAGAGGGCTGAAAGCCCTATGAAGCGGTATATAAGTCTAACTGCTATTGCTATTGCTATTGCTTTTCCCCTTTGCTAAACCAGGCGGGGGGCAGGGCCAGAATGTGATGCATCCAGCCCATGGGCCATGAGTTTGACACCTGTCCTAGACAATGCGCATCCTGAAAAGCAAACAGCCTTGAATGTTGAATAAATACAGTTGTTGCACTCGGAAACCCATCTCCTGTAACCCACTTGCTGGATTGAGGCATACACCCAGAGGTGACATTCAGCAGGTTCTGACCAGTTCTGGAGAACCAGTAGCGGACATTTTGAGGAGTTCAGAGAACCGGTAAATATCACCTCTGACTGGCCCCGCTCCCATCTATTCTCTGCCTCCCGAGTCCCAGCTGATTGGAAGGAAATTGGGATTTTGCAGTATCCTTCCCCTGCCACACCCAAGCCATGCCCACCAAGCCACACTCACAGAATCGGTAGTAACCTGCACTCACTCACCTGCACAGCCTTGATGATAGCAATGATCCCTGTGGGCCAGAAGCAGCATATGGTGGTGAGGACAGCGATGGGAAGATAATCATGTGGTGGGCGCCGGGGTTCCAAGATGGGAATGCCAGACGTCATTTGTGTTGGGGAGAGAGCTGGTGGAGGAGGCGGGTTGGCCTGAGAGTAGGGCTGGAAACAACAATCGAAAAGCTGAAGAAACCATTCATTCATTCATTCAACTTAATATCGAGGAAAACAATTTCCAGCACTATCAAGTAGAAGAATACTTTATGGAATGCACCACTTGAAGGTGCAATCTTGAGTGTTTGCACACCCACCCAAAATAGCTCAGTGGTAGATTCTGCAGGGAAAAGATTGCACCTTCCAATTCTGATATTTCTAAGGTGGAGAAAGATATTAGAAAACAAATGCTAATAAAATATATCGGGCTCAACTCTTTCAATCTTGGCCTCTGAATGACATAGCAAAATGGGAGGTGCATAGCTAGGACTGTGAGGGAGAAATTGGAAGGAAGACCATACTGAAGAAAGTAAAATACCAAAGGAATCAAGAGAAGAAGGATAAACTCCTAGAGTTTTTACAAACAATGAATGGAACAAAAAAAAGGAACAATGGGTGGAAACTAATCAAGGAGAGAAGCAACCTAAAACTCGGGAGAAATTTCCTGACAGTGAGAATTAATCAGTGGAACAACCTGCCTCCTGAAGTTGTGAATGCTCCAACACTGGAAGCTTTTAAGAAGATGTTGGATAACCATTTTGTCTGAAGTGGTGTAGGGTTTCCTGCCTAAGCAGGGGGTTGGACTAGAAAACCTCCAAGATCCCTTCCAACTCTGCTATTCTGTTCTGTTCTGTCCTATTCCTATTCTATTCTATTGAAAAAGAACCCAAGTGGTACTTTGCCGCTAACGGGGAGACACTCCCTCGCCTTCTAAAATTCTGATCAATGAAAGGCAAGCAAATGAGTGGCATTTTAAGTATTAGTAGTACAAATCGTCCATCCACTTTCCAGTGCAATCCAGCTGCCTGCGTTTATTCCCTGGCTGTCTGGCAAGGCCTCGGTGGCTCCCCCACCCGTCCCTCCTCCCATTCCTGACTGTGGGCCTGATAAAGAAGACAAATTAGCTGTTCTTTTAAGGAAGCTTGTCTGCCCTGCATACAAAAAAGACAAAACACCACCTCCAAAGAGCACATAATTAATATGTGTCAGGAGCGTTACAAAGGCCCTAGTCGCATAAAGGAGATTTAACATGGTTTTGTTCTTATTAGGGTAGATGGATGCTCAGATGCCCTTCTCCTAAACTGCACCAAGAGGAGGGGATGAAAAGCTGGATTTGGTGCTTGCCAAACAACCCCCAGCCTACACACTGCCTATGTCCACATGTTGTTTTAGCTGTAAGTCTGTCCTTCCTTCCTTCCTTCCTTTCTTTCTTTCTCTCCCTCTTTCTTTCCTTCTTTCTTTCTTTCCTTCTTTTCTTCCTTCCTTCCTTCCTTTCTCTTTCTTTCCTTCTTTTCTTCCTTTCTCTTTCTTATTTCCTTCCTTCCTTCCAGATGGATTCACATCTTGTACACAGGCTGTTTGACTTAGCAGGATGTCTGCATCCAGCCGCAGGGGTTTCCAAATGAAACAGTAGCTTAGGGTTTAATGTTGTGCATCAAACAAGTCACTTTTAATTATAGAACAAGGAAGATGGTTGAAAGAAACAATGGCTTGGCAAATTATAGTTCCTTTAAGCTAAAGTTAGTAAGAGGGTAAGGATGTTTCTCTAAACTACAGTTGCTGCGTTTTAGAGGATGTTTGTCTTTTATTAATCAAATTGCTGTGAAATATAGAAATCATATTGTTTATGGTTGTTACATACATGCCCAAAAATGGAAAGAAGACAAAATGGAAACTAATCAAGGAGAGAAGCAACCTAGAACCAAGGAGACATTTCCTGACAGTGAGAACAATTAATCAGTGGAATAAATTGCCTCTAGAAATTGTAAATGCTCCAACGCTGGAAGTTTTTAAGAAGAGATTGGACAACCATTTCTCTGAAATGGTAGATGTTTTCCTGCTTGAGCAAGGGGTTGGACTAGAAGATCTCCAAGGTCCCTTCCAACTTTCTTATTCTGCACTCACATTGAAAGAATGGATTTTGAAACTAACGAAGCTAGCCAAGATAGCAAAACTGATTGCTTTGCTTAGAGACAATAATTGGATTAAATTTCTTGTGACTTGAAGACCATAGTTTGATTTCTTAGACAAATAAGGAGAAAAATCATATTTTGACATTTCAGAATTTGAAGATTAGTTTGGATTGGATTAGAGTAATATTATAGCTTTTTAAACGTAAGGTTATTTATATTTAATGATTTAATGCCTGTTAGATTAAAGTTAAGCAAATAACATGTTAATATTGGCATTTTAGAATGCCGATTCTTAGGATTTTAGGATTATTAGCTATTTAAATTTAGGGAGAGGTTGCTGTACGGTTATTTTCTTTGGCATAAAAGAACATCGGAGGTCATTTTTCTTATAAATGTGTTTGCTGCATTTTTTTTTCTCCTGTCACTTTAAATTTGTATGGCTATTCCCTTTCCTTTCTCCCTGTCCTTCCTAATAAAGGCATAGGATCACCAGAGTGATAGCTCAATGAATCATAGTTCTCATTACTTCTGCACTAACTCGTATCTGCAGGATAAAGAGGCAGTCCTTAACTTGAAACCATTCATTTAACAACTTTTCAAGGTTACAAAGGCATTAAAAAGGGTCACTTATAACAAGTCCCCACAACAATTTGCAACAATTGCAGCATCTTCAGTGTCACATAATCAAAATTCAGGGACTTGGCAACTGGCACATAGAGGTAGTCCTCGACTTATGTTTAGTGACCATTCGAAATGACAACAGCTCTGACTTAAGACCATTGCAGCATCCTCATGGTCACGCAATCAAAATTCACATACTTGGCAATTGATTCATATTTATGAGGTGTCACCTGATCCCCTTTTGCGACCTTCGGACAAGCAGAGTCAGTAGGGAAGCCCGATTCATTCAACAACCGTGTCATTAAGTTAAGAACTGCAGTGATTCGCTTAACAACTGTGGCAGGAAAAGTTGTAAAATGGGGCGAGACTCACTTAACAAATAGCAATAGCAATAGCAGTTAGACTTATATACCGCTTCATAGGACTTTCAGCCCTCTCTAAGCGGTTTACAGAGTCAGCATATCGCCCCCACAGTCTGGGTCCTCATTTCACCCACCTCGGAAGGATGGAAGGCTGAGTCAATCTTGAGCCGGTGAGATTAGAACCGCTGAACTGCAGATAACAGTCAGCTGAAGTGGCCTGCAGTACTGCACCCTAACCACTGCGCCACCTCGGCTCTAAATGTCTCGCTTAGCAACAGAAGTTTGGGTCTCCATTATGGTCGTAAGTCAAGGACTACCTGAATTTACAAAAACTGCAGTGTCCTGGCTCCCGACAAGCAAAGCCAATGCAGGAAGCCAGGTTCACCTAATGACCACATGATTCACTTAGCAACTGCAGTGATTTGCTTAACGATTATAAAATCAGACACAACTCGCTTAACAACCACCTTGCTTAGCAATGGAAATCCTGATCCCAATTGTGGTCTTAAGTCAAGGACTATAAGAAAGTCCCAAGTTAATACAGGTAGTCCTCGGCCTACAACCACAATTGAGCCCAAAATTTCCATTGCTAATTGAGGCATTTGTTAAGTGGGTTTTGTCCCATTTTACAACCTTTCTTGCCACCATTGTTAAGTGAACCATTGTAGTGATTAAGTTAGTAATACAGCTGTTAAGTGAATCTGGCTTCTCCATTGACTTTGCTTGTCCAAAGGTTGCAAAAGGGGATCGTGTGACCTTGGGACACAGCAACGGACATAAGTACGAACCAGTTGCCAAGCACCTGAATTTTGATCATATGATCATAGGGATGATGAGTGGTGCAGTGGCCTAGAGGTGGAGCTCTCACCTCACACTCTGGAGGCTATGGGTTCAGTCCTAAGTAGAGGCAGATATTTATCTTTCTGGACATAATGAGTATATATCTGCTGAACAAAACTCCACACTGGCAACAGGAAAGGCATCTGGCCATTAAAAAAGACTCCATTCAGTTGCCCAGACTCCACCCCACAAAGGGATTATGGGGCTGTTAAATGAAGATGATGATGATCCTAGGGATGATGCAAACATTGCAAGTATGAAAAATGGTCATAAGTCACTTTTTTCAGTGCCGTTGTAACTTCGAACTGTCACTAAATGAACTGTTGTATGTCAAGGACTACCTATAAGAAAGTCCCAAACGAATGCAACCCCCAAGAACTTCTCCAGTTACCCAGCTGACCATGAATACTCACCGCCCCTACAGGGTAGACCGGCACATATGCCGTACAAGGCTGTAGCTGAACTGGATACCCTGGGTGCATGTAGCCTCCGATGGGAAGGGTCCCGACAGGCGGATGCGTCTGCACTACGTAGCCCTGGGCAGCTCCGTTGAACTGTGTTTCCTGCATATAGGGGTCAGGGGGGAGGCGGGGGAGGGTGGCAGAATGGTGGCGGGGCGGGCGCGGGAGAGTGGCTGATGTTGGGGGAGGCCTGGGGACAGAAGCAGCCCCTCCCAGCCGGGGCAAAGTGGCTGTTCCCGAATGCACGACAGTAGCAGAGGAATCGCTGTATCCTGGGATGGGGGCATCCTGGGGAGGTGGAGGAGGAGGTTGCAGGGGAGTGTTGTAGGGTGGGGGAGAGGTGTGTGGGGCGGAATCAGGAAGTCCTGAAGGGATGGGGAGGGAAAAGAGAGAAAGGAGTAGTGATTAAAGTATGCAGTGTGCCAGGAATCCACATTGCATATCGGACATTGATACAATCGAACGGGTCCAGAGGTATTTCACAAGAAGAGTCCTCCACTCCTCTGCTCACAACAGAATCCTTTATGCCACCAAGCTCAAAAATTTGGGCTTGGACAACCTTGAACTGCGCCACCTGTGGTCTGACTTAAGCATAGTACACAAAATTGTCTGCTACAACGTCCTACCTGTCAATGACTACTTCAGTTTCAATAATATACGGGCAAACAATAGATACAAACTCAAGCTCGATTGCAGAAAATACGACTTCAGCAATAGAGTGGCCAACGCCTGGAATGCTCTACCTGACTCTGTTGTTACAATCTCAAACCCCCACAGCTTCAACCTCAAATTGTCTAATGTGGACCTCATCTCATTTCTAAGAGGTCTGTAAAAGGGGGTATGCATAAGTGCACCAGCATGCCTACTGTCTCTGTCCTACTGTCCCCATTTATTTGTACTCATTTCCTTTGTTCATGTTTATATTTATACCTATTATCTTGTACATGTTTGACAAACTAACTAACTAACTAAATAAAGGAAACCACCAAAAATTACATGTTAGCACGGAACAGCTCTCTGCAAAGGAAAACCCAGTGAAAACGTGGTGCAAATGCCATGTGGTTATATTTATTCCTGTTCTATCAACACACTCGGTTTCCCTGCCTGATGTATTCTGCATCCAAAACCCAAATGTACCCATTCAAAATAGATATTTTAAAAACCCAACTCCCAAACATGAGCAGCAGACTAGGCAGCCGGCTTGCAATCTGCTGCACCGTTCCAGCGTTCAAAATAACAAGATTAAAAACGGCAACCGAGACAGATAACTGTACCAAGGTTAGCTCGGCCCACACTCTCTTCTCGGTTGAGGTGAGCTTGCCAAAGCAAGATCGATGGGGGCAGAACAAAACCTCAAAGTTTGTCAGGAGAAATGCAACGTGACACCAACGCCCCGTTCTGGACCAATGGTCCAGAAACAAAGAGACCTAATTCTGTCACCCTGACGACTGCAGAGAAATGGATGTTCAGTCTTTCTGGTTCTCTCGTGAGTCTGAAACCCCCGCTAGAAAAAAGTTTGCCTGCGTAAAACTAAATGTGGCATTAACACCGATTTCTCCTATATAGGGTTGGACATCAGCCCTTCAAGATAGATCAGGTCAGGGAAGAGGGGTGACCAAAAACACAGGTTAGTCCTCGACTTACAATTGAGCCCAAAATTTCTGCTGCTGAGCAAGACTGTTGTTAAGTGAATTTTGCTCCCTTTTATGACGGTTCTTGCCACAATTGCTAAGTGAATCTCTGCAGTAATTATAGCAATAGCCCTTAGCAATAGCAATAGCAGTTAGACTTATATACCGCTTCATAGAGCTTTCAGCCCTCTCTAAGCGATTTACAGAGTCAGCATATCGCCCCCACAGTCTGGGTCCTCATTTCACCCACCTCGGAAGGATGGAAGGCTGAGTCAACCTTGAGCCGGTGAGATTAGAACCGCTGAACTGCAGATAACAGTCAGCTGAAGTGGTCTGCAGTACTGCAACCACTGTGCCACCTCAGCTCCATAGGCTTAGACTTAGGTACCGCTTCACAGTGCTTTGCAGCCCTCTCTAAGTGGTTTACAGAGTCAGCCTTTTGCCCCCAACAATCTGGGTCCTCATTTTACCCACCTCGGAAGGATGGAAGGCCGAGTCAACCTTGAGCCTGGTGAGATTCGAACTGTCAAATTGCAGTCAGCTGGCAGTCAGCAGAAGTAGCCTGCAGTACTGCATTCTAACCACTGTGCCACCTCGGCTCATAATGTTAGTAATAATATTCTATAGAATATTTTAATATTCTGTAGAATATTTTAATATTCTGTAGAATATTTTAATATTCTGTAGAGTATTTTAATATTCTGTAGAATATTTTATTCTGAGGAGGGGGCTTTCCTACAAGCGCTTTCCACAGCTTTGTGCAGCTGTGTATTATGCAAACCTAGCTCGAATATAAGCGAGAACAAAGGGCCTGCAGCAGTGGTGGGTTCCGGCAGTCGCTACTGCTGGTTCACTCACAGATGTGAAGCGCGCACACTTGATGTGTGCTGTGCGCGCATGCACAATACAATAAAAATTGCTCTGTGCATGCGCAGAAGCAAAAAACAAGATGGCGGCCCCTATGGCACCGCCGAGAGAACCAGTCCAGGGGTGTGGCAGGCCTGGGTGTGGAACTGGCAGCGACCCAAGCCGCCAAGCTTGGTCCGAACTGGTATGAACCCACCACTGGGCTGCAGCATAAAGTGATACCCTGCAGGATTACATTTTCCTTCCTGTTTTTACTTTTCCAATTTGTATTCCACACTGATGGAATGAGATTCTTAATACCCATCCATTTTTTGTGCATTTCAGGCTTCCTCAGAGGTGGGTTTCACATAAGTTTACCACAGGTTCGCCCCGCGCACACATGCTCGCTTCATGAGTGTGCACGCCTTCTGCACATATGCTTTGCTCGTGCATGCGACTTAGCAAACATGGCTAAATAGGATAGCATAGAGCCAGGCCAAAGGGGGCGGGCCCACACCCCCACCTGCAGTTCGCCCGAACTGGTCCAAACCGGCTGAATACCACATCTGCTTCCCCAGCTCTTGTGACATACACAGAAGTGGGAAACAAGAATTCCAAAGGAAAAATACTATCTTTCCGACTGTGTATCTAGGCCCTTTTCTTGTATTGAGAGATGCATTCGGAGGTCCAGCCTGAAAAAATGAGAACATTACTTAATAGGCAAAGATCCTTATTTTTTAAGAAGCAATCAACATGTGAATGATCAGGTAGCTAATCTGTTTTAAGGTGGCGCAGTGGTTAAATGCAGCACTGCAGGCTACTGCTAGATCAGCAGTTCAGCGGTTCAAATCCCACCGGCTCAGGGTTGACTCAGCCTTCCATCCTTCCAAGGTGGGTAAAATGAGGACCCAGATTGTTGGGGGCAATATGCTGACTCTCTGTAAACCGCTTAGAGAGGGCTGAAAGCCCTATGAAGCGGTATATAAGTCTACTGCTATTGCTATTGCTATTGCTATTAATTGCACAATTGTTGTATGCTACATGACTCAAATTCTGGACATATAAGTGGGTGTCAGGGTTCCAAGTAACGCCACCAACGAAAGAAGACTCCGAGGCTTGAGGTTCCTCAAAGTTCCATTTTTATTAGAGATGTCATATTGGCACATCTGGGAAAAATCCAAATCTGAAAGCTTCCAGGTTTCCCCCCACCCTAACGAACGTTTAAGTCCGTGCCCAGCACCCACATGTCCATCACACGGTCCAATAGTCACCATCCCAACTGGAGACGCCTTCCAGTTACATCATCACAGCTGAAGGGCACGATGACCTTGACTCTCTGAGAAAGGAATGTAATTTAGACTATATATCTCCCATACTCCATATAATCCCCCCTTCCCGTTTTCCCACAGCATTGAATGTGGGAGGCCTGAAGGGTGTGGACTCTGTTAATCATATGGCCCAGGAAGCCCTATTGAATTATTTCTGAGTGGGGAGGCATGTGGTGTGATTTTGGTTACATAAACTATTTCCCTTCCAGTCAGAACATAGCAAATTGATATCTGGAGAGCAAATGAAGCATAAAATGTCAACAACAACAAAAGGCATAGAGCTGAAATACCAATGTCACAGCCTTGG
The DNA here is from genome assembly GCF_009769535.1 of Thamnophis elegans. Lineage (NCBI taxonomy): Eukaryota > Metazoa > Chordata > Lepidosauria > Squamata > Natricidae > Thamnophis > Thamnophis elegans. Next base: position 153,834,679 of record NC_045542.1, on the reverse strand, counting down.
CTGGAGTGGAGACAGTCCCTTAATGTAATACACAGGTGTCCCACATCCCACCAAGACGCACAACCGAAGAGGGCTGGAAGGTAGCTTCTCCAGGGTACCAGTGAGATGAAATTATTATGGTTTTTGGTTTATCTTCCTTCATTCGATATGGTGCACCTACGCTTCCCTTCAAATCACTCTTGATTCCTGACAAACCCCAAATGCCGGATTTTCTTGGCAAGATTTTTTCGGAAGTGCTTTGTCCCTGCCTTCTTCCTGGTTGCAGAAGACTCCTGAGAAAAAGGACTGAGAAAAATATCTACAGACTCCTCACCTCCTGGACAAAAAAAAATTGTTTCAACTCCTCCCCTCAGGACACCGCTATAGGGCATTGCATGCCAAAGCAATTAGACACGGAGATGGGTTTTCTTTTCCCTCGTGCCATCACTCTGCTGAACAACTAATTCCCACAGCACGGGATTATGTCTAAGGATATTTACTCATTTAGTAGGGCTGCATTGCTATTATCGTAAAGGTGTTTGTTTTTTTCAGGAGGCAACTCCTTAGTTTTAGGTTGCTTCTCTAAAAAATACAGAATAGGATACAGAAAGAGCTGGAAGGGACCTTGGAGGTCTTCTAGTCCAACCCCCTGCTCAAGCAGGAGTTCCTGTACCATTTTGGACAAATGGCTGTTCAATCTCTTCTTAAAAACCTTCAGGGATGGAGCAAATACAACTTCCGGAGGCAAATTGTTTCACTGATTAATTGTTCTCAGGAATTAAGATATAGAAGTTGACAGATAGAAATTGTATTCCCTGCAACTCCAGAAACTTTAATCCTTCTGTGACTCAGTCCTTTGTATCATACTAACTAAACCGTGGTTTGTGGAATAAACCAAATGGATTTGTAAAACGTACAAAGCCAGGAAACATGATTCAGGAATGGCCAAAGTTTTATTTACACAACATTAGACCAGAACAAAACAAACCACATTATAAATTTAGGTATTGTGAGATGCAAACCAAAGTAAACTGGATTTCCTTGTTTTTCCTTTTGAAGATGTTTTGCTTCTCATTTAAGAAGCTTCTTCCGCTCTGACTGGATAGTAGGGAATGGAAGGCTTGTCTGCAAGGAATATAAATCCTTCCATTCCCCACTATCCTGTCAGAGCTGAAGAAGCTCCTTGAATGAGAAGCGAAACATCTTCAAAAGGAAAAAAAAAAGAAAGTGCCAGTTGCCTCCTGAAAAAACCACCTTTAGGGCAACCATGACCTGGATGACTGAGAATCTCTACAGGCCTATTGCTATTATCCTTCTCACCTTTCCTACTATCTTCTCCTATTGGCATCTTATGATTGTATCACTTTATTGTTTCCATGTACGTTGAAAGTTTATGCACCGGAGACAAATTCCTTGTCTGCCCAATCACACCAGGCCAAATAAGTTATCCTGTTCTACTGTGGGCGGTTCAGAAAAAAAAACCGATGGGTGGATCATTGAATAAATCAACGCAGAGTTCTCACTTGAAAGACAAATCAGCAGGCTCAACTCATCCTATTTTAGACACATGCTCTTTAAACAAGACTCTGAGACTAAAAAAGATGGAAGGAAAGATGACCAGCAACCAGATGAATGGACTCAGTTACGATGCCGTTCGCCATAAATCATGGTAAGGTTCTTAGCCGAGTGTGCCCCTGGCCAAAACAGCATCCGAGTTAAAAAGGTCTTTTTATTTATGCATATTTCAAAGCACCTGGGATGATCTCACTGCCACCACACTATTGTCCCCAATTCGGATCTGACCCGGGTGCCGAATCCAATGATGGACACCAGACACGAGGTGCAGGTTTTCTGATTGCTTTTCATTGGAGTCCTCCAAGGAAATGGGTTCCTGGTCAAAAGGCCAAGAAGCCCAGAAGAAAGGATTAAGAAAGCTTTATACATTTTCATTAAAGGAGAATGTGGGACAAAGTGAGATAACAAGAAATATCATCGAATAAACATTTTAGTAATAATTCTACAATTTGTTCTCTTGGTCTCTAGCTGTCCCTATTCCTAAGCCTTGGCTAATGGATGCCCCAGGAGTTATCTAATACACATTACATTTGATGCAGGCCATCCCTAACTTTTAGCTGAGGTCTACCAGTAATTGCTACAAGTTTTACACATGCAAATTTCCTCTTGATAAGCAGTCTTGCCAGACAGGCCCCCAGAATTACAGTCTTCCTGATTTACTTTCAAGTGTCTGCCATGATCTTGCTTTAGCAGCCAGCCCATCGACACCAGAAGCAGTCGGTTAGCTTCCTTAGATATTGAATTATGACCTCTAACCCATTGCAATTCTATGGCTCTATATTATGGCGATTGTATTACCGTATTTTTCAGAGTATAAAACACACTTTTTTCCCTCAAAAAAGAGAGTGAAAATCTGGGTGCGTCTTATACACTGAATACAGCATTTTTGGCCTCCCAAAACCCCGCCCCCTTTGCAAAAACGGACGTGCATAGCCTTTAGGAGGCTTCCAGAGTGCTCCTGAGGTCTGCACAGTGCAAAAACTTTTTTTTTAATTTGCCTCTTCAAAATCCTGGTGCGTCTTATACTCCGAAAAATACAATAATCTTAACTTAATATATTATTTCTATATTGTATTGTCCACATATATATGATGCTTTCTTTAAACTAAATTTGTATATCAGTGATTGCATGACCTCCGTAGATGCCACACGCTACATAAAATAAATACAATTTATAGCGATAGCACTTAGGCTTCTATACCACTTCAGGGTCCTTTATAGCCCTACAACTCTTGGGTGACTTCTGATAAGGTTAAGGACCTCCAGTGCTCTTATCTGGCTGGAGAGGAATTCAGAATCCTGCTTTTATTTTGCTCCAATTAATGAAACAGAAACCTCTTCAGTCTTTCGGCCTTCCTGTAAATCAGTATTTCTCGCTTCTGCCACAGCCAGTTACCGCTAGCACCATGTATCACTCACTGCCCTTTGATGGCAATCCTGAAGACAATTGCTAAATTGTGATAAAGGCCCATGCTTTACACAGCCTGGCCGCAATACAGCATTCTTTCTCTGAGTTAAGCAGGCCAATGCAGAGAAACAGGGGTACATGGCTTCTTCGCCCAGCTGTGTTTGGGGTGGGACTGAAAATTTTTAGCAACCTGATCTCTGCCCGGTTGCTGGGTGGGCGTGGCCATGGGGTGTGTGGCCTACTCCGCCTCCTGCACCACAGCGGAGGGGGTGTTTTCACCCACCCCAGGCTCCGGAGGCTTTACTCGAGCCTCTGAGAGGACGGAAACAGCCTCTCACGGGCTCTGGAGCCCCTCCAAAGGCCGGAAACAGGCCTGTTTCCGAACTTCCGGGAGGCCCATTTCCAAACTTCCGGGAGTCCCATCCTCCGTGCAGGTCCTGCAGTTTACCTGGCATAATGATCGGGCAACGTGGAGACTCCTGGGAGGGGAGGGGTGGGTGTGGCCAGCCAGTCCTTCCAACTATTAGTTTGCTGAACCAGATGCAAAATCAGCATCCAGTTTGCCCAAACCATGCCAAACTGGCTGAATCCTAGCCTTGGTGCCAACATGACATCCCCAATTATGTGATTCCAGCCCCTATTCTTTCCTATGTGTTCTCCTATATAGGAAAAACAGGATCCGACATTTGATTGTTGCCACCTTCACTTACAGAATAATTGACACGACAAGGACCTTGGAAATCTTCTAGTACAAACCCTCCTCATGCAGGAGACCCCGTACAGGTGGTCCTCGACTTACAACAGTTCAAAGTTTCAATGGTACTGAAAAAAGTGACTTACGGCCATTGTATCACAATTACGACCTTCGCACCAGCCCCATGATCACGTGAGAAATATTTAGATGCTTGGCAGCTGACTCGTACTTATGACCGTCACTGTGCCCCAAGGTCCCCTTTTTTTGCAAACGTTTGGCCAGTAAAATCAACTGGGAAGACAGGTTTCACTTAACAACAGGATTATTAATTTGTCAGTTGCGGCGATTCACTTAAGAACCGCGGCAAGAAAAGTAGTAAAGTGGGGCAAAACTCAAAACATCTCACTTAACAACAGAAATGTTGAGCTTGATTGTGGTCATAAGTTGAGGACTACCTCTATCATTTCATACAAACGTGAGGTGATACTGAAGGAACTGGACGGCGACCCAGCTTCTAATCCACTTTCAACCACTGGAAACAGAATTACAGAGCTGTGAGGTACCTTGGAGGTCCTCTAGTCCAATCCCCTGCTCAGGCAGGAGATCTTATAACATTTCAGGCAAATGGCTGTCCAATCTCTTCTTAAAAGCTTGGTGGATTACCTACAACTTCAGAAGGCAAGCTATTCCATTGGTTGATTGATTGTCTGGTCCTTACTTCTAAATTACTTCTTTCTTCAATTAGTTAATACAATACAATAGCAGAGTTGGAAGGAACCTTGGAGGTCTTCTAGTCCAACCCCCTGCCTAGGCAGGAAACCCTATACCGTTCCAGACAAATGGCTATCCAACATCATCTTAAAGACTTCCAGTGTTGGGGCATTCACAACTTCTGGAGGAAAGTTGTTCCACTGATTAATTGTTCTGTCAGGAAATTTCTCCTCAGTTCTAAGTTGCTTCTCTCCTTGATTAGTTTCCACCCATTGCTTCTTGTTCTACCCTCAGGTGCTTTGGATAATAGTTTGACTCCCTCTTCTTTGTAGCAACCCCTGAGATATTGGAACACTGCTATCACGTCTCCCCTAGTCCTTCTTTCTATTAAACTAGACATACCCAGTTCATGCAACAGTTCCTCGTATGTTTTAGCCTCCAGTCCCCTAATCCTCTTTGTTGCTCTTCTCTGCACTCTTTCTAGACTCTCCACATCTTTTCTACATCGTGGCGACCAAAACTGAATGCAGTCTTCCAAGTGTGGCCTTATCAAGGCATTATAAAGTGGTATTAACACTTCACGTGATCTAGATCTCCATAAAGGAGTTCCAACAATTTTGAAAAACATTAAAAGAGAGCAGAGCCTCTAAGACTAATGTGAAGGTTGGACTTCATCTATGGATATTTTCCATCCATTGCTTCTTGTTATGTCTCCAGGTGCTTTGGAGGATAAGTGGACCCCTCCTACTCATGGCAGCCCCTTATACTTCATTAACTGCATCCCCATAAATGCTGCTTCATCTCTATGGTGACAGGTGTTGTTTCTTGAGGTATCCAGGCAACACTAATAGGGAGAGATTTTATGCAGCTTTCCCAACTTTTGGTTTTGTCCTCCGTGTGCAAGGAAACACCATTCAAAGTCTGAACATCAATTCAATGCATCTGAATTCTTGGCTGCTTCTTACTTAACTGCCGCCTGACATCCTTCACTGTATTCTGCCTTTATTTTGAATTAAGGACTCAGCACAATAGCAATAGCAGTTATATACTGTTTCATAGGGATTTCAGCCCTCTCTAAGCGGTTTACAGAGTCAGCTTATTGCCCCCACAGTCTGGGTCCTCATTTCACCCACCTCGGAAGGATGGAAGGCTGAGTCAACCTCGAGCTGGTGAGATTTGAACCCCCGAACTGCAGACAGCAGTCAGCTGAAGTGGCCTGCAGTACTGCACTCTAACCACTGCGCCACCTCGGCTCTATCCATGAATCACTGGAGCAACAGAATAAAATTAGTTAGTCCGGTTCAAATGATCCTTCAGAAATGCTTTTTGCTCAAGGAAGTTAAAGGGGTGAGGGAGAATATTGCACTGGTCCTGCTCATTCTAGAAAGAGTGCAGAGAAGAGCAACCAAGATGATTAGGGGACTGGAGGCTAAAACATACAATGAACAGCTTTAGGAACTGGGCCTGGCTAGTGTAGTGAAGAGAAGGACCAGGGGAGACATGGTAGCAATGTTCCAATATTTGAGGGGCTGACACAGAGAGGAAGGGGTCAAGCTATTCTCCAAAGCACCTGAAGGCCAGATAAGGAATAATGGTTTGGAAACTGAACAAGGAGAGATTCAACCTGGAAATAAGGAGAAATTTTCTGACTGAGAGAGCAATCAACCAATGGAACAGATGTTGCCTTGGGACGTTGTGGGAGCTTCATCACTGGAGGCTTTCAAGAAGAGATTGGACTGCCATCTGTCAGAAATGGTGTAGGGTCTCCTTCCTGGGCGTGGGGTTGGACTAGATCAGTGGTCCCCAACCCCCGATCCGCGGACCGGTGCCGGGCCGTGGAGTACCTGGCACCGGGCCGCGGAAGCCGGGTGTTCGCTGTCCCAGGCGGCCCCGCTGCGGGGAAACGGAAGCCCCGAGAACAAAACAGGCGTCAACGCAGAGAACGGGAGCCTCGCAGAAACAGCCCTTCGGGCGCTTCCTCTGCAGCCGGAAGCTTCAGCGGCCAAGGCGGCTCCACTTGAAGAGGCTCTTCGAAGCTTTTTCCGGCTCCGAGAGGAGGGCTAACCCGCCCTCTCTAGCCAGGACTCCGGCTTCGCCACATGCGATGCCCGGCGCATCCCCCGCTGCTGCTCGGCCTGCGAACCCCGGCAGCTCCGCTTTCCGGCTGCAGCGAAAGCGGCAAGGCACCTGCCGAGCGCCCCAGCCCCGTTGGCAGCGGGCATACGGTCCCAGCCCAGCTAGCCTCATCGCAGCGAGGGGCTCTCGGGGAAGCCGCCTTGCTCGCCCCCCCGACCGGCTAATTTGCAGGGCGAGGCTTCCCCGGATGCAGTCCCGGCGACTTCCCTTCGGCTCGTCGGAGCTGCCCCGCGGCCAAGAAGTAGCCGGGAGGGCGGCCGCGGCTCCCCTGGGCGAGGCCTGACTGTGTCTCGGGAGGCGCCCACGCGAGCACGGCTCAGCCGGCAGCCGGGCGGGCCTCCGGAAGCGCCGGCGTCCCTCTTCAGTGGGATCGCCGAGAGGCCGAGGGCAGAGCCGCTCCCTTCCTCCCTATGGAGCCCACCGTGGGGAGGGGGCGAGGAGGGAACCGCCGCCCGTCCCGACAGGTGGGGGCGGCGGTTCACCGGGGAGACGATCCGGAGGTAAGCACGGCTGACGACCACGCCCGCCCACCCACCTCCTTGCGGGCCACTTTGGCCTCGGCGTGCCGGAACTTGAACACCCTGAACAGGCTCATGCACCTTTCCCCACACCTCTGAAGGACGCCAACCAATGACCGCCCTCTGGGCTAGTGCCCAGAACCGCTTCGCGGGAGCCCTGTGGGCGGAGGGGGTGGGCAGGCAGGGGCGCAGGGTCACGAACAACGCCCCCCCACCCCTGCGCGCGCTCAGCGGGCCACGGTAAAATTATCAAAGGCTGACTGGTCCGCGGCGATAAAAAGGTTGGGGACCACTGGACTAGATGACCTACAAGTCCCTTCCAACTCTGTGGTTGTGATTCTGATTCATTCTTTCTGCAGGATTGTTGGGAAGGTAAAATACCAAGGCACTGGCACATAAAAGTAAGGGTCATAGTCTTCAAGGGTCAACTCTTTAAATCTGTGCATAAATACAGGCAGTCCTCAACTTACAACAGTTCATTTAGTGACCATTCAAAGTTACAACAGCAGCGAAAAAAGTGACTCATGACCATTACAATCATTGCACCCATCCCCATGGCCGCATGATCAAAATTCAGCTCCTTGGCAACTAACTCGTATTTATGACGTTTGCAGTGTCCTGGGGGCTTGGCCATGTGGTCCCCTTTTGCGACCTTCTGTCGGGCAAAGTCGACGGGGAAGCCGGTTTCACTTAACAACCGAGTTATTAACTGAACAACTGTAGCAATTCACTTAACAACGGTAGCAAGAAAGGTCGAAAAATGGGGCAGCCCCTCACTTAAAAAGACTTAGCAACAGAAATTTCGGGGCTCAAATTTTGTGGTTGTAAGCCAAGGAATACCAAAGCAGGTTTTCCAAGCTCTGAAAAAGAGAAAGCACACGGTGCGGTGATACAGGCCTATCTGCGTAAGGAATCATTAAATAAATAATTCAGACGCAGCCAGGGCAGAAAGGACACTGAATTACTCCAGTACAAATTCAGTTATGCAACCTCTTTCTCCCAGGGAGTTTGATCTCCCAGGAACCTCATTTCATTTCAGCTTATTAGCACTTCCTTAATAAGTACAAGAGCCAATTTGATTGCCAGGGTTAAGACAGGGTGAGTCTCTTGTCCCGCCTTAGGGACAAAGGCAGCTGGGTGATCTTGGGCCAGACCTGGAAACCATCTTTGACATTTGGGCCTTCAGGCCTGCCACATTTTCTGCTGTGAGAAAATGGGAGGGGGGGGATTATATGAAGTATGGGAGATATATAGTCAAAATAACATTCCTTTCTCAGAGTGTCAAGGACACCTTGCCCTGCAGCTGCCGATGGTGTGACTGGGAGGCATCTCCAGTTTTGGATGGTGCCTGATTGGATCATGTAGGTGCTGGGAAGGGATTTGAACTTTCCTTTGGGTGGGGGAAAACCTGGAAGCTTTCAGATTCGGGTTTTCCCAGATGTGCCAATATGGCATCTCTAATAAAATGGAAGTTTGAGGAACCTCAAGCCTCAGAGTCTTTCTTTCGTTGGGAGTGTCGCTTGGAGCCCTGACAAAGTCATTTTCTCTCAGCCCTCAGACGGAGGCAACGGTGAACCAATTCTGAAAAACCTTACCAAGAAAACAGCAGGGACTAGGAACTAATCCAGGCGTTCACCAGAAGACTGACTTGAAGGCCCCAAAATAATAAGAAATAAATAACTGAAAATAATCAAATTAAAGCAGCACTCCGGTTCAGGGTCATTCAGTATTGCAATAGAATATATTCATGCACTGGCCTCTTAATTACCGGTAGTCCTCGACTCACGTACCTCGATTCACTTAGTGACCTTTTGACGTTGCAACAACACTGGAAAAAGGGACTTTTGACCGTTTTTCACACCCAACGACCATTGCAGCATCCCCATGGCCACGTGATCAGATATCAGACACTGGGTAATTGGCATGTATTTATGGGGTTTGTAGTGTCCCAGGGTCATGTGATCACCTTTTGCGACCTTCTGACACTCACAATCAATGGGGAAGCCAGATTCACTTAACAACCGTGTGACTAACTTAACAACTGTATTGATTCGCTTGAAAACCACGGCAAGAAAGGTTGCAACAGAATAACAGAGTTGGAGGTCTTCTAGTCCCTTACAAAAGGGGGCAAAATTCACTTAACAACTGTCTCACTTCACAGCGGATGTTTCAGGCACAATTGTGGTCCTATGTTGAGGACAATCTATACAAGCTAACTTCTCCTCTGGACCAAGGTGAATTTCTGACCTCAGGAGCTTTTTAGACCCTGGTTGTTAGGCCCATTCAGGCACTGAAATAGGAGCAAAACTCAGGAATCCGTTTTCACAGTGGAGTTCAATCAATTAGAATAGAGCTGGAAGGGACCTCGAAAGTCTTCTAGTCCAACCCCCTGCTCAAGCAGGAGACCCTACACCCGTGATGGCGAACCTATGGCACGTGTGCCACAGGTGACATGCGGAGCCATTTGTTAGGGCACGCACGGCGTTGCCCTGTCAGCTCCAGCGCGCATACACATGCTGGCCAGCTGACTTCGGAGTTCGTTTGAGGCCGTTTTTCAGCCTCCGGAGTGCAAAAAACAGGCCCTACGGACAAACCGGAAGTTCGGGAACGGACTTCCAGTTTGCCTGTAGGCCCAGTTTTTCGCCCTCTGGAGGCTTCAGGGAAGCTCCTGAAACCTCTGGGGGGGTCTCCGGTGGGTGGGGAGGCTGTTTTCACCCTCCCCAAGCTCCTAGAAAGCCTCTGGAAAACAGTGCACCAAAAGCAGGGGGTATCACGCTGGTCGTGTGCGCATGAGCGTGGGGGGGTTGGGTGCATAGCGTTATGGGTGTGGCACACCCGCACACGACCCCCCTGCGCTCCCCCCGCTTTTGGCATGCGATCCAAAAAAGGTTAGCCACCACTGCCCTATACCATTTCGGACAAGTGGCTGTCCAGTCTCTTCTCAAAATCCTCCAGTGATGAAGCACCCACAATTTCTGAAGGCAAATCTGTTCCACTGGTTAATTGTCCTCACTGTTAAGAAGTTTCTCCTTAATTCCAGGTTGATTCTCTCCTTGATTAGTTCCTATCCATTGTTTCTTGTCCTGCCTTCTGGTGCTTTGGAAAATAAGTTGACCCCCTCTTCTTTGTGGCAGCCCCTCAAATACTGGAACACTGCTGTCATGCCATCCCTAGTCCTTTTTTTTTCTCTAGACCATCCAAAGCCAAATCCTTCCATCGTTCTTCAAGTGTTTTAGTCTCCAGGCCTTTAATTATCTTAGTTGCTCTTCTCTGCACTTTTTCCAAAGCCCCAACCTCTTTTTTGTAATGTGGTGACCAAAACTGGATGCGGTACTCCAGGTGCGGCCTTACTAAGGCTTTATAAAGAGGTATTAATAGTTCAGGTGATTTTGATTTGATCGAATACTTCACATTAAGTTTTCCTTCCTCTTCTAAACCCCAAAGGGGCTCAATGTCTCAGAGGGAAGGCCGCTTCCTGAGCCAAAAATTGTTTTCCTAAATACCCGTTTCTTGAAAAAAACCACTTGCTGGAAAACAAACCTTCATGAGTAAGAGGGCATCGACGAGGCACCAGTTCTTACGTGCTCGATCAATGCAGAGAGGTTGGCGCTGCGCTGGGGTGTGGGTGGCTTGTTCTGAAATGAACCCTGGGTTGCTTTGCTTGCAATAGCAAGTAGCTTCCCCCCCCTTTTTTTGTCAGCTTCTGCCTACATTTATTTTTCACCTCTTATACAGCAGAAGATAATTTTATATCCTTCCATTCCAACAACGAGTCCCAGGCTTTGCAGCCTGTGTTCAATTAATTGATTGCTTTCCCCATTTCGGCTCTCAGCTCAGCACTTTAAGCCATTGTGTGTCAAACACAGCTTAGTTGCCGGCTAACAATGCCATTGATGCGAGCACAACCACATACCTGAGAGTACCATTACATAGTTTTACTTAATGAGAAGGTTAATCGGATTCGGCTTAACATTGCAAACAGGAGACCTTAATTGTTCCTTCAGATTCTCTTTGCCTTTTGGCGGAGTGCAATAGCAGCACTTCTTCCTTTTCTACATTTCAACAAGAAAAACCCAATGCACAGGTATAGTTTAGGAAGTACCTGGCTCAATAGCAGTCACTGTGAGAGGGATCTTGGAGTCCTAGTGGACAGTCACTTAAATATGAGCCATCCGTGTGCGGCAGCTGCCAAAAAAGCCAACACAGTTCTAGGCTTCATTAACGATGGATAGAATCAAGAGCACATGAAGTGTTAACACCACTTTATAAGGCCTTGGAAAGGCCAGACTTGGAATACTGCATTCAGTTTTGGTCCCCACACTATAAAAAAGATGTTGAGACTCTAGAAAGAGTGCAGAGAAGAGCAACAAAGACGATTAGGGGGCTGGAGGCTAAAACATATGAAGAACGGTTGCTGGAATTGTATATGTCTATTTTTATGAAAAGAAGGACTATGGAAGACATGATAGCAGTGTTCCGATATCTGAGGGGCTGCCACAAAGAAGAGGAAGTCAAGTTATTCTCCAAAGCACTTGCGGGCAGGACAAGAAACCACAGATGGAAACTGATCAAGGACAGAAACAACCTAGAACTAAGGAGACTTTTCCTGACTGTTAGAACAATTAATCAGTAGAATAGCTTTGCCTTTAGAAGTTGTGGGTGCTTCTTTTAAGAAGAGATTGGACAAGATTTGTCTGAAATGGTATAGGGTTTCCTGTCTGAGCAGAGGGTTGGACTAGAAAACCTCCAAGGTCCCTTCCAACTCTGTTATTCTGCTCTTCTCAGGGGGAGAAAATATTTAAAAAGCACATAAAGGCCTGTTAAGTGCTTCCTGGAAACTGGTAAGAGGCTGATCAAGCAATTTTTTGGGGGAGAAATCTTTCAGAAGGCAGACAAGGCCACATAGAGTTACCCAGCCAGGAAAAATAAAACAAAAAAACCAAAACCAAGAAAACAATGGGAAGACTTCTATCAGAACTCACTTTGTGCAACTAATGTATTAGGTACAGTAATAAACCTGGGAAAAGTTTATTATCATCACCTCATGCAGGCTGAATCCAACCTGCTGAACCAAAAACATCATTTGGCTTCATTCATGTTTGTTCGTTTACAATTCTCTCTTACTGTGGCCAAGCAGGCGAATTAAATTAAAATTTGGAAATCAGTGTTCTGAAACAGGGATCTCCAACTCCTGGGCTGTGGGCCCGTTCAGAATTGGGCTGCAGAAGCCGTGAGTGAGCACGCATGCAACTCCACTTATGTGAGCAGCGGGCAAATGTGCACGCAAAGTTCCATTTTTGCTGCCAGAAACATTGCAGGCAGGTCCTTCACTGTTTCAAGGGTAGTCCCCCGGGCCAGATCTAAGTACCACACGGGTCAGATTTAAGTACTCGTGGGCCGGACCTAAGTACCCACGGGCCAAACCTAAGTACTCACAGGTCGGACCTAACTACCCGCGGGCCGGACCTAAGTAACTGTGGGCCAGACTTAAGTACCCACGGGCTGGATCTAAGTACCCCGTGGGCCGGATCTCAGTGCCCCACGGGCCGGACCCAAGTACTCCACGGGCCGGACCCAAGTACTCCATGGGCCGGACCCAAGTACTCCATGGGCCGGACCTGTTGTGACTCAGCAGATGTCTTCTGTGAGTCTTTTCAGGATGCAAGATTAACACTGCAGCTGGGGCTAGTGAGTGCCGTGTTCTGGGGATAAAAGGATGGATGGTGCCACGCCCTGGTTGCAGGAGTCAACGTTCCTTGGTTCGTTTAACATTGATTGATCATCAGTCGTGGTTTATGTAAGATACACTTGGAGAAGTGCTTTGTTTCCTGTAACCCTGATTCAAGGCTACACTTGGAGAAGTGCATTGCTTGTAAGAGTTGTTTTGTATTCTGTTATCTGCTTGAAAGAGACTTTATTTCTGTTTATTTTGGGCTCGCAGCCAGTTTGAGCTGAGGACTGATAAAGAGAGTTCCTTTTAAGTTTGTCTGCCTGCCGTTTGTTAACGAGCCAAGAAGGGGGGACAGAACAGGACCCAAGTACTCCATGGGCCGGACCCAAGTACCCCGCGGGCAGGACCTAAGTACCCACAGGCCAGACCTAAGTACCCCACGGGCCGGATCCAAGTACCCCATGGGTCGGACTTAAGTACCCCGTGGGCTGGAAATAAGTACCCATGGGCCGGATCTAACTACCCCACAGGTTGGATCTAAGTAGCGCGTGGGCCGGATCTAAGTACCCTGCGGGCCAGACCTAAGTACCACACGGGCCGGACCATCTGGTGGCCAATAGGCCTCTCTAGTCCTTGTTCTGACTCCGAACACCCCCCAGAGTCTTCCTCAGCCCCCAGGGCAGTCCCATAGTGTTCATCGCTGTCAGATTCCACCAACAGCTCAGCCAGCCAGAGTTGGGCCACAACATCTACCCTACCCTACCCTACTCTATTATTTTCTTATTCCTATTCCAGATAGAGATAGTAGATTCCTCAGTCAGGCCTATAGATGTTAAACCTATCATAAAGAACCCCGTTTGGAAGAAATGTCACCTATCATTGTTGGTTTTAGGCCCAACACTGCTTTATGGAGGACATAACATGATTGAGCACCCAGAAACACAGAAGCAATCCCATACAAGCTGCAGCGATTCACTTAACAACTAGAATAGAAAAACAAGAGTTGGAAGGGACCTTGGAGGTCTTCTAGTCCAACCTCCTGCTTAGGCAGGAAACCCTACACCACTTCAGACAAATGGTCATCCAACATCTTCTTTTAAAAAAATTGTGGCAGGAAAAATCGTAAAAGGGATTAAAATTCACTTAACAAATGTTTGACTTAAGCAAGTGAGTCGTAAGTCGAGGGCTACTTGTGGTTTGCTTCCAGTCATCTCCAGGTCAAGTGTTTCCCCTTCCTCCTGTCAAAATTGAAGTTGGCTTTTCGGTGAGCGGTTAATCCTAAATACTACATCCCGCCCTGTCACTTGCTATTATACAATGCCTGCCAGAGAATTCCCTTGCTGCTTCCCGAAACACAACACGGTCACGTCCATGAAATCAGCAGCAGCTGAGCTCAACCCAAGCCAGACTTTGAATTTGGTGTTAAAATATTAATTAACGATAGGAGGCTTGATACATAAATATCGCACGGACAAATTAATGTTGCTCGGGAGCCTTCTCTTCCACACTGCAGTTTCTGCAAACAACAACCGCACATTGTCTAAATTAAGCTTCTGGGATGTGACCAGGAAAAAAGCCACCACATTATTGTTTCATATTCATATTCATATTCTCTCACTCTCTCACACACACACATACAAACACACACACACACACACACACACAGATAGGAGCTGCTAGATGGCAACCCACATTCCCAAGACAATGGTGAAATCTTTTTTTTTTTTACTACTGATTCTGTGGGCATGGCTTGGGCGTGACTTGATGGGTTCATGTGATTATGTAGTCATGTAACTAGGGGATCAAACTCACTTTAACAATGTCCTGCTGGAGCAGGGTTGGACTAGATGACCTCCAGGTCCCTTCCAGCCTTGGATTATCCTCTGAAGCTGCGTCTAATGCCAAGTTTGTAGTCCTTCCTTTCTCTCCTTTTCCCTCCCTCCCTCCCTCTCTTTCTTTTTCTTTCTTTCTGTTTCTTTCTCCTTCCTTCCTTCCTTCCTTTCTCTCTCTGTCTCTGTCTCTCTCTTTCTTTACTTCTTTCTTTCTCAGCAACCCCCCCCACACACACCCTGTTTTTGGCCTAGCAGGTTATCTTTCTTTCTTTCTTTCTTTCTTTCTTTCTTTCTTTCTTTCTTTCTTTCTTTCTTTCTATCTATCTATCTATCTATCTATCTATCTATCTATCTATCTATCTATCTATCTCCCTCCCTCCCTACCTACCCACCCACCCACCCACCCACCCACCCACCCACCCATCCATCTATCTAATCTATCATTCATCCATCCAATCCATCATCTATCATCTATCACTTTCTTTCTTTCTTTCTTTCTTTCTTTCTTTCCTTTCTTTCTTTCTTTCTTTCTTTCTTTCTTTCTTTCTTTCTTTCTATCCCATGCCTTCCTCCCTCCTCCATCCACCCACCCACCTATCCATCCATGCATCAATCAATCAATCCATATCTACTAAATCTGTCTGTCTGTCCATCCATCCATCCATATCTATCTATCTACCTGTCCATATCTATCTATCATCTATCTATCTATCTATCTATCTATCTATCTATCTATCTATCTATCTATCTATCTATCTATCTATCTATCATCATCTATCATCATCTATCATCCAATCCATCATCTACCATCTGCATCTATCTGTCTTTCTTTCTGTCTGTCTATCCCATCCCCCCTCCCTCCTCCACTCACCCACCCATCCACCCATTTTTTACTACTGGGTTGGCCGAACTGGCCTGAACTGGCCTGAACATTTCACCTCTGGTTTTACCCCCTTTTCTGCCAAAATAGGACACCCCTCTAGAAAGTGAATTCATTTTGGTCAACTGGTCTGGTGCTTTCTCACTCTCTCTCTCTCTCTCTTTTTAGGTCATCTTTCATTCTGCCTGTTTTCTATTTCTAGACTAGAGGAAAAGGAAGTGTCCTGAGGGAGAAAGAGCGGGGGGCAAGAGGGGGGGAGGACAGACGTGTAAATGGATCAACTCATTTTCTTTAAAGTTACATATAATACAAGGAGACTGGTTTGGTTGAGCGTGGAGAAGGTGTGTGTGTGAGCTGGAGCAAATACAAAAGCCATAAGGATTCCAGTGATTAAAACTGGCACCTTGGTGGAAACTGTTCCAGAATAGAACGCTCTTATCTCGGAAGTATTAAAATGATGCAGTGGATAAATAATTGAAAGATGATTCAATGCAGAGCCAACACTTACGAGGCCCCTAATGTTTCCCATCCTCTCTCTTTTCTCATTTCTTCTCTGCTACCACGTGAAAAACTGTTATATTTTATAAGGCGCAATCCAAGAAAAGTGAAGCTCTTTATATATCCCATCCATTTAAATTGAATCTTGTGCTTAAATAAATCCCTTGTATCAAGAAGCTACTTAACAAAGATTTGTCTGTCTGTCTGTCTGTCTGTCTGTCTATCTATCTATCTATCTATCTATCTATCTATCTATCTATCTATCTATCATCTATCTATCTATCTATCATCCATCCAGTCCATAATCTACCATTTACATCTATCTATCTGTCTTTCTTTCTGTCTGTCTGTCTAGCCCATCCCTCCCTCCCTCCCTCCTCCACTCACTCACCCACCCACCCATCAATCAATCCATATCTACTAAATCTGTCTATCTATCTATCTATCTATCTATCATCTATCTATCTATCTATCTATCTATCTATCTTCTATCATCTATCTATCCATCCATCCATATCTCTTTACCTGTCCATATCTATCTATCTATCTATCTATCTATCTATCTATCTATCTATCTATCTATCATCCATCCATCCATCCACCCACCCACCCACCCACCCACCCACCCATCCATCCATCCATCCATCCAATCCATCATCTACCATACACATCTATCTGTCTTTCTTTCTGTCTGTCTATCCCATCCCCCCTCCTCCACTCACCTACTCACCCATCAATCAATCAATCAATCAATCAACCAATCAATCAATCAATCCATATCTACTAAATCTGTCTATCTATCTATCATCTATATCTATCTATCTATCTATCTATCTATCTATCTATCTATCTATCTATCTATCTATCTATCTATCTATCTATACATACATACATACATACATACATACATACATACCTCTCTACCTGTCCATATCTCTCTCTCTCTCTCTCTCTCCCTACCTACCTACCTATCCATCTATTTATCTACCTCTATCTATCTATCTATCTATCTATCTATCTATCTATCTATCTATCTATCTATCCCTCCCTCCCTCCCTCCCTCCCTCCATCATATCTATCTATCTATCTATCTATCTATCTATCTATCTATCTATCTATCTATCTATCTATCTATCTATCATAATCTCATATTCATTATTTTTATAACTAACCCAAGTCAATGAACATACCCAATACTCCTTTCTTCTGTTTTTGCACATAACAACCACCCTGTAAGGTGAGAGAGTGGGGGGGACTGGCCCAAAGTCACCAACTGCTAATGTACAATTAGAACTCACAGTCCCTTTGTGATTGATCCAAAGTTATCCAACTGACTTTGATGACTAAAGTAGGACTAAAAGTCATGGTTTTTGGTTTTTAGCCTGGTGCCTTAGCCACTAGACCAAAGGGGCACAAAGTTGACTCAGCCTTCCATCCTTCCGAGGTGGCTAAAATGAGGAGCCAGATTTTGGGGGGGGCAATAGGCTGACTCGGTAAACAGCTCAGAGAGGGCTATAAAAGCAATACGAAGTGGTATATCATTTTAAGGGCTGTTGCTAAACTGAGCTTTTGTGTTTAATGATTTGGCCCCTTTTCCTTCCTCAGCAATACAAATGATCTCTAGTTGATTCTCCGAGATCCTGAATTTGCCTTTGGAAGGTACAGGATTCCAATAATGGATCAGCCTTGCAAAGCTTCTAATAGGTGGCTTCTAGAAAATGCATCTGGAGCTTCTTAGTATGATGGCTAACCATGGATTGCTTCACGTTTTTCAGGTGTCAAAAAGTTTAATCCTACGATGAGAAATACCAAGGACGGTCCAAAGTGCTACAGCTACACACACTCAACTCTTTTCAAGGTATTGTGCAATTGTCCCCCTTATGCCTGAGGTAAGAAGCTCGAGGATGTTGAGTTCCAGAGTAGTGTATTGCTTGTGCATACCCTGAACTTCATGTGTGATTATTCAAAAACTATCATGACTCAGCAATAGTAGTAGATTTATTTAGATTTAGATTTAGATTTTATTAGTATTTGTAGGCCGCCCTTTTCCCTGAGGGGACTCAGGGCGGCTCACATAAAATCGGGGAAGGGGAATACAGACGTTAAGATAGAGACATATAATAAAATAGTAAACAACATACATTCATCATTCGGGAGGGGTAACTATCCTTGTCCCCAGGCCTGACGGGCGAGCCAGTTCTTAAGGGCTGTGCGGAAGGCCTGGACAGTGGAGAGGGTGCGAATCTCTACGGGGAGCTCGTTCCAAAGGGTCGGGGCTACTACTGAGAAGGCCCTCCTCCTTGTAGTTGCCAGCCGACATTGGCTGGCCGATGGAATGCGGAGGAGGCCTAATCTATGTGATCTTATTGGTCGCAGGGATGTAATTGGCAGAAGGCGGTCTCTCAAGTATCCAGATCCACTGCCATGTAGGGCTTTATGGGTGACTAATAGCACCTTGAAGCGCATCCGGAGATCAACAGGTAGCCAGCGCAGCTCGCGGAGGATAGGTGTTATGCGGGTGAACCGAGGTGCACCCACAATCACTCGCGCGGCCGCGTTCTGTACTAGCTGAAGTCGCCGGATGCTCTTCAAGGGCAGCCCCATGTAGAGCACATTGCAGTATTCCAGCCTAGAGGTCACAAGGGCCCGGGTGACTGTTGTGAGAGCCTCCCGATTCAGGTAGGGTCGCAACTGGCGCACCAGGCGAACCTGGGCGAATGCCCCCCTGGTCACAGCCATTAAATGGTGGTCAAACGATAGCTGTGGATCCAGGAGGACTCCCAAGTTGCGAACCCTCTCTGAGGGGTATAAAATTTGACCCCCCAGCCTGAGAGATGGAATATTGGTCGAATTTTTGGGAGGGAAACACAACAGCCACTCGGTCTTTTCTGGGTTGAGCACAAGCTTGTTAACCCTCATCCAGTCCATAACAGCTTCAAGGCCTCGGTTCATCACGTCTGCCGCTTCATTGAGTTGGCACGGGGCGGACAGATACAATTGAGTATCGTCCGCATATTGATGGTATCTAATCCCGTGCCTGCGAATGATCTCTCCCAGCGGTTTCATGTAGATGTTGAATAGTAGGGGGGATAAGACCGAGCCCTGAGGCACCCCATAAGTTAGGGGCCTAGGGGACGATCTCTGCCCCCCCACTAACACCGACTGCGACCTGTCCGAGAGGTAGGAGGAGAACCACCGCAACACGGTGCCTCCCACTCCCACCTCCCGCAGTCGTCGCAGAAGGATACCATGGTCAGTGGTATCGAAAGCCGCTGAGAGGTCAAGGAGGACCAGGATGGAGGAATGTCCTCCATCTCTGGCTCTCCAGAGATCATCGATCAATGCGACCAAAGCGGTTTCTGTGCTGTAACCGGGTCTGAAGCCTGACTGGAATGCACAGGTAGTCCTCAACTTACAACCTCAACTGAGCCCAAAATTTATGTTGCAAAGTGAGAAATGTGTTATGTGAATTTTGTCCTATTTTTACAACCTTTCTTGCCACAGTTGCAAAGTGAATCACTGCGGTTGTTAAATTAGTCACACAGTTGTTAAGTGAATCTGGTTTCCTCACTGACTTTGCTTGTTGGGCATTTGCAAAAGGTGATCACATGATCCCCCCGGGACATTGCAACCATCATAAATGGGAGTTGGCTGTCAAGCATCTGAATGTAAATCACATGATGCTGGAACGGTCATTCATGTGAAAACAATGGTCAAAGTAAACTTTTTTCAGTGTTGTTGTAACTTCAGTCACCAAATGAACTGTTGTAAGTCTGTTTCATAGTGCTTTTATAGCCCTCTCTAAGTGGTTTACAGGGTCAGCCTATTGTCCCCCAACAATCTGGCTCTCGTTTTACTGACCTTGGAAGGATGGAAGGCTGAGCTAACCTTGAGTCTGGTGAGAATCGAACTGCTGGCAGTGGGCAGAGTCAGCCTGCAATATTGCATTCCAACCACTGCGGCTGATTAGTGAGTAGACCTATTTATGTAGGATCTTTTAGCGGGTGGTTAAGGTCACCTGGAGATTTACCTCTGTCATCAGGGTCGTCACTCCACACCCATTTGCATCACTGATGACAGAGATAAACCTCCAGGTGACCTTAACGACCTGCTAAAAGAATGCAAATGACCAGCTGTTTGCAAGGTGTATAAATCCTTCCATTCCCCACCATCCAGTCAGAGCTGAAGAAGCTTCTTGGATGAGAAGTGAAATGTCTTCAAAGAAAAACCAGAAAGTCCAGTTGCCTCTTGAAAAAAAGCATCTTTGGGATGGTTGCAGCAATATTTCTCAATCTTGGCAATTTTAAGGCCAGTGGACTTCAACTCCCAGCATTCCATAGCTGGCTGGGGAATTAACAGAATAACAGAAGGGACATTGGAGGAAGGGAAGGGACATTGGAGGTCTTCTAGTCCAACACTCTACTCAGGTAAGAAACCATATATCAATCTGGATAAATGGCTGTCCAATGTCTTCTTAAAAGCCTCCAGTGCTGAAGCACCAACAACTTCTGGAGGCAAGCAGTTCCACTGGTTAATTGTTCTAACTGTCAGGAAATTTCTCCTATGGAACTTGAAGTCCACAGATCTCAAAATTGCCAAGGTTAAGAAACATAGGTTTACAGCATGTCTCCACATAAGTGGAAACTTTAAGCTCCCAGAATTCTTCAGCCAGCCATGGAAAGATGGGAGCCATGCTGGCTGAGAAATTCTGGGATTTCAAGTCCACGGATCTTTAAAGTAACCAAGGCTGAGAAACATTGGTCTATATAGTGGGGTTCCCAACTGGGGGTGCAAGACAATATTCCAGGGGGTGAGAAAACCTGGGTTTAGAAGTTTCAAAATTATAGTGTATGTGTATAATTAAAAAGGTAAAGGTTCCTCTTGCACATATGTGCTAGTCGTTCCCGACTCTAGGGGGCAGTGCTCATCTCTGTTTCAAAGCTGAAGAGCCAGCGCTGTCCGAAGATGTCTCCGTGGTCATGTGGCTGGCATGACTAAATGCTGAAGGCGCACAGAACACTGTTACTTTCCCACCAAAGGTGGTCCCTATTTTTCTATTCACATTTTTTACATGCTTTCAAACTGCTAGGTTGGCAGAAGCTGGGACAAATAACGGGAGCTCACTCCGTTACGTGGCGCTAGGGATTCGAACTGCCAAACTGCCGACCTTTCTGATCGACAAGCTCAGCCTCTTATGCATATAATTATTTTTTAAGGGGTGCGAGAATATATCAGTGTGGGCTATAGAAAAGGTCTGGAACCTCTGGTCTATAGGATGGAGATTTTGGGTGGTTGGATTCAGGCTTGGGGAGAGCACACCTCTCCCCAAATTGCAGGAGAATATATTTGGAAGTGGAAACCCCAAGGAAAAATGATATGGACTCAGATGAGTCTTAGCCTGATCCAGCAAGATTCTTCCCAACATTCACAGGTTTTCAACTCTCTTCAACAACATTTCCTTATAAGGCACTTAAGATGCATGGATTCCCAATTCCTTAGTCTGACCTAAGGTCCTCTCCCTCACTCCCTTCTTAGGGTGCACACTCATTCGCACATCCCAAACGCCCCATGGACCCAGATATGTGTGCCAAACATTAAACAGGATTGGCTTGTTCACTTAGCCCCCTCCCCCCCCATTGTCCAGGTTCTCACAGTATATCAAAACCATGCCTTACCCATACAGTCCGAGTGCCTGTATACGCAGTGAACCGAGAATTCACTAACTATGTTTTCGTTTATCATGTTTGCAAACGCCGCGGCCAACTATCCACAAATGTTTCCAGGCTGCCAAATGCCTCATTCACAACCCCCTCCCCCTCAGCCCCTTCAGCATCCACATGCTCACAACAACATCCAAACGCAACACACCCAGGACACTTCAGTGCCCACTTGCTCGAAATCCCAAATCCTGCACAAACAGACGGTCCTACCCAATTCCTCACACACGGGCCCGGCCAAATGCCATCTGCTTCCCACAGCAAAAGAGAGCGTTTGTCTGCTTCCCGCATATTCGGGTACCCCGAGGACAATCAAAGCATACAACAATTTCTTATGAAATCTTAAACCCAATGCTCGTTTTTTTTTTCAAGTCTCTGCCTATCATGACATCATCCCCATTTTGGCTCTCCCCTACCTGCACAATCTCACACACAATTTCACGCGCTTCACGGCACATCCCAAGTTAAAACAAAAACCTCCCATTCACCTGGACGTTAGAATCACACCTTGGGATTCGCCCAAACCCACATGGGGTTGTATTATTTTTGCTAGTGTGTCTTTCACACACACATATACAATACACATGCGCACACACACACACACACAATGCCCCATCTCTCTCTCTCTCTCTCTCTCTCTCTCTCTCTCTCTCCCATGTCTATTGATATTATTTCCTGATTGCTTATTTGTACCCTATGACTATCATTAAGTGTTGTACCTTATGATTTTTGATAAATGTTATCTTGTCTTTTTATATACATTGAGAGCATATGCACCAAAGACAAATTCCTTGTGTGTCCAATCACACTTGGCCAATAAAGAATTCTATTCTATTCTATTCAATTTTTTAAAAAAATAATTTTATTGAACTTATTTAAACATTAAAAGCAAAACACAAATTTCCACTCATTACAGCCTTTCCGTATCGGTATCATTAATATCATTCATCTTTACATAAGCTCCACGTCTATATTCTCTAGTATTATCTATATTAGGTCATCGCTTAAAATAATATCTACAGATATATACAGTGTTATCGTATAGACAACACTTAATTCTTATACAGTATTTTTGCATCTATCGCCCAGTCATTTATACCATCTACTCCACACTTTACAATACTCCCGATTCTTCTCTATCCCTCAATTCCATGGTCAACCTATCCATCTATTCTATTCTATTCTATTCTATTCCATTCCATTCCATCTGTCTGTCTCTCTCTCTCTCTCTCAGCGACACGCACACATGTGCCAGCCCTTGTATCCATGACATCCACGCAAACATCTCATCAGGCTGCCACCTCTCCCCACCAGCCCACCTTTGCCTCTTTTGATCCCCGGCCGCTTTACGAGACAAAGCGACATGCGATAAACCCCCGCAGGTCGTAAAAGCGGGCCTTATCCATTTCGCAGATCCCGGTTTTTCGGAGGAGGGAGGGGGGAGGCGGCCGGCCGATATTCTGCACTCCACCCACCCCCAAGCCGCTTTCCCTGGGGTGACATCCCTGCACGGCCACGTGCGGCACATCCTTGCAGAGATGCAACCCTTGCAGAGATGCAACGTAGCTGCATCCCAAACCGTCTGCGGGACCGAGAGCCGATCCCTTCCCTTTACGGGGCATTTAGCAGACGGCCCCCCCCCCTCTTCCCGATCGCACTTCAAATGCACCCTTTTGCAACTCAGCATCGCCTCTTTCCCCTTTTGCATGCTCTCTCTCTCTCCTCTCCTCCCTCGCCAATGCACCTCTGGGCTTGCGTGGGAATTACACGCGTGGGATTTTGCTAGCCCCGCGCGCTCCGGCTGGTTTACCCCACCCTCCTCCCGGGCTTGGAGAGGGTGGGTGGAGATGGGGGTCTTCCGTGGCACACGCACGCACGCGCGATTCCCTCCCCCGCGTGTTTCCCCCCCACTCCGCCCGCCCCCCCAATGCCTCCAGGGCGCTTCTTCACCTGTTTTCTCCGAGGACATCGCGGCGGCTTGGCGAGGCGGAGGGTGGATTTTGGGGGGAGCGGAGGGATGGGGTGGGGAAAGAGACCTGAGAGATGGGAGGGAGGATTCCTGCGTCAGCAGCCCCCTTTCCAAAGGCGCCCTCCTCTCTCTCTCTCTCTCCGAGAGAACCACGCGGTCCTGGCTTGCGAAGATGCGGTTTGCCAATTATGGAACGGGGAGGAAACAGAGCAAATTAAAGGAACAGGCGACTCTCCTCTTCGTCCCCCCCAACCCGTTAGATTGGGCTCAAACCGCCTCTTGTTTTTCCGCTCCCCCCCCTCCCGCTTCTCCAGCTAGGTTGTCGGAGGGTCAGACTCTGCGTTTGGCGCTGCCCCGACGCGACACACGCACACGCGCACACACACACACCTTTGGCAAACTCACAAGCCCTGGCTTTCCCGGGTGTCCGCGCTGGTAAGGAGGACGATGCAGCAGAGAAAAAGACAGGGGGGCGCCTGTTTATCCAGGCTCCAGAAGGGTGTCAGGATCCTCGCACCCGTTGGGGAGGGGGGTGGACTAGAAGACCTTCAAAGGCCCCTTCCTTCCAACTTTGGGATTTCTCCACCCGTGTTTGCCTGGGGGTGCTCCCGGATTGCAGGAGCTGATATGATCGCAATAAGCATTTAGCAGGATAGCAATAAGGTAGCCACAGCCCCTTAGATTGATATACCAACTTGCCAGTGCTTTTACAGCCCTCTCTTCAGAGGTTTATAGTGTCAGCATATCCCCCCCCCCCCAAACAATCTGGGTCCTCATTTTACCAACTTCGGAAGGATGGGTGGCTGAGTTAACCTTGAGCCTGGTGAGACTCGAACTGCTGGTCACCAGAAGTAGAAGTACTGCATTCTAACCACTCCGCCACCACGGTTCTTATGACACTGATCTTGTGGTGGTTAGGCTTCCAATTCATGTTTCCTGAACAGGAATCTATCTATCTATCTATCTATCTATCTATCTATCTATCTATCTATCTATCTATCTATCTATCTATCTATCTATCTATCTATCTATCTATCTATCATCTATCTATCTATCTATCTATCTATCTATCATCATCATCTACCTACCTACCTACCTACCTACCTACCTACCTACCTACCTACCTACCTACCTATCTATCTATCAATCATCTATCTATCTACCTACCTACCTACCTATCATACATACATACACACACATACACACACACACACACACACATATATATATATATATATATATATGTATATAAAATCTATCTATATCTAACACACACACACACACACACACATAAGCCAAATACCACTCACTCATCACGAAATCTCTAGAATTGTAAAGCCTACAGACTTGAAATTTGGCACCTATCTTCCTCTTGGCTTCTAGGTGCTTGCTAAGAAAGGATTTTCGCAAAACGTCCTGTTTTTCGCTCATTTTTGCCCTCCCCAGCTCCCAGGAGCGCTCTGGAAGCCTCCTAAAGGCTATGCACAGCCATTTTCCAAAGTGGGTGGGGTTTCCGGAGGCCCAAAATGCTGCATTCATTGTATAAGACGCACCCAGATTTTCACCCTTTTTTGAGGGAAAAAGATTTAGATTGATTTAGATTAGATTTAGATTGCTTTTATTTATAGGCCGCCCTTTTCCCTGAGGGGACTCAGGGCGGCTTACAACCTATAGGGAGGGGATACATGTAATGACATATACAAACAGTACATAATTAAAAAATAGAAGCAACCTTCATTCATCATTCGGGTGGGGACGGATCCTAATCTTTAACCCCAGGCCTGGCGGGATAGCCAGATCTTAAGGGCTGTGCGGAAGGTCTGGAGGGTGGTGAGGGTACGAATCTCCACGGGGAGGTCGTTCCAAAGGGTCGGAGCTACTACTGAAAAGGCTCTCCTCCGTGTAGTTGCCAGTCGGCACTGGCTGGCAGATGGAACTCGGAGGAGGCCTAATCTGTGTGATCTAATCGGTCGTGAGGAGGTAATTGGCAGGAGGCGGTCTCTCAAGTACCCAGATCCACTACCATGAAGGGCTTTATGGGTGGTAAGTAGCACCTTGAAGCGCACCCGGAGATCAATAGGTAGCCAGCGCAGCTCGCGGAGGATAGGTGTTATGTGGGCGAACCGAGGAGCACCCACAATCACTCGCGCGGCCGCATTCTGGACTAGCTGAAGTCGCCGGATGCTCTTCAAGGGCAGCCCCATGTAGAGCACGTGCATCTTATACTCCAAAAAACATGGTAAGTCACCTGACAACAGGGACGCTGCAATGGTCACAAGTGTGAAAAATGGTCACAAGTGTGAAAAATGGTCACAAGTGTGAAAAATGGTCACAAGTGTGAAAAATGGTCACAAGTGTGAAAAATGGTAAAAAATGATTTCACTGCCGTTCTAACTTTGAAAGGTCACTAAGTAAGCTATTGTACGTTGAGGACTACCTGTATTGGATCTACATGGCTGATTCATGTGGTTGGCACCAAAACTGCAGATGAACTTTGTGTTAATCTTGTAAGAAAGCTTGGGCTCCGTGCTTTTAAATTCCTGAGGTTGCATCATCATGTTCAGTTGAAAGGGAAGCATTTAAATGCAATAATAGAAAACTGCAATTGCATTTTTATTCCAGGAGGGGAACACATCAATGGCAAAAGACGTGCCCAGCATACAGGCAGCCCTCCATTTACAACAGAACATTTAGCAGCCGTTCCCCATTACAGCGGCACCCCCAAAAAGGGACTTGTGACTGTGTTCCACACTTACAACCATGGCAGCGTGCCCTTGGTCACGTAAGTCAAAATTCCGAGGCTTAGCAACTGGTTCATATTTGTTCATATTTTTCACACATGTGACCGTTGCAGCATCTCCATGGTCACGTGATTTGCATTTGGATGCTTGAGAATTGACTCAGAGGGCAGGACGAGGAAGAATGGTTGGAAACTAATCAAAGAGAGAAGCAACCTGGAATTGAGGAAAAACTTTCTAACAGTGAGGACAATTAACTAGTGGAACTGCTTTGCCTTCAGAAATTGTGAGTGCTTTAGGGTTTTTTTTAAAGAAGTTATATGAAATGATATAGGTTCTCCTGCTTGAGAAATTCTTTATTCTATTCTATTCTTTATTCTTATTCTCTATGCTATTCTTATTAATTCTATTCTAAATTCTTTATTCTATTATCTTCTTTATTCTTATTCTTTATTCTATACTATACTTATTCTTTATTCTATTCTATTCTTATTCTCTATTCTATTCTTATTAATTCTGTTCTATATTCTATTTATTCTTTATTCTATTCTTATTCTTTATTCTATTCTAAATTCTTTATTCTATTATCTTCTTAATCTTATTCTCTATTCTATTCTCTATTCTATACTTATTCTTTATTCTATTATATTCTTATTCTCTATTCTATTCTAAATTCTTTATTCTATTATATTCTTTAATCATACTCTCTATTCTATTCTTTATTCTTATTCTCTATTCTATTCTTTATTCTTATTCTGTATTCTATTCCTTATTCTTATTCTATTCTAATTCTAATACTTACTTCTTTATTCTATTCTATTTATTCTTTATTCTATTCTTAGTCTTTATTCTATTCTTAGTCTTTATTCTATTGTATTCCTTTTGCAATCTTCTGACGAACCAAGTGAATGGGGAAACCAGATTCACTTAACACCCGTGTTACTAATTTAAGAACTGCAGGGATTCGCTTAACAACAGCGGTCAGAAAGTGGGGCAAAACTCACTGAACCAATTTCTCACTTAGCAACATAAATTTTGGGCTCCATTGTGATCGTAAGTTGAGAACTAGTTGTACTTTAGAAATGCAGTCCAATTTCTTTTTGAATGGCCTGATTCTCCATGGTGTTGTCTCCAGGCACCAATTAGTCAGAGACAATTCCTTAAGTCTTCACGGGGGGCTGTCTCTCCCCACTTGACTTCACGTGCTTTAAAAAAAGACATTGCTTCAATTAAAGCAATGATAAAGCATGGGAAGCTGGCATGTTGCAAGTTAAGCTGTAATCGGTAGCCAAGTGGATTCAGCTTTGTCCCAGGGGCTGAGAACCTCTAAGCCAGTGATGGCGAACCTTTGCAGCACCGTGCCCAAACCGGAACATGTGTGCATGTGAGCGCATGTGCATGCATGTGCGCCAAAAACCAAAGACCAGCTGGTCGGCCTGTGCATGCCTGCTTTTGGGGCAGTTTTTGGCCTGTTTTCAGATTGTTGATCAGGCTGTTTTTGACCCGAAAAATGATCTGAAACAAGCCCCCAAAAACTGGCATGAAAATGGCTTGAAAAATGGCCTGTTTTTTTGGCCATTTTCAGGCACCTGTGAAGACCTACTGGCTGGCATTCATGTACATGCCGGAAATCAGAAGAGCAGCTGGTGACGGCGCCCTTGCCCCCAGAGAGGGCTCTGCGTGCCACAGGTTTGCCATCACAGCTGTGAGATGAAAAACCCAATTATCCTCAAAACACAGAGACAAGTCTGGTTCACAATTCAAAAAGGTTTATTTATAGAAAAATAACAAGCGTTTGCAAAGGCAGCTTTCCAAGTCTCTTCCCAAGTGGATCGAGTAAAAGGAGAGCAAAAAATAGCATTCAAACAATACATTTTATACACGTTACTCCTAAGAAATTTCCCCCCTCCTGGTCATTTATTTACATCATTTCTTTCATCATTCCATATTCTAAACGTGACAATTTCTTGAGAGGCCCCTATCTCTTATTTGGTTTTTTTCTGGTGCCTTTCATCTGAGCAGATGGCTTCCTATCTAACTTGTATGGAGGCACCTGTAAATGGCTTAGAATAACAAAGGTTATCTTGTCCCGTTTACCTGTGGTTAGCAAAAGCACAGTAACATATTACATATATTAGGCAAGAATATAATGGCTTACACATTTAACATTGTAAAAAAATACAAAAGTACTGTATTTTTCGGAGTATAAGACACACCTTTTCCCCTCAAAAAAGAGGCTGAGAATCTGGGTGCACCTTATACACTGAATACAGCATTTTGTGGGCTCAAAAAACCCCACCCCTTCACCAAAATGCCTTTAGGAGGCTTTCAGAGTGCTCCTGGATGCTGGGGAGGGCAGAAATTAGTGAAATACAAGCCATTTTTGCTCATTTTTTGCCCCCACCAGCCCCCAAGAGCACTCTACAAGCCTCCTAAAGGCTATGCAAAAAATGGGGCATTTTTGGGAGGTTTGCAGAGTGCAATTTTTTTTTTAAAAAAATTGCCTCTTCAAAACCTTGGTGGGTCTTATACTCCAAAAAATACGGTAATATCATTTCCTTCACAGCTTTAAGCGGAGGGTAGGCAGAGAACAAGGGCGCCAAGATGGCAAATTCATTTTATTGCCATTGAAACACGGCTACAATTAATGGAATGGTGTTAAGTTTGGTTACTTCCTGTGTATGTAAGAATTTCCTGCATGTGCTGGGTTTAAAGGTACCAACCAGCCTGGGCTGATATGGATACTGGATTGGAAGACCCAGCTTTCAACCACAGAATAACAGAGTTGGAAAGGGACCTTGGAGGTCTTCTAGCCCAACCCCCTACTCAAGCAAGAGACCAATACCATTCCAGACAAGTGGCTATCCAATCTCTTCTTAAAACTTTCCAGTATGGAGCATGTTTTGCCTTGAGCGCACTAGTCTTGCTTGGGGCATGCAGTTAACTCCACGCTTAGGTCATCAGTCAGATATTGCGCCATCTCCGAATTTGGATGTAGGGCGCCTGGGTGCCTGTCACTCTTGCAGAGGTAACACCACACCTTAGCTGTACAGGTTTTGGCTATGTGTTCCGTAGATTCACAACACTTGTATCAGACCTTCTACTCCCTCATCAGAGCTTTTCTCTCCTCTACGGGCTTCTTTCTAAATTCTCTGCACCTGTTCAAAGGGTGCGAAGACTTGTGGAGTGCACAGAATGGGTCTTTATTGGTTGTTGAGGGTTTAATTGGAACTGTCATTGGGGGTTCCTCACCTGAGTTGTCCCTGGTGGAGTTGGAGACTTGTGTTTTGTGTACCAACCCAAAGGTTTTTTTCTCCTGCATTTTGCCCTGGAATCTTAGTCGAACCATCGTTCTGCCCGTACTTTTTGGCAGCTGGGGACCTTCTAAAGCCTTGAACTTTATAATCGTTGGATATCTTTATTTGTTGGGCAACAAAATGTGCGAAGACAGCAAAGGGAGGGTTCCTTTCTTGATTGTTCGCCGTGTAAACAGAATACAGTTCGATCCCTTTTTCGATTAACTCTTCTGGTAGCTTTCGAACGATAGGCTGCCGCGTCATGTACTGGTTGAGGCACGCCAGTCCTTCCAGGCTGGGATTCTGTTGAGCTACAATTAGTTGCTTAAGGAGGATAGAGAAGGAGCATAACTGGTCAGGGTCATGCAGACTGATGTCAGGGAAATTGTTGACCTGTTTCAAGAGCGCAGCCTCTGTCATCATAGATTTGCCATATCATTGATCGAGTTCTTCCCAAGTTTCTTTACAGGCTGTGATTGGATTACCCAGATATGGGTAGAATTTTGATACAGATATAGATGCAGTTCACTTGTTGGCCACTAGGGTGCATTGCAAGGCTTTGGAGATCCAAGCACAATTCACTTGTTGGATGCTACTGTGGGAAGTTATCATCCAGCCCTCTCCCAGAAAAATGAAATATCCTTGGAAATATTGAAAAGGCAGAATATTTCTCTGGATGTGAAAAGAAAGAAACATGTTTTAAAAGACAGAATAGTTGCCTTTAGCTTCCTGTCCATCCGCACTTTGTCAATGGGCCATTGAGAAGGCCAGATGAGTCCCTTTTACATAATAAAGACTTCTCCACTGCAGCTGCAGGGGGAAGGAATGTTGGAACTTTACTCAACTGAGCACATGGCATCTGAGAATTCATCCATACCTGGATTCAAAACACAGCCTAGAGAGTAACCCCTGCATGGCCCCATGGGAGTCTGAAAATACATTTCTTACACAGGAACAGGAAACAGAGAGGTGGGACTAAACAGGGTATAAAAAGCCTAGCAAGCCCCTTCCTCAGCCCTTCTCTCTTCTTCTCCTTCAACATTGAAGCAGGTGATCACCTTTTCTGTTCAGGGCTCAAGCCATGTGGCCCTGTCCAACAATAAACCAGCCTCCATGTCTCCAGTGTCTTTTTCCCCACTTGGAGCTGAACCCAGAAGGACATTTCTTTCATCACTACGATGTGTTTGCAAGGCTTTAGAGATCACAAAAAAGCCGGTTCATAACTTTAATCGTTTCAGCTGAACTGCACCCAGGTACACCCACGTTACATCTATCCTCCGCGAGCTGCACTGGCTACCCATTGGTCTCCGGACACGCTTCAAGGTGCTAGTCGTTACTTATAAAGCCCTGCATGGCATCGGACCTGGGTACCTGAGAGACCGCCTCCTGCCAATTACCTCCCAAAGACCGATTCGATCTCACAGGCTTGGCCTTCTCCGGGTTCCATCGGCCAGCCAATGTCAGCTGGCAACCCCCCCCCCCCCGGGGGAGAGCCTTCTCTGTTGCTGTGCCGGCCCTCTGGAATGAGCTCCCCGTGGAGATCCGGACCCTTACTACCCTCCCGGCCTTCCGTAAAGCTACCAAGTCCTGGCTGTTCCGACAGGCTGGGGCCTGTTGAAATATCCAGCCCCGCCTCAATTGTGAAGAGCCGAGGTGGCACAGTGGTTAAATGCAGCACTGCAGGCTACTTCAGCTGACTGCAGTTCAGCAGTTCGGCTGTTCAAATCTCACCGGCTCGAGGTTGACTCAGCCTTCCATCCTTCCGAGGTGGGTAAAATGAGGACCCGGATTGTTGTTGGGGGCAATATGCTGACTCTGTAAACCGCTTAGAGAGGGCTGAAAGCCCTATGAAGCGGTATATCAGTCTAACTGCTATCTAACTGCTATGTTGTGCATTTTTAAATTCTTTGTATTGTCTTATTTATTTCCCTTTCTCTGTTTATTGTGAGCCGCCCGGAGTCCTTCGGGGAGTGGGCGGCATACAAAACTAATAAACAACAAACAACAACACCATCTGCCTCGTGGCTGCCACTGCCAGATTGGCCTTTACACACACAAAGTAAACTGATAGTGGGATGGTTGGGGCCTCTTTCTTGCCCCTCATTCCCAGGGCAACTTATCAATTAAGTTCAAAGGATGATTTAGTCAGAGGTCAGATTCTCAGATAATGATCTGGGCTAGCTGACTGCTTTCTTATGCAAATTCCTTTCCAGGCTTTTACAACCACTTAAGCAATAAGGCTTTCTCTTATTTGGACAAAGGAATTTGCTTTGATTGACTGAAATGCAAACGGAGTTTGGGATTCAATTTCAACATCTTTTTACCTGTTCTGCCTTTAGTGCTTTAGTGTTCTGCATGCAGTTAACTCCACGCTTAGGAATCTCATTCAGATCAAATTGATTATCAGGCATTCTTAATAGCAAAACTTACAGTTCAGTGTTAAGATGCTTCTGACTTTCCATAATCTGTCCCATCACATGGTGTAAAAAGATGATGATTTTACTTCCATTCTGGAGAAGAGAGGGGGGGTAAACACGTTGCTGCTTCCCAAATCCACTTGCTATTCAAAAATGACCAGCTATTCTCTCTGCAAGTAGGCAGAATGTCCCAGTGGCCAATCAGAAACACAGATACGGTCACATGTCATGGAACTACATTTCCCATAAGGCAGTCTCTGCCTACATTTCCCAGGAGGTAGTTCCTTAAAGGAGACCGCTCTTAATTCCTACACTATCTATATTATTCTGCTGGGGCAGCAGAGAGCATCCGCTATCTCTGAAGGCAACTGTTAGGAAGTTTCTCCTCAGTTCTAGGTTGCTTCTCCCCTTGGTTAATTTCCACCCATTGCTTCTTGTTCTACACTCAGGTGCCCTGGAGAATAGCTTGACTCTTTCTTCTTTGTGGCAGCCCCTGAGATAGGGGAACACTGCTCTCTTGTCTCCCCTAGTCTTTCATTTCACTAGGCTGGATTGGGTCTACTTCCTAAACCTACTTGGTGATTTGTGACCAGTCCCCTTCTTAGCCCAAAGGTGAGTGGTGAAGTTAGTGTAATAGTGGGGAGATTCTGACTCTGGCCCTCCTTCAGATACAGAAGCTCACGTGCACTCCACAAATACAGGGACTTTAGATCCTGGTGGCCAAGGAAGCAATCTTGGACAAGTCTCTGGACATTATAGACACTTATCAGTGGTGGGTTCCGGATCCCGTTCCAATCATTACGGTTGGAATGGACCCCGCAGCATCCACATGGACACGTGCACATGTCAGCCTCTGTGATGCTCCGTGACACTCCAGCTGCTCCGTGGAGCATCGTGCAGGCGCTGTACGTGCCACGCGCATGCGTGGAAGCACAGAAGCATTAAAAGACAGGTAAGGAGCTCAGGTGGGTGGGTGGGCCCTCCTGAGCACCGTACTGGAATGGTATCCGGTGCTCTGGGTAGGCTCTGGTACACCCGTAACAGGGCGTACCACCTGCAACCTACCACTGATACTTGTGCACAATATTGTCAGAGTATGTTCATAGACTGGAGTAGACATGGCAACCAGTCAGCCAATGGGGACTGTTTGGATAGACATGGTAACAGGTCATCCAATGGGGACTGTTTGGGTAGACCTGGCAACAAGTCATCCAATGGGGATTGTTTGGATAGACACGGCAACAGGTCAGCCAATGGGGACTGGTTGGATAGACATGGCAACAGGTCAGCCAATGGGGACTGGTTGGATAGACATGGCAACAGGTCAGCCAATGGGGACTGGTTGGAAATGGAAACAGTATTTGCTGGAGACAGCTAGGAGTCTGGCCATGGCTTAGTACTACAGCTCTGAGTCTGTGCAAAAAGCTAAAAAAAACACCCTAGTCTGCTGAACTGAGACTGGAAACTGGTCTCTCCTCTGCCTGTGTCTGCTTGTACTCTCTACCACATTGAAAGAACCTCTTTTGGCACTGTATATTTACTTCATGCATTATATTATATATAAAGAGAAGTTAATGAATCCTGCTAAATCAGTTCTCTGTGTGCTTTCTGGATGTGATCGCTGCAACAAACAAATATCTATGGGGGAATTTCCTTTCTTTAAAAAGTGGCTGCCATGGAACTAGTTGCCATTATGGGAAGCCAGGCTGTACTCCCTCCCCCCGCCCATATATTTTTTGTCCGGTTTGGTTAAGGTTAAGGTTTATTCAATTTGTATGCCGCCCTATTCCCGAGAGACTCAGGGCGGCTAACAATCTGGGGGGAAGGGGGTACAAAATAAAAGTAAAAGACAAACAATTTAAAAATACAGCAACATTCATACCTCGGATGGGGCTGGAAGATTCAACAGCCCCAGGCCTGCCGGAACAACTAGGTCTTAGTAGCTTTGTGGAAAGCCGGAAGGGTGGTAAGGGTCCGGATCTCGACGGGGAGATCATTCCAAAGGGCCGGAGCAGCCACAGAGAAGGCCCTCCCCCAGGGAGTTGCCAGCCGGCGGATGGAATTCGGAGGAGACCTAGTCTGTGGGATCTGACCGGTCTTTGGGAGGTAATCGGCAGGAGGCGGTCTCTCAAGTACCCAGGTCCGATACCATATAGGGCTTTAAAAGTAACGACTAGCACCTTGAAGCATGTCCGGAGACCAATGGGCAGCCAGTGCAGCTCGCGGAGGATAGGTGTAACGTGGGTGTACCGAGGTGCACCCACAATCGCTCGCGCGGCTGCATTCTGGACAAGCTGAAGTCTTCGAACACTCTTCAAGGGCAGCCCCATGTAGAGCGCGTTACAGTAATCCAGTCTTGAGGTCACGAGGGTGAGTGACTATCCGAAGGGCCTCCCGGTCCAGGTAGGGTCGCAATTGGTGCACCAGGCAAACCTGGGCAAAGCCCCCCCTGGTCACAGCCGACAAATGGTGTTCTAAAGTCAGCTGCGGGTCCAGGAGGACTCCCAAATTGCGAACCCTCTCTGAGGGGCGTATAATTTCACCCCCCAGGCTGAGTGATGGAATAGCTGGACCATCTTTGGGAGGGAGCATCAATAGCCACTCGGTCTTGTCGGGATTGAGTGCAAGCTTGTTCGTTCCCATCTAGACTCTAACAACCTCCAGGCACTGGCACATCACTTCTACCGCTTCACTCATGTGATCACTGCAACAAACGAATATCTATGGGGGAATTTCCTTTCTTTAAAAAGTGGCTGCCATGGAACTAGTTGCCATTATGGGAAGCCAGGCTGTACTCCCTCCTACCGCCCCATATATTTTTTGTCCGGTTTGGGGACAAATGATGATTGTGTGCCATCAAGTCATTCTCAACTCCTGGCAACCACATAAGTTGATCTTACTCCTGTACACCACAACCAACATGCCAGAGTCAACTCACCATGCTTCAACCCAATTGCAGGACCAGAGTTACACTAAGGTCAAAGAAATGGTGGAATAGAATCATTAGAGAAAGGTTGCAAAAGGAGGGACTGAATAAAATGTGAACGGCAAAAATTAAAGTGTTTAAAATTTTTTATTTTAAATAATAGCATTGAACAGTTGATGGAGATTCTCAGCCATCCAGGTCATGGTTGTTCCAGAGATATTTCAAGAGGCAACTACACATTGTTTTTTCTGTGAAGACATTTCTCTTCTCATCCAAGAAGCTTCTTCGGCTCTATGTGGAATTGTTAAATTGCCCTAAGGCAAGCTGTCCCAGGGTGAATTGGCCATGGCAAGTTGTGGCAATTCAAATCTCACCAGGCTCAAGTTTGACTCAGCCTTCCATCCTTGACCAGGTTGGTCAAATGAGGACCCAGATTGTTGGAGGAAATATGCTGATATTTGTAAACCGGTTAGTGTGCTGTAAAGCACTAAATGGCAGGGGTGAAATCCAGCAGGTTCTGAGAGGTTGTGGAGAACCAGAAGCGGAAAATTTGAGTAGTTGGTGGAGAACCGGCAAATGCCACTTCTGACTGGCCCTAGAGTGGGGTGAGAATGGGGATTTTGCAGTATCCTTCCCCTGCCATGTCCACCAAGCCACACCACGCCCACAGAACCGGTAGTAAAAAAAATTGAATTTCAACATTGCTAAATGGCATTGCTATTGCCGAGTCAAAATAGTTTTTTGAATAATACCCTGAGTAAGTTCAGGGTATACACAAGCAATACACTACTCTGCAACTCAACATCAGCCAAGTCACAATTTACATCAGATGCCAGACAGGATATTGTTATTATAACCCAGCTCCTAATAGCCGTCCTGTGGGGGTGAAAACTACGCTCTCGTATCCAAGATACCAATAGCAGTTAGACTTATATACCGCTTCATAGTGTTTTAAAGCGGGGGTCTCCAACCTCCAACTATGGACTGGCACCAGCATTCCGTGGCATTCCAGAAACTGGGCTGCGTAAACAAGCGAAGCCCCATCTTTGGGATGCAGGCAGCACGCGAAACCAGGATAATGAAGGGAAAAGTTTAGGAAGCATTGAGTTAAGCAACCTTGCAGGAAGAAGTTAACATCATCCACAGAGATCCCACTTTAATGAATTTGCTAATGAACGACAGCTAGAGTTTTCCTCCTTCAATTTTTGGTAATCAATCACATACACCCCTTTACCATCATTGATTTTGTCAGCATTAAATCTGAAATAAGATTAAAACATCAATGGAAATCTTTCTTCCTGGAACTTGCAATCTTGAATAGAAACTTGACAGAGTGACTGATTTTTTTTTAATAAAAAAAAAAACAAGAGCTAGGTTGACAGAATAGAAGACATTGCTCTTCATGTCATCCCCATTGTAATCCTGCAAAGTTTAAGAATCCCTTTTAAATACAGATTAAATTTTAACTGTGATGTTCTTTAGTAAAGGTTCCCCTCGCAACATATGTGCTAGTCGTTCCCGACTCTAGAGGGTGGTGCTCATCTCTCTTTCAAAGCCGAAGAGCCAGCGCTACCCAAAGACGTCTCCGTGGTCATGTGGCCGGCATGACTAAACGCCGAAGGTGCACGGAATGCTGTTACCTTCCCACCAAAGGTGGTTCTTATTTTTCTACTTGCACTTTTACGTGCTTTCGAACTGCTAGGTTGGCAGAAGCTGGGACAAGTAACGGGAGCTCACTCTGTTATGCGGCACTAGGGATTTGAACCGGCGACCTTTCTGATC
The DNA here is from genome assembly GCF_009769535.1 of Thamnophis elegans. Taxonomy (NCBI): domain Eukaryota; kingdom Metazoa; phylum Chordata; class Lepidosauria; order Squamata; family Natricidae; genus Thamnophis; species Thamnophis elegans. Next base: position 153,797,932 of record NC_045542.1, on the reverse strand, counting down.
GACAATCCTAGCATCTTAGCCATTGAGCCACCACTTCCCTGTGATGCCTTTTATTTCTGCCAAACCTCATCCCAAAGAAAGCAATTTCGTTTAAGGGGTGGGAGACCCAGAAATCAAGTCATCATTTCAGAAGGTCACCCTACCACAAACTTTTGAGAACTCCTGGGGGGGAAAGCATGTAAGGTAGAGGTCCCCAAACTCTGGGCTGTGAACCAGTACCGAGCCGTAGCCCATTAGAAACTGGGCTGCACAAGCGAAATAAGCTTCATCTGCGCATACACAGCAGCTTGGTAGCTCGGGAAACTACACCCTGCCCCTCCAGTACCAGGTGCCCCCAAAATTGGGGACAGCGAAAGTAAGACACAATGTGAACATGAATCACAATCGTAGTTCATTATGCTGTAAAAGCCAGTTTGGAATGGATGTGCAACTCAAAGTCATAATTTCTTTCTAAAAAAATCTTTCACTGATCTAAACAAGAAATTAACTCAGCCCCTTTCCTGTGAAATATATATGTATATATTTTAAATGTCTTTATTCTGGAAATAAATTAGGATCTGATCTTGCCTTTAGAAGATGTATGTAAATCCTGTGAAGGGCTAGGAAAGGACATTGCGGATTAGGAGTGCTGAAGGATGCTGCATCCCAATTTTTGGCCCAAAGGAAGGCAAGGGAGAGAGTGGGGATTTCTCAACAACGACAGGTCATCTGTTGGCCAAACTAGAGAGATGCCCTCAGTCATGTTGAACTCCGAAGTGAAGTTCAAAATATTCCTCAGAGTCTTTCAGGCTGGCCTTCTCCAAAGTTCCCCAACAAGGCCCCCACATCAGCCAGGGCATTCTGGATGTTTCCGGCTAAGTAAGTGGCATTGGTTTCCTCACAGCAGTTGAAGGCGGTGACGGCAAAATTAACATGGGTAGGCAAAGGGTTGTAGCAAACAGCGTAGCCATCAGGCACGAGTGGCCCGTAACACATGATGCAGTCTGTGCGGGAAGCGACCTGAAAGGCAAAGGAAAGTGGGATCAAAAAACCCCATCTGATTATAGGTGGTCCTCTGACTTATGACCATAATTGAGCCCAACAATTTCTGTTGTTAAATGAAACATTAATATTAAGTGAGTTTTTGTCAAAGTGATAATTTAAGAGCTGACCAGCTGATGCAATGATGGGAATGAGTCAGCAGGGTCTTTGGCTGTTATCCCCTTAAGAGCCTGTTTGTCCGTCTGTCGAGTTTCTTCCATGTTGTAATTGCTGTTTGTTTAGATACTGCTTGTAGCACATGTATGTATAGTATTTCTATATTCCTAATGTAGATAAAAACCACTATTTGATACAAACCACTGTTGCTCCTGGGTTGATACACGTGATAGACCTGTGCGCACTCTGACAGTTTTGCCCCATTTTATGATTTTTTTTGCCACAGTTGTTAAGTGAATCACTGAAGTTAAGTTAGAACACACAGTTGTTAAACGAATCTGGTTTCCCCATTGACTCTGCTGGTCAGAAGGTCCCAAAAGGTGAAAACATAATTGCAACTCATAAATATGAGTCAGCTGCCAAGCATCAGAATTTTGATCACGTGACCTTGGGGATGCTGCGATGGTCATAAGTGTGAAAAATGGTCATAAGTCACTCCCCCTCCCCCCCCCAATCCCGTTGCAAACAAAGAATCTCTTCTGGAGCTGTTTTTCTCAGCAGCCTTGTCTCACAATTGCTTCCTGAAACTGACCGGACCTTAATCAGTTTCACACTGGCATTTGTTGTGGGAAAATGAATGCTTTATTAGCATATATTACCATTGTATTTGCCAATGGTCGCTATCCAAGACAGTCAACAAAACAGGGACTACCTGTACGGAGAATATCATAACCTGAGCAATACAGGAATATAGCAAAGAGGTACAAATTTGGAGCTGGTACCTGTCCTGTGGAGAGTTTCCAGTATGAAGCCAGAGTGTAGGAAATATCCATGAAAAGCTCCGGGACATGGAAGCCGTCCGCTATGGCCTCCATTTTCAGTCCAAGCAAATGGCAGTCGATGCCTTGTCCATCCAGAGCCTGCAAGGCAGTGCACAAAATCAGCTATCCCTGGAAACTGGTTTGAACTCAACACACATTAAACCAAGGCTCTCTCCAAACTTGGCAACATTTTAAGATGTGTGGACTTCAACTCCCAGAATTCAACTCTTCAGGTCTGGCTGAGGAATGCTGGGGGTTGAAGTCCACAAATCTTAAAAAAGTGGCCAAGTTTGGAGATCCCTGGCTTAAACCATGTTTATTAACCACCTGGTGTTTTTATACAGTATGTTACGCCAAAGGGAAATGGGCACTGCCAACTTCAAGGCTGACTTGAAGACATTAAAAATAAATATTCCTACCAAACGCTACAGGGGGATAAGTTACCTGCTCTGTCAGGGTGCTGTGGCATTCAACTGCTTCTTTCAGGAGAGATAATTTTTCAGGGGCCTAGTGAAAAAAAAAGAGAGACGTGGATTTTAGATACCAGAAGAGGCCTGTAAAGCATAGGGATGTTCAGAGTAGGGTTTCCTGCTTGAGCAGGGGGCTGGACTAGAAGACCTCCAAGGTCCCTTCCAACACTGGTTCAAATAAAATAGGGACTTGATGAAGTGGGTTGTTACCCCCAACCTAAAAAAAAAAAGACCACCAAGGTAGAAAGCTGAATACCTGGCACTTCTCGTTATCCATGGCCTGGGCGAAGGCCAGTACAGCTGAGGTAGCAGAGCGTATGATTTCTGACCGGCCCTGATGGAAGCGACGAAGCGAGGCTGTCTCTGCGGTGGGACACAATTGCCCGTGTGCTCTAGGAGGGGCGGGGGGGGGGAGGAAAGGTTAGTTGTAATACGCACCCTGTGTGCACCTATGCCTCCTAGGTGAGAAACTATGTGGACAAAAGGAGATTCCCCGCACTCCCACGGAAAAAGTTCTGTGTAAGGACTTGACTCTCCTATCCCATCAAGAAAGCAGAACTCTTGAAGCAGGCAGCATTTCAAAAGGAACTTTTAGGGGGAGATAGCGATAGCAAGGAGAATAGGCAGGATCTAAACCTTCCCGCTCAAAAATGGTTAGCTTAAAACTTATAGAAACCCCTCCCCTCTGTCCAGTCCGAGATGAGATTTCTTTATTACCAGTCCGGGCACGCTCCCACATACGCACGATGCTTTTGCACATACGTAGAAGCGTCTGGGTGGGTGGGCGGAGCCTCCCGCCACTGCTACTACAGGTTCGGCCAATCTGGGCTGAACCGGCAGCAACCCATTTCTTGAAGAGGTGTGAAGTTGTTGTGAGAACTTGGAGCTAAGAAGGTGACGCTTACTCACCCACCCATCCCGGATCTGAGAGAGAACAGAGGGCCTCAGCTCATCCCTCCCCCTTCCCATTTCCCATGAAGGTACATCAAAGTAAAGGAAAGACCAGAAATAACATAATAAAATATCACCAGGTCTCCTCCCACCAGAATGGCAGCATCCCGAAAGGGATCTATAGGGACCTGACAGGTTGACTGTGGTTCCCAACGTTTTCTATGGCAACCTCCCCCACAATGTTCTGAGCCCCCCCCTCCGTACTGTGAGTCACACCGACACAAGATTACTGCTAGCCAATTTATTCACAGTAAATAACACACCGACAAGACTTTGGCAGCAACCCAGACTTCCACAGATAAGAAATACACACAAAAGCTTCTCAAGCTTTAGTATAACGGTTGTGTCCTGCAAAAGGTCTCCTCCCAAAGTCTCTTCTTATATATTCTCTTGGGAGGAGCCTAATCACAACCACCTGGCCCCAATTATCTTCTATATCTCCGTAGTTGCTGCCGGCGCTTATCTGCCGTCTTTGCCTGGCGTCCGGGACCAACTCCCTTAACTCCTCCCCACTGCTCCAGGGTCTCACGTCAGGGACAAACTCCCTTTGGCTTTCACCGCTGCTCCATGCCTCAGGCGCCTCCTGCTGGCCAACCAGCCTCTCTGGCCCTGCTCGGAGTCTGAGCCCTGTCCAGGGTCCTCCACATCTTCCAGAGCCGACTTATAGGGTCCCTCACTATCGGAGTCTGTTGGCAGCTCCAACGGCTCCTGCTGGGCCACAACACCCCAATATCCCTAGGAAATGTCTATGGAGATTCTCAGTCATCCAGGTCATGGTTGTCCCAAAGGTGCTTTTTCAAGAGGCCACTGGACTTTCTGGTTTTTCTTTGAAGACGTTTCGCTTCTGTTGTGGCCCACTGGTGGCCAGCAGAGCTGGCAGCAGATTTGGACAGTGAGGAGGTTGGGGAGGAACATGGGCCAGTCCTGGAGTCTGGGGAAGGCTCTGATGAGGGCTATGTGTCAGAGGCAGAGAGGGGGCCAGAGCTGTCAGACATTTCCCAGCTGTCTTCGGCGTTGGGGAAGAAGAATTGGGGTCTGTTACAGATGCGTATGCGCAGAGCTGTTGTGAGAGAACAACTGAGTACCAGGAGCCAACTCAGAAAGAAAGGCTCATGTGGACATTGAGTGGTCCCTTCCTGGCTGGGGAATAAATAGAAGCAAAAGGGGAGTGGTGTTGTTGGAGACAACCATTCGGCTTTATTTAGGAAGATTTGCTCATGGAGATTCAGTCTTGGTCACTGCTTGAGAGAGTTTAATTTACAGCTTTGTGGCTGGAAGCTCCCGACCTGGCAATTATCCAAGTACTGATAAGGTCTGTACTTCAGTTAACCCCTTGGAAGGATTATTGCCTGGACCTTTCTCTGCGTAAATGCCATGAATTCATAGTAGTTAAATAAAGAGGGTTTTTCCGGGACAAGGGGTTCTGTTTCTTGGTTCTGCTAAGGCTGGGTCAGAACAGCTTCTCATCCAAGAAGCTTCCCAGAGCTGAAGAAGCTTCTTCGATGAGAAGCGAAACATCTTCAAAGAAAACTCAGAAAGTCAAGTTGCCTCTTAAAAAAAGCCCCTTTCGGACTTCCCTAGGAAATATTTCATTTTATTTATTTATCTACAAACAGCCCTCAACTTACAACCACAATTCAGCCCCAAAATTTCCAATGGTAAGCAAGGGAATTGTCAAAGTGAGTTGCACCCCGTTTGATGGCCCCTTTGCCACAGTTGTTAAGCGAATTAGCGCAGTTGTTAAATGAATCTTGGGGTTATGAAGTGAATCATAACCCCAAGATTCCCGCATTGATCTGACTTATCGGAAACTAGCTGGGATGGTTACAAATGTGAATCACATGCTCCCGAGACACTGCAACCGTCATAAATGTGAGTCAATCGCCAAGCATCCATAGACCTGAGGTGGCGCAGTGGTTAGAGTGCAGTACTGCAGGCCACTTCAGCTGACTGTTATCTGCAGTTCGGCGGTTCAAATCTCACCGGCTCAAGGTTGACTCAGCCTTCCATCCTTCCGAGGTGGGTAAAATGAGGACCCAGACTGTGGGGGCGATATGCTGACTCTGTAAACCGCTTAGAGAGGGCTGAAAGCCCTATGAAGTGGTATATAAGTCTAACTTCTATTGCTATTGCTATCCAAATTTTGATCATTTGACCATAGAGATCAGTGGTGGGTTGCTCTTCTCTTCGCTACCAGTACGCTGCTCGTGGTCTGTTCGTGCACACGCCAGACATGCTCTGTGAGTGCGCCTGACGTGTGCTGCACACATATGCGTACTCCACCACCCCTGTGACACCCAGCTGCTTGTCGGAGGTTGCGAAGGCACCGCACGCTATGCGTGCATGTGCAATTGGCCCGGTTGCCTTAAAAACAGATAAGGAACGCGGGAGGGCGAGTGGGCCAAATGAGCCACCATACCGTTACAGTGGCCACTCCTTCCGACTACTACTGGTACGGCTGGAACCTACCACTGGTGGAGATGCTGCAATGGTCATAAGTGTGAAAAACAGCCTTAAGTCACTTATTTCAGTGCTGTTGTAACTTTCAACATCGCTAAATGAATAGCAACAGGACATAATATTTATATACCACTTCAATGTATAAGTGGTTTACAGAGTCAGCTTATCGCCCCCACAAACTCATTTTACTGACCTTGGAAGGATAGATGGCTGCATCAACTTGAGCCAGTCAGAATCGAACTGCAGTTAACAGAAATAGTCTGCAATACTACATTCTAACCACTGCACTACAGCGTCTCTTTAATTGTAAGTCGAGGACTAACTATGTAAAACATTTACATAGCTGCCCATCTTCCAGCCAATCAAAAAGTTCACACTGCCTTTAAAAGTCGTTGTTAGGAATATAATCTAACGGTTGGGTTGGCAATATATAAATCATATAGCAATGCAATACCGGTTTCTTTAAATCATACTGTAAAATGTGATTGGTTGCTGTTTCCTCAATCGGCCATAAGAGGGAGCCAGAATGACTGTTAGTTCTCTTTTGCATTAGATGCTGGCTGATCTGATCTGAGTGTTTTGGAAACTGGCTGTTAGAAAGTGCCGTGAGCTATTGTAACTTTTGCAACTGCTAGCAAACTTTGAATACTGAACTGATTATATGGTTACTGGACTATGTTATTTGGATTATCCCTTAACTGAAAGACATTGATGACTGATTCTCTTATCCATGTATGACTTGGACTGTTTGATCGACTCTGATACCTCTATTTCCACGAAAGTAAAAGCCTATTTAAACTGCAGTGTCTCTGTATGCTGGTTAGTGTGTTCTCTTAACACAACTCTCACAATGCTTCGCTGAACGTACTCGCTCTCCCAACGGGGAGCTTACCTAACAGTCGTCGTGAGGTATGGCTCACCCCTAACGACACACAAAACCGGTCTTAGTTGCACCCACTGAAAATCCATCCCCAGGCATCCGAGATTGGGAATTCTGGCACCTGAGATCTTGGATCCTATCCTCGTCCTCCCACTTCTCCGACCCATCCTTTGACTTCATCTGCCAGCTCACCTGTAATGCGCCAGCTGCAGAACTACCTGCATGACCGAGTCAGGCCTCAGACTTTGGCTTTTGAGAAACTCCTTCCCAAAGCCGTCATAGGTGAAGCAACGGATGTCCAGGTCGCTGATGAGACTGAAACAAGAAAGAGATTCAGAGCTCAGGCAGAAGCAGTGTCAGATGTAGAGAAACGATTCTCCCCCGCAGGCCCTTGATGGTATCAGATACCTATGGTGTCCCCTGCTGAGGCCCAGCCTTCTCCCTGCCCCATAAACATTTTACATTTGTTTGACGTTACAGTATTTTAATTAAAAGCAACTATAGAGGGAAGTCTGCTGCCACAAAATAAAACACCATCAAATGAAAAAAAAACTAAAATTAACCCTTTTGGGAGATAGGGTTACCCTGATTGCCATCTGCCAGAAATGGCATCAGGTCTCCTGCTTGGGCTAGATCATTGGTCACCAACTGGTGGCCCATGAGAAAATTTTGGTGCTCCACAGAAAAATAATTGCATTTTTTATATTACACTAAATCAGGGATCCTCAAACTACGGCAATTAATCCCGCTCGCTGACAGGATGTGGTCCTTCAGCCACTTAGCTTGGCCTCCTGTTCAATAGCTTCCCTCCCTCCCTGGGAATCCAGGCGCTTCAAAGTGTGGTGCGCGAAATTTGTCATCTGGGCTCCTTGAGAGGCGGAGTTTGCAGGGGGCCGATCTAGCGCCTGGGCTGGCTACAAACATTCATTCTTGGCTGTAATGGACAGCAAAACGTAGAGTTGACCCTGGGCGCTTCTCTCTGCTAACAGGCGGCCAGGTTAAGTGCCTGAAGGACCCCATCCCGTCACTAATTCATATTGGTGGTCCATGGGATTTAAAATTATGAATTTAGTGGTCCCTGAGATCCGGAAGGTTGGTGACCCCTGGACTAGATGTTCTACAGGTTGCCTTCTAACTCTGTTAATGTGCCTAGAAATGATGGGAAATGCAGACAAAATGAGAAGATGACCAGCAAGATGAATGGACTCTGTTGTTAAAGAGTGGCAATGGAGGCACTATTGGAAGAGCTGAAGGACCTGATTGAGAGGAGTTCATTATGAAAAAAAACCCACCCTATCTATATGATTGATAAGATAACTTAATGGCGCATTATCAATCAAGACAACAATAAGAAAAAGCTCCAGAGCAAGAAACAAAAGAGCCAGTTAGTCCTCGACTTATGGCCCCAATTGAGCCTAAAACCTCCGTTGCGAAGTGAAACATTTGTTAATTTTGAATTTTGCCCAACCTTTCATTGTCACAACTGAACCACTACAGTTGTTATGTTAGTAACCTGGTTGTTAAGTGAATCTGGTTCCCAAAAAGGGGACCCTGGGACACTGCAACCGTCATAAATGTGAGTCAGCTGCCAAGTGTCTTGAATTTTGATCACGTGACCATGGTGATGCTGCAACGGTCGTAAAGGTGAAAAAGAGTACTTTTTTTTCAGTGGCCTTGTGACCTTGAAAGGCCACTAAATGAACTGTTGTAAGTTGAGGACTACTGGTGTTTTCCACCCCTTCAGTGGGGCCGATAAGGGGCATTACCAAAAAACCGGCCACCCGGAGCACACGCCCTGCTTACTTACACATCCAGGTTCTGCTTTGCACGCTCAAGGTCACGCTTGACTTCTGGAGTGATGGAAAAATAAAGTTTTGGGGGTAACTGTAGAGGAATCATTGGGCTGCGTGTCATGATCGGATCTTTGCTAAGGGAAAAGAAAGGGAGGAAAGATGCATTACATTTAATTTTTTTCCACGTTTTTATTTTTAATAATGAGTTTTTATACATTTTTATAAGTTTTTATAGAGGGGCTGCTTTTGCTGATTGTTGCACGACACTCAAGAGTTGCTTCTTTTGAGAAGGGCGTCTATATAAATGTGATTAATAAAACAAAGGTGAATAATTAAAATTCTCCCCAAAGGTATTTTTTTTCAAGAAGCCAGCTTTCAAGAAGCTGAAGAAGCTTCTGGGATGAGAAGCGAAACATCTTCAAAAGGAAAACCCAAAAAGTCTAGTTGGCCCCTTGAAAAAAGCATCTTTGGGACAATTCTGACCTAGGCTTCCTGATACAATAAAAAGCACATGATTAGGTCCAAAAACCCTCTTTTTATTTCAAAGGCTGTGAATTATATTCATTCCCAGCCGGTAATGAGTCCCAAATAGTTGGAAGGAGTTCCACAGTAGGCTGCCAAAGTCCTTTGGGATAAGACTGATAAGCCCCCACATTTATGCTGCCAAAGACTTAATTAGCAATTAGCTTGGCAAGGCCACACGGAGCACAGAGTTCAAACGGAATTTCAGAAGGTAAACTGACCAGCATGAACCAAGTTGCTTCCTGCAAAGACTCACGTGCCTTTGCTCCACCTTTATGTCCTATGGGAGGGGTCAATCACCTCCAAATCTTGCTCCCGAGTCATCCCTTCTGTTTTAACTGTTCTTGCCTTCTGGAAGTTCTGCGCATGCGCACACTGGGAACCGGGGGAAACCTGTTCCTCTGCCTTGCTGCTGTCCGACTCTGGAGGCTCCGGAGGCAGCATATAACTCCCAGATGGCCCTGGCCCCCTCTCTGCCTCTGACGCAGAGCCCTCGTCCGAGCTTCCGCAGACTCCAGGACTACCCCATGCTCCTCCCCAACCTCCTCGCTGTCTGACTCTGCTGCCAGCTCTGCAGGCTGCTGGGGGAACCACAACAGGAACAACCTTGATGACTGAGAATCTCCACAGACATTTACCCAATTAAAATATACTCTGTGTTATAAGTCTGTAGAGATTCTCAGTCATCTGGGTCACGCGGTTGTCCTTTTCAGGAGGCCACTGGACTTTCTTATTTGTTTGGTGTTTTTTTTTTTCTTTCGAAGACGTTTCGCTTCTCATCCAAGAAACCTCTTGGATGAGAAGCGAAACATCTTCAAAAGGAAAAAAAACCAAGAAAGTTCAGTTGCCTCCTGAAAAAGCACCTTTGGGACTACTCTCGTTATATAAAAACAACCCTGCCTCTAGCCAGGTTCATATCCTTGAATTAAGCCCCAACTTGGTTTATTTCATTCTGCCATATAGTTTATGAGCGTTCGCCGACAAATGCGCGATAAGACATATGCGCGCCGACAAAACCGCGATGGACAAATGAGCGCCGTCAAAATCACTAATTGATTTTCGACAAAATCGCGCCAATAAATGCGCGATGACAAAATCGCGTCATCAACAAACTATAGACAGCCCAGTGAGTGTGCTGGGCCTTTAACATAGTGGAACGCGTATACATACGTTATAACCCTAAACCTTCTGCCGATTACCTCCCTTCGACCCATCAGATCGCACAGATTGGGCCTCCTCCGAGTTCCATCCACCAGTCAGTGCCGACTGGCGACTATGCGGAGGAGAGCCTTCTCAGTAGCAGCTCCGACCCTTTGGAACGATCTCCCCGTAGAGATTCGCACCCTCACCACCGTCCAGACCTTCCGCGCAGCCCTTAAGATCTGGCTATCCCGTCAGGCCTGGGGATAAGATTTTCATCCGCCCCTCCCGAATGTTGAATGAATGTTGTGTTTTATTGTTTTATTTTATACACATATTATTTCATGTTTTGTCTTGCACTCCCTTCCCACGAATTGTAAGCCGCCCTGAGTCCCCTCAGGGAAAAGGGCGGCCTATAAATGGCAATAAAATGATTAAAAAAATGATAAAAACCTAACCCTAAAAAAAATTCGATTTTATTGTGCTTGTCATCGCGCTTTTCTTGGTGCGATTTTGACATTGCAAATTTGTGGGTGCGATTTTGACGTCGCGTTTTAATTGGCGCTATTTTGTCGGCGTGCATATGTCTATCGAGCAATTGTCGGGTCACGGTTTATGAGGGGAGCTTAGCATCCCTTGTCACTGGCTATTGAGTTCAGAGACTGCATCTCAAGGAGTATGGTCTTCTGAACGCTTTTTGCAGCACCGGTTCGAAACCTGCCCACGGGTGCCAAGTCAGGCTATCTAGCCCCACACAGCACCATCTTCTCCCCCAAGAAGGGACATTACCAATAATCAAGGACGTAATCGATGACTGTGGCAATCAGTGGCCCCTCAGCGATGGCTTGTTCGTAAAGGACCCCACAGGTGCCATCTTCTCCGATGATGAACTGAAGGCCAGGGGAAAAGTACGAGTGGAAAAAATGGAATAGAAATGGGTTTGTTAGGCACTGAACAGATGAAATTAAAAAGCTGGGCTCAGCTAGAGCAGGGGTTCCCAACAGGGGTGGTTTCTGGATGTTACTACTGCCGGTTTGCTCAGGGATACACCACGCACATGCCTGAAAGAAGTTAATGAATCCTGCTGAATCAGTTATGTGTGTGTGCTTTCTGGATTTGATTTTTGCAACAAACTCTGACAGACATACCCAATTACACTTAACTGTTCTTCGTACATTTTAGCCCCCTAATCAGTTTTGCTGCTCTTCTCTGCATGCTTTCCAGAGTCTTTTTTGTATTGTGGTGACCAGAGTGGGGTCTTACTAAGGCTTCCTAGAACTACTAGAACTTCACGAGGTCTTGATTCTATCCCACTATTGATGCAGCCTAGGATTGCACTGGCTTTTTTGGCTACCGCCGCACACTGCCAACTTATATTTATCATATTTTTTTGGAGTATAAGACATACCAAGGTTTTGAAGAGGCAAATTAAAAAAGGGGTGTTTTGCACTCTGCAACCCTCACGAAAACGGGCCCTTTTTTTTTTTCCAAAAAAGGCCATGGATAGCCTTTAGAAGGCTTATAGAGTGCTCCTAGGAGGTGGGGGGGGGGCAAAAACAAACAAAAAATTGCCCGTTTCTTGCTCATTTCTGCCCTCTCCAGCCCCCGGGAGCTCTCTGAAAGTCTCCTAAAAGCTATGCACGGCCATTTTGGTGAAGGGGCGGGGTTCCAGGAGGCAAAAAATGCTGTATTCAGTGTATAAGACACACCCGGATTTTCAGCCTCTTTTTTGAGGGAAAAAGATGCATCTTATACTCTGAAAAATACGGTAAGTGATTGTCCACTAAGACTCCTTCTCACAGTTACTGGCATCGAGGCCCGTTTCACCTAATCTATACTTGTACAGTTGGGTTTTTTCTTACCTAAGTGTAGAACCTTAGTTTGATCTACCGTATTTTTCGGAGTATAAGACACACCGTTTTTCCTCAAAAAAGAGGCTGAAAATCTGGGTGCGTCTTAAACATCGAATACAGCATTTTTTTGTCTCCCAAAGCCCTGCCCCCTTCACCAAAATGTGCATAGCCTTATGGATAAATACACCTGGAAACATCTACCTACCTACCTACTCTCTCTCTCTCCCTATCTACTGTATTTGTCTCTCTCCCTCTATCTAGCTACCTACCCTCTCCCGACCTCCCTAATATATTTCTCTCTCTCCCTCCCTACCCTCTCCCTCCCTACCTAATGTATTTCTCTCTCCCCCCCCCACCTACCTACTCTCTCCCTCTCCCTACCTACCTACTGTATTTCTCTCTCACTGTATTTCTCTCTCTCTCCCTACCTATTCTCTCTCTCTCCCTACCTACCTACTGTATTTCTCTCTCTCTCCCTCCATCTACCTACCTACTTTTTTTGAAATTTGCCTCTTCAAAACCTTGGTGCGTCTTATACTCCGGTGCATCTTATACTCCGAAAAATACGGTATATCTTTATCTTTTTAACCTTACTTTTATTTATTACTGTGCAACCGAGGATCATGTCTCTTTATGCTTCCAAACTGCAGCCTAATTCACATCCTACTTTGATTCTCACCTGCAGTGTCTTGTCGAACCAGCGATTGCCACTGTTGGAGTAGCTCCCTCCACCGTGCAGCATCTGAGCTGCTAAACGGCTTGGGGCGTGAGCATCGGACACCTTCAGGATAGGGGCATCCAGACAGACAGTGAAGAGGCTACGTTGGATCTTGAGAGCTGATTCCTGGTTCAGCTTGTCTGGAACAAGAAATACCTGATTTAATTCCCAACATGGTTGTGTTGTCGCACAGGACAGAGTTCAAACTCATTCTCTGGAGGGCGGAAGGGGGTCAGAAAAGGGGGTGACACCTTAAAAAAATCATTCCTTTTTTCCTTTAAAGGTAAAGGTTCCCCTCGCACATATGTGCTAGTTGTTCCCAACTCTAGGGAGCGGTGCTCATCTCCATTCCAAAGCCAAAGGGCCAGCGCTGTCTGAAGATGTCTCTGTGGTCATGTGGCCGGCATGACTAAATGCTGAAGGCGCCAGGAACGTTGCTACCTTCCCACCAAAGATGGTTCCTATTTTTCTACTTGCATTTTTACATCCATTCGAACTTCTAGGTTGGCAGAAGCTGGGACAAGTAACAGAAGCTCACTCCACTACCTGGCGCTAGGGATTCGAACCGCTGAACTGCCGTCTTTCTGATCGACAAGCTCAGTGTCTTTCTGATCGACAAGCTCAGCGTCTGAGCCACCACATGCCTTTTCTTTTCCCTTTACATATAGTTAAAATTAAAGTAAACTGAACATATATTTAATATGACTACACTGTACCTTCCCATCAAATGTTTAATCTTGATTGGTCCAATGATTTCATTAGAGATCAAATGAAATCTTCAGACCATGATTAAATATTTGAAAATAAGACCGGGTTGGTGACATGATAGCAGTGTTCCAATATCTCAGGGGCTGCCAGAAAGGAGGAGGAGTCAAGCTATTCTCGAAAGCACCTGAGGGCAGAACAAGAAGCAATAGGTGGAAACTAATCAAGCAGAGAAGCAACTTAGAACTGAGGAGAAATTTCCTGACAGTTCGAACAATTAATCAGTGGAACAGCTTGCCTCCAGAAGCTGTGAATGCCCCAACACTGGAAGTCTTTAAGAAGATGTTGGATAACGATTTGTCTGAAGTGGTGTAGGATTTCCTGCCTAGGCAGGGGGTTGGACTAGGAGACCTCCAAGGTCCCTTCCAATTCTGTTATTCTATTCCACTCTAAGATGTACGGTATATGAGCCACATTTGACGTGCTAACTGACTACAGCGGAAATAAAGAAGTTCATTGAGGAAAAAATGCAAGTACCACAGTGGCCCTGTCATGCCCAATCAATGGAGAGAGTTACAGTAGAAGAGTGTATAAGATACACCTGAGAAACATGAAGGTTATATCAGAGACCAAGAAGTATATCCGCAGCTAATGAAGAATCAAACCAAGACTTGATGAAATTCACTTAAACTTTTTTGTAACTCAGATCATTGCTTTCGGATGTTGGTTTCTGATTGCATGGATTATTATTATTATTGCTTAGCTAGATAATATTCATGCAGAAAAAACCTTTAATTTTTGTAGCCCCAGGTATAATTTTGAGAAGGATAAAGTTAACAGTGTTTGGGTTACGAGGAACTTTTGTGGGGCGTAAGATCAGATGTGGATTTACTAAGCTAAACATGGTACAATTGCAAAAATAACAGCAGCTTTGAATTCTTTGTATAAAAACACATATTTTTAGAACACCTCGCTGAAAAATAATTGTAAAAATGAATGTTCACCACATTAAATGACACGCCCTACAGGCCGAGGACAGTGTAACTGTCATAAATACATGCTAGTTGCCAAGCATAATAATTTTGATCACATGGTGCTCCTCCCTTGTGCTGGGATTCTTAAAAAAAGTCAGCAACTGCAGTTCCAATGGGGAACTGGGGTGTTTTGGGAGTTGACGTCCACACATCCTAAAGTTGCCAAGAGTGAGAAAAACTGATTTGGGGAGTACCATATTAGAGTAGTTGCTTAAATGTATCCCTTAATGCAGGGGTGTCAAACTCAAGGCCCACGGGCTGGATCCAACCCAGGGGAGGCTTAGACCCGGCCCATGGGACCAGCCTGGAAATATCAAAGTGTTAGGAATATAATTCTAACGGTTGGGTTGGCAATATATAAATCATGTAACAATGTTGTACATGTTGCTTTAAACATACTGTAAAATGTGATTGGGCGCTGTATTCCTCAATCGGCCATAAGAGGGAGCCAGAATGCCTGTTAGTTCTCTCTCTGTTCATTAGATGCGGGGCTGATCTGATCATGAAGCGCCGTGAGCTATTGTAAGTTTTACAACTGCTAGCAAACTTTGTGTACTGGACTGATTATATGGTTACTGGACTATGTTATTTGGATTATCCCTTAACTGAAAGACATTGATGACTGACTGTCTTATCCATATATGACTTGGACTGTTTGATGGACTCTGATACCTCTATTACCACGAAAGTAAAAGCCTATTTAAACTGCAGTGTCTCTGTATGCTGGTTTGTGTGTTCTCCAACACAACTCTCACAATGCTTCGCTGAACGTTCTCGCTCTCCCAACAGGGAGCTTACCTAACACAAAGGACCAAGTCTGCGGCGCCTCTGCCAGCCAAAAGGGGCAGCAGGGGCTAAATCCATCCACCCCCCACCCCCCATGGCCCATTTTCGGCTGGCAGAGTGCTGCAGGAGGCTGTGGACGCAGAAAACAGGCCGCCTGGAGCCTCTTCGTGGCCCGTTTTTGGCCGGCAGTGCTGCAGGAAGACTGGCTTGGACTGGATTACAATTATGTGGCCTCAAGTAAGCACCTGGTCTGGATTGAAAACAAGCAACATCCTATGTTAATACTACAGTTTAATGCCAGATTTTACATACTGCAGGTCCATTTAATCTACAGTCAACAATCTGTAATTTGACGGCCATTTCTATTTATTATCTTGGAAATTTACCTCTACTGTTAGATCTTGTATTATCATGTTATTTATGCTATTGTATTTTTTAATATTAGATGAATAATAAAAATACAATAGTATAAATAGCTTTTCTGCCTGAAAAAGCAATTTACTATTAAACAATGGGGTATAAATTTAGAAACAGTGGAATATGAAGAATAAGTCATAAATGTTTGCCAGTAACATCTGGTAGAAGAGATAGGAAAATGGTTATAGTAAAGAACTGTGGAAAGAACAGCAAATGTCCACTATGGCCACGCCCATGTGGCCACTCCCAACTCCAGCCACTACCACCACCCCGCCCCCTGAGGTCAAACACATCCCTGATGCGGCCTTCAATGAAATCGAGTTTGACACCCCTGCCTTAATGTGTTTAAAAGAAGCCATTTGTTAGATCTGGACCCAGTTACAGGGGAATGGCAAGAAAATAAAATTAGTAGCAGTTTTACAGTTGATCTTGAGAGGCAGGGTTCCCCCTTCACTCAAAATGGAGAATGAGCAGCAATCTAACATGGATCCTTCAAACTGGATTCCTGCATGGAGCAGAGACTTCATGATCGAAGGCCCATACCTTCTACCTCCCAAAACATGGCTTCCCATACCTTTCATGAGACTATTGAAGGCCTCTCCCCAAGTATGTCGGTGATCACTGGTGAGGATTCCCAAGGGCTCTTTATCCAACTTCCAAGAAAAGGAGCGGATTTTTAGGAGCTGCAGGTAGAGCTGGTCAATGGTCAGGGGTGTCCCATCACTATTGTATACTTCAAGCTGGAAGAACTGACAAAGGAACAAAGAATGACAATGAGGGCGTTTACCGCAAGGAGGTAGAGGGTTCGCTGGTGTTTTTCTTAAGCAGCCTTGTTTTAAACGCTGGAAAAACTCAAGAGATCATTGTCGATTTCAGAAAAGGCAGGCGCAGGCATAGCCACACACCTCAGTGTATTAATGATTCACCTGTGGAGATGGTTGGTGGCATCCAATTTCTGGGTGTGCAACTAACAGGTAGGCAGGGTTGGTAGCCCAACTGATGAAGCAGGCACAGCAATGCCTGCATTTTCTGTGTAGCCTGAGAAAATCTTCCTCCCTCTGTCCTTACCACTTTCTATAGAGGAGCGATCGAGAGCATCCTGTCCTATGACATGACTGTCTGGAAGCATTACTGCTTCGGATAGGAAGGCGATGCAGAGTGGTGAGGACAGCAGAAAAGATTATTGGCAGATCACTCCTATCCAGGACATAGCAGATAAGCGATACTTGAGCAGAGTCTGCAGTTTTGTCTGGGACGCCACACATTTCATTTTTTTTTCCATTTTATTAAAGCTTATAGGCCGCCCTTTTCCCTGAGGGGACTCAGGGTGGCTTACAAATCATGGGAAGGGGAGTGCAAGACAAAAAAGACATAAAACTGTACGTGAATAATAAAAAAAAAAGAGAAAATGACAATAAAACACAACTTTCATTCAACATTCGGGTGGAGCGGATTAGGATCTTATCCCCAGGCCTGACGGGATAGCCAGATCTTAAGGGCTGTGCGGAAGGTCTGGACGGTGGTGAGGGTACGAATCTCCACGGGGAGGTCGTTCCAAAGGGTCGGAGCTGCTACTGAGAAAGCTCTCCTCCGCGTAGTCGCCAGTCGGCACTGACTGGCGGATGGAACTCGGAGGAGGCCTAATCTGTGCGATCTGATAGGTCGAAGGGAGGTAATCGGCAGGAGGCGGTCTCTCAAGTATGCAGATCCACTACCATGGAGAGATTTATGGATGGTAAGTAGCACCTTGAAGCGTACCCGGAGATCAACAGGTAGCCAGCGCAGCTCGCGGAGGATAGGTGTTATGTGGGCGAACCGTGGTGCGCCCACAATCACTCGCGCGGCCGCATTCTGGACTAGCTGAAGTCGCCGGATGCTCTTCAAGGGCAGCCCCATGTAGAGCACATTGCAGTATTCCAGCCTAGAGATCACAAGGGCTCGAGTGACTGTTGTGAGGGCCTCCCGGTTCAGGTAGGGTCGCAACTGGCGCACCAGGCGAACCTGGGCAAACGCCCCCCTGGTCACAGCCGATAAGTGATGGTCAAAAGTCAGCTGTGGGTCCAGGAGGACTCCCAAGTTGCGAACCCTATCTGAGGGGTGTAAAATTTAACCCCCCAGCCTGAGCGATGGAACACTGGCCAAATTATTGGGAGGGAAACACAACAGCCACTCGGTCTTGTCCGGGTTGAGTACCAGTTTGTTAGCACTCATCCAGTTCTTAACGGCCTCAAGGCCCTGGCTCATCACGTCCACCGCTTCATTGAGTTGGCACGGGGCGGACAGATACAACTGTGTGTCATCCGCGTATTGGTGGTATTTTATCCCGTGCCTCCGAATGATCTCGCCCAGCGGTTTCATGTAGATGTTA
The DNA here is from genome assembly GCF_009769535.1 of Thamnophis elegans. NCBI lineage: Eukaryota > Metazoa > Chordata > Lepidosauria > Squamata > Natricidae > Thamnophis > Thamnophis elegans. The sequence continues at coordinate 153,779,877 of NC_045542.1, read as the reverse complement.
AATAGTAGGGGGGATAAGACCGAACCCTGCGGCACCCCATATGTTAGGGGCCTCGGGGACGATCTCTGCCCCCCCCACTAACACCGACTGCAACCTGTCTGAGAGGTGGGAGGAGAACCACCGTAAGACAGTGCCTCCCACCTCCACCTCCCGCAGTCGTCGCAGAAGGATACCATGGTTGATGGTATCGAAAGCCGCCGAGAGGTCAAGGAGAACCAGGATGGACGCATGGCCTCCATCCCTGGCTCTCCAGAGATCATCGGTCAATGCGACCAAAGCGGTTTCTGTGCTGTAACCAGGTCTGAAGCCGGACTGGAAGGGGTCAAGGTAGCTAGCTTCCTCCAAGGACCGTTGGAGCTGGAAGGCCACCACCTTCTCAACAACCTTCCCAACAAAGGGGAGGTTGGAGACTGGACGGTAATTGTTAAAAACGGCTGGATCCAAGGATGGTTTCTTCAGGAGGGGTCTCACCACCGCCGCTTTAAGTGCGGCGGGGAAGTGCCCCTCCTGAAGGGAGGCGGTAACGACCGCCTGGATCCAGCCTCGTGTCACCTCACTGCTGTTGGCAACCAGCCAGGAGGGACACGGGTCCAGTATACAGGTGGAGGTACTCACAGCTCGTATGGCCTTGTCCACATCCCCAGAGGCAACATCCTGAAACTCAACCCAGAGATGGTCTGCCAAGTTATCCCCCTGGGTCTCGGCTGGATCTGCAAAGGTGGAGTCCAGGTCCGCTCGAAACCGAGCAACTTTGTCCGCTAAGAACTGGACATATTCCTCAGCCTTACCCTGCAGGGGGTCCCCCGTATCCCTCCTATTTAGGAGGGAGCGAGTTATCCTAAACAGGGCGGCTGGGCGGGACTCAGCGGATGCAACCAAGGTGGCAATATATGTTCTTTTTACCGTCCTCAATGCCCTGATATATTCCTTGGTGCATGCTGTCAAAAGTGCTCGGTTCAATTCGGACTTATCGGACCTCCACTGGTGCTCTAGGCATCTCCTCCGGCGCTTCTTCTCCCGGAGCTCCTCAGTAAACCAAGGGGGCCTCTGGGATCCGCCGATCCGGAGGGGCCGTAGTGGCGCAATACGGTCGAGGGACTCCGATGCCGCCGAGTGTGAGGCGGCAACCAGAGTCTCCGCCGAACTGTGGGCGAGAGTATCAGGAATAACCCCAAGCTCCATCTGGAACCTCAAAGGGTCCATAAGTCGCCTGGGGCGGAACCACCTGGTTGGTTCCTCCTCCCTACAGTGGGGGTTTGGCCTCCAGAAGTCAAGCCTCAGTAGGCAGTGGTCTGACCACGACAGGGGTATGATCTCATTACCCCTCAGACCAAGATCACAAGTCCACTGCACATCCTCTTGATGTGCCTCCAATCCTATAACCATGATATCAGGGACGTGCAGTCACTAGAGGCAAGGGAGGCGAAGCCTCACCAGTCTCCTCAGGAAAAAGAAAGAAATTTAAAAAAAAATTTTTTAAATAATTAAAGCCAAGATAGTTGCTACCAGATTCCAGGTCACAGTGGCTTGGTGTCTGCTTAGTGTTAACCAAAGCAGGAGGTGAGAGAACTCGGGGCCTCTTTTCCATAAGGAATTTTTCGCCTTCTAAAAGTTAAGAAAGAGTTAAAAGGCAAAGAAGCTCAGATGGAAAAGAGGCACTAATTCTCCCGCCTCCTGATCTGCAAGCAGCGAATCATGTCTTCTTGAGCATGCTTACGTTGGGCGGGGCGTGCTTCAGAGGAGAGAGGAGTGGACGAGAAGGAGGAGGCTGGCTCTTTGCTGCAGACCCGGGCGCTTGGCTGCTCCCGCGATGCAAATTCCCCCCCCCCGCCGAGGCCGACCGCTGCCCTGCTGAGCTGCTTCGCAAAAGGATGCCCAGCTGAGCCTCACCAGGTATAAACCTCACCGCACATCACTGCATGATATACCTTACTGATGTGTTAGAGATTTATATACCACTCTTCATTTGGGAGCTTAAGGGACAGAGGTGGGTGTCACATAATGTAATAACCGGTTTGCCCAGAACTGAAAATGAGTGTGTGCGTGCACACTCGGTATACTTGTGCATGCATTTTCTGCACATGCACATGGCATAAAAACATGATTATATAGGATGGGATAGTGCCAGAGTGGGTGGGCGAGGCCAACTGCTGGTCGGAAGTACCGGTTTGCCTGAACCGGTCTGAACCAGCAGCAGCCCACCTCTGTTAAGGGGGCATCCAAACTGCATTCCATGTTATCAAAAAACAATTTTGTGGAGTACAGTGGATTAAGAGGCTTAGGCTGCCAACATGACCGATCCAAAGTAATCCAGGGGATCTCCATGGTTGAAAGGGAGGGAGAATCTGGGAGTCTCCAATTACACATCAACACCTGAACTAGAACATCACACTTTTAAAATATTAAAATAGTGTTTTATCTCTTTTCTTATGCAGTAGCAAAGAAATATGGGGCCTTATATTCAGGCCCCCAAGAATTGCTCCCAACAGATCCAGGGACCAATGGTTGGGACCAGGGGTGAAATCCAGCAGGTTCTGACAGGTTCTGGAGAACCGGTAGCAGACATTTTGAGTAATTCGGAGAACCAGCAAATACCACCCCTGGCTGGCCCCAGAATGGGGTGGGAATGGAGATTTTGCAGTATCCTTTCCCTGGAGTGAGTGGGGTGGGAATGAAGATTTTGCAGTATCCTTTCCCTGGAGTAGGGAGGAAATTGTGATTTTGCGATGTCCTTCCCCTGGAGTGAGTGGGGAGGAAATGGAGATTTTGCAGTATCCTTTCTCTGGAGTGAGTGGGGATTGGAGAATGGGTGGGAATGGAGATTTTGCAGTATCCTTTCCCTGGAGTGGGGAGGGAATGGAGATTTTGCAGTACCCTTTCCCTGCCATGCCCACTGAAACAGTAGTAAAAAAAAATTGAATTTCACCACTGGTTGGGACCAACGTATTTTACCTGGAAGTTGCGAACAACGGTAATATAACTTGGGGGTTTCCGTCCAGGAGGAGGCAGTAAAATAGTGTCACGTTTTCGTCCAGGGAGTCGGCAGGAGGCAAAGAGGCGAGAATAGCAGTCCATGCTGAGAGGGTGACCCTGGGAATACTCAACTAGCAGGGTCTGGCTGCCATGGGGATAGAAAGAAAAAGGTAACAAATCAGCTTCCTCTCTCAATGTCAGTCCACCAGAAAGCCATGGGCAGACCTGCCTATGAATCTCTGATAGTCCTTCCCCTCCCCCTTTGCATCCAGAAGCTGAAGGCAGGCCTTAGAATTCAATCCCCCCCCCCCTTGAACTAGGTTGGCTAGGAAGGATGGAGTGGCCCCAAGTTGATACAGTGGGACCTCAGGTGCCGACTGTAATCTGTTCCAGAACTTAGGTTGGCACCCGATTTGGTCATGACTAGAAGCAAGACAAACTGCACCTGCGCCCACACAAAAAATGGTGTGGCAGGGGAAATCTCAGCGGCTGTGTTTATTCGGCAGCCGAGGATGTCTTCGTGACATGAGTGAAACATTTAGGAAATTTTTTGGCACCCGAATTGTTTGTAGTCTAAGCCATTCGGGACACAAGGTCCCACTGTATAAAGGCTGCAAAGAATGCAAAGAAGAGCAACCAAGAGGATTAGGGGACTGGAGGCTAAAACATACGAAGAACGGTTGCAGGAACTGGGTAGGTCTAGTTTATCAAAAAGAAGGACTTGAGGTAACAGGGTTCCACTATCTAAGGGGCCGCCACAAAGAAGAGGAGGGGGATAAATCTATTCTCCACAGCACCTGAAGGCTGGACAAGAGGCAATGGATGGAAGCTAATCGAGGAAAGAAGCAACCTAGAACTAAGAGGGAAATTTTCTAACAGTGGGAACAATTTATCAGTGGAACAACTTGCCTCGGGAAGTTGTGAGTGATCCAAGACTGGAGGTTTTTAAGAAGAGACTGGACAACCACTTGTCTGAAACGGTATAGAGCAGCGCTGTCAAACCTGATCGCACCGCAGGCCGTATTGGGATGGTTTTTTTTGCCTTTGCGGAGCTGGGGCTGGTATGGCCTGTGTGGGTTGTATCCGGCCCACAGGCTGCCAGTTTGACAGACCAGGTATAGGGTCTCCTGCTTGAGCAGGGGCTTGGATTAGGAGGCCTACAAGGTCCCTTCCAACTCTGTTATTCTGGTTCAAATAAAATGAATGAGTTCTCCTGGAGAGCTTCTGTGGCTCAGAGGAGAAAAAGAACCCAGGTTTTCCCACTTCTAGTCTAGTACCTTTACTAACCTTTAATAACTACAGACCCCTCACATCCTGAACATAAATGGTTTCAACTTCTACCCTCAAAACAATGCTATAGGGCACTACATACCAGAACAATTAGACACAAGGACAGCTCCACCACCCCCGAATGCCATCACTCTGCTAAATAACTAATTCCCACAACACTGTCAACATTTACTAAGTCTGTTGTATTATTAAGATATACTTTATTCATTAAACATGAAACTCAGCCAACTGAACATTCAAAAATGCATTACAAATACCAGTGACTGGTGCTAATGGTTGATACGGTTTGCTGCCAGTGTCCTAGGTATCAACCAAGTACCTTCTTAAAATATAAGATGTTCCGAGTAGCGCAGTTTTTTGCAGTTCCGCTGGTGTTATTGCAGGAAGCTGCAATTTGTTGATGTATTTTGTAAAATTCTTGGACATGGTGCCAAGTGCACCGATGACAATGGGTATCACCGTTAGATACTTCATCCATAGCTGTGTAGTTTCGATGGCCAGGTCACAATATTTCATTATTTTTTCTAGTTCTTTTTCTTTGACTATGATGATGATGATGATCGTATTATTATTCTCTTCCTTCCTAATACCTATCTCTTTCCACTTATGACTATAACCATGTTGCTTGTACCTTTACAATTTATATTGTTTTATTTGTTTCCTAGTACAATTGGATTGCTTATTAGTAACCTATGACTACCACTAAGTGTTGTATCTTATGATTCTTGATGAGTGCATTTTATTCTCCTTATGTACACTGAGAGCATATGCACCAAAAACAAATTCCTTGTGTGTCCAACCACACTTGGCCAATAAAGAATTCTATTCTATTCTATTCTATTCTATTCTATTCCATTCTACTCTACTCTATGCCCTAAGTACAGCCCAAGGGCCCCTCAACAGAAGCAAAACTTGGATGCCATCAGATGGAAACAAAAAGTGACATTGCCAAAACCTGCAAAGCAAACTTTTTACTGTGCCAAAGAAGACGTTTTGAACAAGGCGGGTTAAAAGTTGGAAGATCGCTTCCAAAATGATTGGCTAGAAATGCAGTGTGGAAAGGAAAGAGGTTAAGCATTTGATAGCTGGGAAAGGGGGAGAACTCTAAGGGGAGAACGCCGCTTTTCCCCTTAGGGCCCAAAGCACAGGTTTCTTTTTCTTGGGAGCAGGGGTGATCTTCATTGCTGCACGCTCTGGCCCCCTGTGGAAGGAGAAGCACCTCTGGTCTGGAAGACTTGACTGGTTCTCCACTTGCACAGGTAAGTCAGAAGGTAAAGAGTTTGGGGAAGACAAGAACCCCCCCCCCCCACAACCCCTGAAATAGTCCATCTGGGAGTACAGGGAGTACAACTATACCATTCTGACTCTGCCAGCTGCCACCCTCTTCCCAGCTATCCTGTTCTTCACCCAGGAGCAGCAACACCCAAAGTCACTTTTTCCCTGGCAACCACTGGCCCACCTGGAGCCATTTGCCACTTTTGACCTATTCAGGCTTCCCCAGGGAAGGCCCCATGTTCTTCCCAGGCAAAAACAGCAGTGGCAATAACACTTATATACCGCTTCACAGTGCTTTTACAGCTTTCTCTAAGCGGTTTACAGAGTCAGCATCTATCTGAGTCCTCATTTTACCAAACCTAGGAAGGATGGAAGGCTGAGTCGACGTTGAGCCGCTCAGGATCGAACTGCTGGCAATGGGCAGAATTAGCCTGCAATACTGCATTCTAACCACCCCAGCACCAGGGTTCGCAATAGCAGTAGCATTTAGACTTATATACCGCTTCATAGCCCTTTTACAGAGTCAGCATTATTGTCCCCAATAATCTGGGTCCTCATTTTACCGAACCACGGAAGGATCGAAGGCTGAATCAACCTTGAGCCGGTCAGAATCAAACTGTGGGCAGTCAGCAGAATTAGCCTGTAATACTGCCTCCTAACCACTGCACCACCGCGACCCACTTCTTCCAATTTCCACTGGAGATAGAATTTGTCTTCCAGATTTGCCCAGTGGGTTTCAATTTGCATGGATTGGATATCCCCTGTATTGGGTCAAAAGATCCAAAGGAACCTACTCACCGGTCAATCTTTGCCTTGAAATCCAGCACACCCGCAATGAGTTTAGCTGCAAACCTGTGAGAGGATGAGAAGACCAGGAGAAATGAAAAACAAGTTAGTACTGCTTTATAATACCTTGCGAAGACCCTATTTGGAATCCTGCATCCAGTTTTAGTCAACGCAAAGTTAAAAAGATGCTGTGACTCTGGAAAAAGTGCAAAGAACAACAAAGATAATTAGGAGGCTGGAGTCTAAAAACTTACGAAGAACGGTTGCAGGAATTGGGGTATGTGAAAAGGAGGACTAGGGGTGGCATGATAGCAGTGTTCCAGTATTTGAAGGACTGCCACAAAAGAAGAGGGAGTCAAACTATTCTCCAAAGCACCTGAGGGCAGGACAAGAAGCTGTTAGGTTGGGAGAGCGAGTGCGTTCAGAGAAGCGTTGTGAGAGTTGTGTTGGAGAACACACAAACCAGCATACAGAGACACTGCAGTTTAAATAGGCTTTTACTTTTGTGGAAATAGAAGTATCAGAGTCCATCAAACAGTCCAAGTAATACACAGTTAAGACAGTCAGTCATCTATGTCTTTCAGTTAAGGGATAATCCAAATAACATAGTCCAGTATCATATAAACAGTCCGGTACACAAAGTTTGCTAACAGTTGCAAAACTTACAATAGCTCACGGCACTTCCACCTTCCAAAAAAACACTCAGATCAGATCAGCCCAGCATCTAACGAAACAGAGAGCTAACAGTCATTCTGGCTCCCTCTTATGGCCGATTGAGGAAAACAGCAACCAATCACATTTTACAGTATGATTTAAAGAAACAGGTGCAAACATTGTTATATGATTTATATATTGCCAACCCAACCGTTAGAATTATATTCCTAACAGAAGCGATGAATGGAAACTAATCAAGGAGAAAGCAAGAACTAAGGAGAAATTTTCTGACGATTAGAACAATTAAGCAGTGGAACAGCTTTGCCTCCAGAAATTGTGGGTGCTCCATCGGTGGAGGTTTTTCCAAAAGAGACTGGACAGTCATTTATCTGAAATGATATACCCATGATGGCAAACCAATGGCACGCATGCCACGGGTGGCACGCAGAGCCCTCTCTGCGGGCATGTGAGCCGTTGCCCCAGCTCAGCTCCACCGTGCATGTGCTGGGGGGGGGCACGCCCCTTTTTTGGTCCCAGGAGGCTGCAGGGAGGCCTACTAGGCCCAAAACAGGGTGTGTGCGTCTATGGTCCCCTTGTTTTGCTCTCAGGAAGCTGCAGGGAGGCCTACTAGGCCCAAAGCAGGGGGCATTGTGTGTGCATGTACAGGGCGCACGGGTGTGTGTGTCATCACTGTGATATAGGGTCTTCTGCTTGAGCGGGGGGACTTGGATTAAAAGTCTCCAAGGTCCCTTCCAACTCTGTTATTCTGCTAATTTCCCCAGCCAGTTGGAAATCGACATGCCTTAAAATTGCCAAGGTTGAGAAATATTGCTGTGTAGGCCCTTGATAGTCCCATTGCCCATGAATTTATCCAGGGATTTTCTCAAAGACATGTAATTCAATGGCCACCATCAACTCTTGTAATGATTGCCACAAGTTAATTATGTTCTGGGTGAACATGTCCTGTTTCCTTTGGTCCCTTCTTCTGAATCTCCTTCCAACTCTTCCAGCTGCAGAAATACAAGTCCACCTCCCTTCCCCCTGTTATAATCCATGCAGTACAGGGCACTTTTTCCATCCACTCACCAGCAACTAACCCCACAAGAAACGAGACTTCTTGTATCCCAAGTGTTCTAGCTAGCTAGGGAGAACTCGGGCGGACAAACAGAGGCAAGCCAGGACTTCAAAATACTAACAGTTTTAATGCTAACAGATTGCCAAATGCGGCCCTTCACAACACGTGTGCCTCAACTAACCGCCAACAGCTGAGCCCTGTTTGACAGGTAACCAAGCAGGTAACCAATCAGGAGTGAGGACAGCACCCCCTAGTCAACGGACCAGAGGGAAAACTATAGAACGTAGCACCAAGAGCTACCACTCTGTTCATGCAAGAGACATGGTATCCATGAATTGCATCAGAGAGGAAGGCAGCGCTGGCTGAGTTTTCGCAGTAAGCCAGAATATCACTTGTTCGCTCTGTGCTTAGCATGTTGTCCAAACAGGCATTGTAGTTAGCAGACATGATGTGCAGCTTCGCACAATGTATGAACCACTAAAGGTAGAACTCAACGTACGACCACAATTGAGCCCGAAGATCATGTTGCTAAAGAAGGCAGTTGCTAAGTGAAGCACTGCAGTTGTTAAGTGAATCACATCATCATTAAGCAAATGGCTTCCCCCATTGTCAGAAGTTGGATGAGAAGGCTACAATTGGTGACCCCACAACCTCAGGACAGCACAACTGTCGTAGGTAAAGATAAAGGTTCTCCTCACACATACACTATATTGCCAAAATTATTCGCTCACCCATCCGAATAATCATAATCAGTTATGAGCGAATACTTTTGGCAATATAGTGTATGTGCTGGTTGTTCCCAACTCTAGGGGGCGGTGCTCATCTCCGTTTCAAAGCCGAAGAGCCAGCGCTGTCCGAAGACGTCTCCGTGGTCATGTGGTCAGCATGACTAAACACCAAAGGCGCACGGGACGCTGTTACCTTCCCACCAAAGGCGGTCCTTGTTTTTCTACTTGCATTTTTTACATACATTCGAACTGCTAGGTTAGTAGAAGCTGGGGGACAAGTAACAGGAGCTCACTCCATTATGCGGCGCTAGGGATTCGAACCGCCGAACGGCCTACCTTTCTAATCAACAAGCTCAGCGTCTTAGACACTGAGCCACCACATAAATGCATACAATTACCAAGTGCACAAATTTTGGTTACATGACTATGGAGATGCTGCAATGGTCATAACTGTGAAATCTGGTCACGTCACTTTTTTCAGTGCCGTTGAAACGCTCACTAAACTCATGGTTATAAGTTGAGGACTGCCTGTAATGGATTTCTAATAGATGACTTTTAAAGTACCAAACACCATGATAATTAAATGAACTAAAGTTTGTTATGGGCTGGTTTTGCCAAAAAGCAAAAATAAATGCTCCCCCCCCACCTTTTTTTGCAAAACCATGGTAAAACGCACTTGTGTGCTTGAATAATACTGCAAATGGCCCTTAACACAGCCCACCTGCTGAGCATTCAAAGTAGTCATGTGACCACAGAAGAGGGTAAGGGACTTGCATTTTCTTATTTTAACTGGTATGTTGAGTGCATGGGATTGTCTGGTTGCATGAATGATCTCACCTTTATTTTATTTAGCTGTATTTGTGTTTTAATTCTTTTAGTGAGGACTGCTTGTGTGAGAGTTTGAGTATGAGTGATTCGGAGGACCTGGCGGGTTATATGGGGGCCATTGGGGTGGTTGGGGGGGCCATATCCACGGGAGAGGGTCGGAGCATTGCGGTCATAACAGGGAGAGGCAGATATGGCGGGGACTTTAGGGCAGGCCATCATTGGGGAAGGAGGGTTCGCTATATTACAGAGATCCCTCCTTCCGGCCCTAGGAGTCCCACTCCAAGGTCAGATGGCGCGAGTAATCAGGACCCTGGTCTCAGGCTGCTGTCGCTAAATGCCAGGTCTGTGGTTCATAAGGCCCCCATCATCCGGGACTTGATAATTGATGAGGGCGCAGACCTGGCATGTATTACTGAAACATGGCTGGGCACGGAGGGAGGAGTCCCCCTCGTAGAGATGTGCCCAGATGGATTTCAGGTGCTGCATCAGCCGAGGGCCCAGGGAAGGGGTGGCGGTGTGGCTATAGTAGCCCGGGAGTCTTTAGTACCTCGTAGGATCCCTGCTCCGGAGCTTGTCGGGTGTGAGTCCCTGCTGGTGAAGCTGGACCTCAAGGGTCAAGTGGGTTTGTTGCTTACGTACCTGCCTCCCAACTGCATTGCAACAGCCCTCTCCTCGCTTCTCGAGTCAGTAGCCGAGCTGGCGGTTGAGTTCCCTAGACCTATGGTGCTGGGGGACTTCAACCTGCCTTCGCTCGGTGAACGCTCTGATGGAGCGCAGGAGTTCATGGCTTCCATGACAGCCATGGGCTTGACTCAGGTAATTCGAGGCCCAACCCACTCAGCGGGTCACACGCTCGACCTCGTATTCCTCTCGGAGCAGTGGAGTTATGATCTTGGTCTGAGGGGTAATGAGATCATACCCCTGTCGTGGTCAGACCACTGCCTACTGAGGCTAGACTTCCGGAGGCCAAACCCCCACCGTAGGGAGGAGGAACCGACCAGGTGGTTCCGCCCCAAGCGACTGATGGACCCTGTTAGGTTCCAGACGGAGCTTGGGGTTATTCCAGATACTCTCGCCCACAGTTCGGTGGAGACCCTTGTCGCTGCCTGGCACTCGGCAGCTTCGGGGTCTCTAAACCGGATTGCGCCACTACGGCCCCTCCGGGTCAGCGGTCCCCGGAGGCCTCCTTGGTTCACCGAGGAGCTCCGGGAGATAAAGCGCCGGAGGAGACGCCTAGAGCACTTGTGGAGATCAGACAGGTCCGAATTGAACCGGGCAGTTGTAACAGCATGCACCAAGGAGTATACTCGAGCTTTAAGATCGGCAAAAAGAACACACATTGCCTCCTTGGTAGCGTCCGCCGAGTCCCGCCCAGCCGCCCTGTTTAGGATAACCCGCTCCCTCCTAAATAGGAGGGAGACGGGGGACCCCTTACAGGGTAAGGCTGAGGAGTATGTTCAGTTCTTGGCGGACAAAGTTGCCCGGTTTCGAGCGGACCTGGACTCCACTCTTGCAGAGCCAGCTGAGACACAGGGGAAAGACTTGGCAAACCATCTCTGGGTTGAGTTTCAGGAAGTTGCCTCTGGGGATGTGGACAAGGCTATGCGAGCTGTGAGTACCTCCACTTGTGTACTGGACCCGTGTCCCTCCTGGCTGGTTGCCAACAGCAGTGAGGTGACACGAGGCTGGATCCAAGTGGTTGTTGTTGCATCTCTTCGGGAGGGGCACTTCCCCACCGAGCTTAAGGCAGCAGTGGTGAGACCCCTTCTGAAGAAACCGTCTTTGGATCCAGCTGTTCTTAATAACTACCGTCCAGTCTCCAACCTTCCCTTTGTGGGGAAGGTTGTTGAGAAAGTGGTTGCCCTCCAGCTTCAGCGTACCTTGGAGGAAGCAAACTATCTTGACCCCTTCCAGTCCGGCTTCAGACCAGGTTACAGCACAGAAACCGCTTTGGTCGCATTGACCGATGATCTCTGGAGAGCTAGGGATGGAGGCTTTGCGTCCATCCTAGTTCTCCTTGACCTCTCAGCGGCTTTCGATACCATCGACCATGGTATCCTTCTGCGACGACTGCGGGAGGTGGGAGTGGGCGGCACTGTTTTGCAGTGGTTCTCCTCCTACCTCTCGGACAGGTCGCAGTCGGTGTTGGTGGGTGGGCAGAGATCGTCCCCGAGGCCCCTAACATATGGGGTGCCACAGGGGTCGGTCTTGTCCCCCCTCCTATTTAACATATACATGAAACCGCTGGGCGAGATCATTCGGAGGCACGGGATAAAGTATCACCAATATGCGGACGATACACAATTGTATCTGTCCGCCCCGTGCCAACTCAATGAAGCGGTGGACGTGATGAACCAGGGTCTGGAAGCTGTTAAAGACTGGATGAGAGCAAACAAACTGGTGCTCAACCCAGACAAGACCGAGTGGCTGTTGTGTTTTCCTCCCAATAATTTGACCACCGTTCCATCAATCAGGCTGGGGGGACAAAACTTATACCCCTCAGATAGGGTCCGCAACTTGGGAGTCCTCCTGGATCCACAGCTGAGTTTTGATCACCATCTATCAGCTGTGACCAGGGGGACATTTGCCCAGGTTCGCCTGGTGCGCCAGTTGCGGCCCTACCTGAATCGGGAGGCTCTCACGACAGTCACTCGAGCCCTTGTGATCTCTAAGCTGGAATACTGCAATGTGCTCTACATGGGGCTGCCCTTGAAGAGCACCCGGAGACTTCAGCTAGTACAGAACGCGGCCGCGCGAGTGATTGTGGGCGCACCTCGGTTCGCCCACATAACACCTATCCTCCGCGAGCTGCGCTGGCTGCCTGTAGATCTCCGGGTGCAATTCAAGGTCTTACTTACCACCCATAAAGCGCTCCATGGTAGTGGATCTGACTATTTGAGAGACCGCCTCCTGCCAATAACCTCCCTGCGTCCCATCAGATCGCATAGAGCGGGCCTCCTCCGTATTCCATCCGCCAGTCAGTGCCGACGGGCGACCACCCGGAGGAGAGCCTTCTCAGTTGCTGCTCCGACGCTATGGAACAATCTCCCCGTGGAGATTCGTACCCTGACCACAGTCCAGGCCTTCCGCACAGCCCTCAAGATCTGGCTAGCCCGTCAGGCCTGGGGATAAATTTTCTTGCCCCTCCCGAATGCTGAGTGAATGTTGTGTTTTAGTACTTTTTAGTTATCTCTTTTTTTTTTCTGTATTTTGTCTTTCACTCCCCTTCCCTTACTATTGTAAGCCGCCCTGAGTCCCCTCAGGGAAAAGGGCGGCCTATAAATGCTAAATAAAATAAAAAAAAAAAATAAAACCACAGAAGAGGGTAAGGGACTTGCAGAAATTTTCAAATCTGGATCGTAAGCAGCTTTTGGGAGGGTGTCGATTATAACTTTGAACGTTGGCTAAGCAACCAATCAGAGGACAAGAGCTACCTATATGGCAATGTTTTGCAGCCATAGCTGACTAGGGGATTCTGTTGAAGTCCACACGGCTTAAAGTTGCCAAGACTGCAAAAGACTGCTATGCAGGAGAATAGAAACAGGAGAGATTTTACATTCATTTTATTCAATGGGGTTAATTATATTCTTCAAGACATTTTAACACAATCTTGTCTCTGTCCTTCTGCCTGGTGTTTGTTGCCGATCTCCAAATATGGATAGCTAAGCTTTTGTGGGAGAAAATGCTTCTTTTCACATGTTACAAATCTTGTTTTTAATATTTTTTAAAATACAAATAATACAAGCATAGTACACATACATCTAAATATACAAAAAAGGGAAAAAATACAAATATTAAAGTGCACCCCCACCCTCGGAGACCATTTTTCCCTCTTATATTTCTTATTTAACAACTAAAAGATATACAGTATATTCCAATTGTGCCCTTATCCCCTCAAAACAACATATATTCTTGAGTAAGTTTATTCCCTTTGCCTTAAACGAACACTTTTTTATAAAATCCCCCAATATTTCATTGTAATTGTTTGCTTTAATCATCCCTTTTTAAAATTTAATTTATTTTGTTAATTTCTCATTTGTTGCCATACTCTAAATTTCATTATACCACTCATTTCTTTGAATATCCCAATTTTGTCCCCAATATTTAGCCATCATTAGTCTAACTGCCATTATCAAATTTACAATCAATTCCTTTTTTGTTTCATTTATATCCCATTTTTCCATCAGCAACAATAATACAATTCTTGGTGACATATCTAAATCTACATTCAAAAGTGCTATAATATGTCCCATATTTTTTGTATAACTACCACAATCCCACCATATATGTTTATACGTTCCAACCTCTTTCTTGCACCTCCAACAAATATTTGTATAGTTACCATCTATTTGATTTAATTTATGTGGTGTTAGGTACCTCCTCCATATCACTTTATATCCATTTTCCTAACTGACATATTCTTATATACTCTTCTATTCCAAATATTTTCCCAATCATTATCATTTATTTCTCTTAAATCTGATTCCCATGTTATAAATCTTAATCTGGCAGATTTTGGTGATTTAGTAAAAACCAAAGAGGCAAGACGACTACAATGTGGTTGTGCAGAAAGCCCATGGTTCTTGTGAGGAGTTGATGGCCCATTTTGATTTTTCCTTCATATTAAGAAAAGTCTAGAAGTTTAGAGTTCATTGTGAGCTAGCCTGCTTGTTTTCACTCTTGGTTGCTGAACATAGGAGGAGGGTAGGTGTGTGTGTGTGTGTGTGTGCGTGTGTGTGTAAATATCATGTAACTTCAAAGCTGTGAAAGGCCAGGTGCCAGCCAGTGAAGGTCAGGTCTTCCAGTCTCCATGGAGGTCTTCCAGGCCATGACATCCTGGGATCAGGTCATGATAAAAAAAATGGTAGGAATTTTGTTTCTCCACAGAACCTAGAAATAGATACTGTGCAAACTGGCTGCCCCCCCCCCCCCAAAAAAATCAATTTCTGTTTTTGTTATTAAGGAGCTCCTGGCAGTTTTGAAGACATTTGAGTACAGGTATTTCTTGACATACAACTACAATCGAGGCCAAAATGTCTGCTACTAAGTGAAAAATGTGTTACGTGAGTTTTGCTCCATTTCATGAACTTCCTTGCCACAGTCGTTGAGCGAACCACTGCGGTTGTTCAGTTCGTCACACGGTCGTTAAGTGAATCCAGCTTCCCCATTGATTCTGATTGTCAAAATGTCACAAAAGGGGATCGCATGACCTCAGGGCACTGCAGCCGTCATAAATACGAGTCAGTTGGCAAGCGGCTGAATTCTGATCATGGGGGGGACACTGCAATGGTCGTAAGTGTGAAAAGCGGTCATAGGTCGTATTTTTAGGGCTGTTGTAACTTTGAACAGTCGCTAAATAAATTGTTGGAAGCTGTACTGTATAAATTGGCTGCCCCACAGAAATATTAATAATAAAATCTCTATTGTTGTTTTTAATTAAGGAGTTCCGGGCAGTTTGTGGGAGATTTGAGTATTACTTTGGTTGGTATGTACACTTTTTATATTACGCCTTTCAATCTGTTTCTTTTAGCTTGAATAAAGTTTAAAATCTCTCTATTTACTGGTGTGCTTATTGTCTTTGGACCCAAAAGAACCAATCGCTTCAGTACCGAATTATTGCCCCGATACATGGAAAGACAAGGACTGGAAAAAAAAAACACAAGCTAAAATGCAAGGTCAACAGAGAACAGAGCTATAACTCAGACAGTGTTGTAAAGATAGTCCTCGACTTACAACAGTTCATTTAGTGACCATTCAAACTTGACTTCTGACCAGTTTCCACACATACGACCATTGCCGCATCCCCATGGTCACCTGATCAAAGTTCAGATGCTTAGCAACTCATATTTATGACGGTTGCAGTGTCCTGGGGTCATTCCTTTTGGCGACCTTCTGACAAACAAAATCAATGGGGAAGCCAGACTCACTTAACAACTGTGTGTCTAACTTAAGAACTGCAGTGATTCACTTAACAACTGTGTCGGGAGAGGTCATAAAAGGCGTCAAAACTCATTGAACAAAGTCTTGCTTAGCAACATAAATGTTTGGCTCAATTGCGGTCGTAAGTCGAGGACCACCTTTATGTCAGTCCCCCCCCCCCTTTCTGGGTGCTCACAAGTCTAGAAATTAGAGGAATTTAAACCAAGGATTCTAAACTGTGCAATTTCACCTCCACCTTATTGTCCTATGGACTCTTTCATAATAGAAAATGATTTAGCAATGCAGTTTAAAGCTCCACTAAATAAAGCACAATCCTGCCAACTCTTTTAAAATTTGGAAACTGAATTAAAGTACCCTATTAACACTGTTTGATTATTTTTTTACCAACGGCAGTAGAAAGGGTGGGGAAAGATTTAATATTGCTTTAGCAAAATTGATTTTCAAAATCTAGGGGTTTTTGGGGGGTTTGGCTGGAAAAAGAAGTCAATTAGTATTTCAGTCCTTTTCACTCTCAATCTGAATTTTTCTATTCCTACTTAATATTTGCACTGATACCCCTCTTTTCATGAAAAGATACATAGAAAGATCAGGCTTAAATTCCATTATTACTAACCATGATATTGCTCCATGAAGTACATATAGGGAAAGCCACAGTTTTGGTTACAAGTTTGCTTTCCTAATTTTACAATGTTGCCAGGAATAACTAATTCTAAAAAGGAAACCAATCCAATTAAAGTCCTTTTTGGGAAAAAACAAAAAAGAGGGGGCACCCGGACTTGAACCAGGGACCTCTTGATCTGCAGTCAAATGCTCTACCGCTGAGCTATACCCCCGGCACATCACATGTGGCTTCAGGAAGTTTACTCATGTATACTGGTTTGGTTACATATTTGCCTACCACAAACAAAATGAGTTTTAAGCCTTTCTCCCAAACAAAACTTCTCCTCTTCCAGGTGTCAGCCCAAAAACAAATGTTTGCACGCACATTCACATTGCAAAAGTTTTTGGACCATTGGGGGGGGGGGGGGGGAAGCGGCCAATTCTGACTTTTTAAAAGGAGGCATCAGCCAGTTTTAAGGAAAAAGAGGCCACCAAGTGCTCACAGACAATCTCACCAGGTCATGTATATTGCTTCCGGGGTCAAAGGTAATGAAGATAGTTCTTGACTCACAAGAGTTTGTTTAGCTTGGGGAAAGTTACAACGGCACTGAAAAATGTGACTTTATGACAGTAACTTTTCATGGCTATGACCTTGATCGCACGCGCCCATGATCATGTGATCAAAATTCAGTCGCTTGGCAGTCGTTTCATATTTATGATGGTGAGATTCCCTTTTCAGATCTTCTGATGAGCAAAGTCCATGAGGAACTTAACAAATGAGTTTCCATCTTACCAACTGCAGTGATTCACTTAGCAACCGTGGCAAGAAAAGTTGTTAAACGGGGCAAAGCTCACTTTAACAGGTGTCTCACTTAGCAACAGAAATTTTAGGCCCAATTGCGGCTGTAAGCTGAGAACTACTTGCACTTAAAATCCAAATATATATAAAATGTTGAGATTTTGGAAAAAGTTCAGAAAGGGCAGCTAAGATGATCAAAGGCCTGGAGACAAAAACATATGAAGAAAAGTTGCAGGACTTGAGTTTGGCTAGTCTAGAGAAAAGAAGTTGTGTGTGTGAGAGGGGGGGAGGGAGGGAGACATGATAGCAATATTCCAATATTTGAGAGGCTGCCACAAAGAAGAGGGGGTCAACTTATTTTCCAAAGCACCGGAAGGCCCGACAAGAAACAATGGATGGAAACTAATCAAGGAGAGAAGCAACCTAGAATTAAGGAAAAAAATTCCCGACAGCCAGGACAATTAACCAAGTTGTGGGTGGCCAAAAACAGGCCCATCACTGGAGTTTTTAAGAAAAGATTGGACAGCCATCCATCTGAAATGTTATAGGGTCTCCTGCTTGAGCAGGAGGCTGGACTAGAAGGCGCCTTCCAGCTCTATTCTATTCTTCTTCTGTTATCCATCTATGAAGAGAGAGCTATGTGGGGAAACTGAAAATACAGGTAGTCCTTGACTTACAACCATTCATTTAGCAAACGTTCCAATTTACAACAGCAGTGAAAAATGACTGACAACTGGTCCTCGCACTTACAATGTTTGCAGCATCATGTGATGGAAATTTTGGTGCTTGGCAACCAGTCTGTATTTCCGATAGTTGCAAGTATCCAAGGATCATGTAATCCCCATTTAGGACCTTCCTGGACAGCTTCCAACAAGTGAAGTCAATGGGGGAAGCTGGTTTCACTTAATGACATGATTCACTTAATAACCATGGCGATTCACTTAACAATCGTGGCAAAAAAAAAAGGTAATGAAATCAGATGCGACTCACTTAACAACTCCTGTGCTTAGAAGTGGCAACTCTGGTCCCAATTCTAGCTGTAAATCAAGATTACCTGTAATTTAAATAGCTTGTATCACACTTATTCTCATCATAATAATAATAATTATTATTCCTTCAAGCTTTGAGTAGAAGTAATTTCTTCCTCCATGACATCCACTGGGTGTCTTCAGGGATTTCAAAATATAAATTGATTGTCTGGAAAAATAGAACAAAAGGAGGGGGCACCCGGACTTGAACCAGGGACCTCTTGATCTGCAGTCAAATGCTCTACCACTGAGCTATACCCCCAGCACACAGATATGGCTCCCTTAATATCTAGTTTTGGATACTGGTTTCACTGCCTAGTTTCCTCCCGTAAATTAATGGCAAGGCAGGCAGAGGGTGTGCTAAATATTTGGCAGCCCAAAATTATAAAGAGCCAGGTAGCCATTTCAAGCCTAGCAGCTTTTATTTACAAAGCAATAAATCTCTACCAACTGAAGGTCACTTCATCAAATGTGTTTTACACTCTCAGGTAACAATTTTGGAACAAAAGAAACTGCAGCAACACAACTGAGTGGGAGGTTACTGAACTCACATCTATCAAAAGAGGTCAGGCTGTCTCAGAAGGTTTGAACAAACACAATGGGGTTTTAACAAACAGTTGTTAATTGATAAAATGCCTGTAATCTCCCCTTCTCCATCCCAAACCTTCATTTGCATGGCTTGCCCTTCAGCTCTCAAGAGTAGCCTCATAATTACCATATTTTTCCGAGTATAAGACGCACCCACCCACCCCCTAAAAGTGGGTGAAAATGTTGGTGCAGGTTATAGACCGAATACGAGCCCATTTTGGGCCTCCCAAAACCTCCGTGCATCCCATTTTTGCCCTCCCTTGCTTCCAGAAGCATTCTGCAGGCCGAAAAAGGGTGCGTTTTTGGCGAAAATGGGACACACGGAAGGTTCGTGAGACCCAAAATGGGCCTGTCTTTCCTGTCCAGCAAAGTGTTTCTGGAGGCCGGGGAGGGCAAAAACGGGATGCGCAGAGGCAAAAAACTATTTTTTCTCTTGTTTTCCTCCTCTAAATCTAGGTGCATTTTATAGTCCGGTGCATCTTATAGTCCGAAAAATATGGTAAATCAGTCTGAAAAGATGTCCTAATGTTTTGGATAACTTTAAGATGTGTGCAATTCAACTCCCAGAATTCCCCAGCCAGAGCATAACACCAAGTCTGAAAAAAAGCAAGTTGTGTAGGAGTTAAAGGTCCACACATCTTACAGGTGTCAAGTTTGAAGTCTACGCATTTTAAAATTACCAAGGCTGAAGTCTACACATTTTAAAGTTGTCAAGTTTAAAAAAACACACCAATTTATAAATTTATGCCCACCAGTTTCCAAATATGGCATCCGGGATTTCACACCTTTTGTGGAAGAGAATAACCGTCTCTGTATTATTCTGGGATGCAAACTGAAGGGCTACAGTTTCTTCACAATTAGCCCTTCTTATCCGAAAAAAAGCACACTAAAAAGCAGAGACATCACCCTGCCAACAAAAGTGTGTATAGTCAAACTATGGTTTCCCCAGTTGCAATGTTGGGCTGAGTGCCAAAAAATGGAGGCCTTTGAACTCTGGTGCTGGAGAAGACTCCTGCAAGTCCCTTAGACTGCAAGGTGATTAAACCAGTCAATCCTAGAGGAGATCAACCCTGACTACTCTTTAGAAGGCCAGATCCTGAAGATGAAACTCAAATACTTTGGCCACCTAATGAGAAGGAAGGACTCACTGGAGAAGAGCCTAATGCTGGGAAAGATTGAAAGCAAAAGAAGAAGGGGACGACTGAGAATGAGGTGGCTGGATGGAGTCACTGAAGCAGTAGGCGTGAGCTTAAATGGACTCCGGAGGATGATAGAGGACAGGAAAGCCTGGAGGAACATTGTCCATGGGGTCGCCATGGGTTGGACACAACTTTGTAACTAACAACAACATCCAAAAATAGATTCTAACTTTTCATGGTTGGAAAGCGTAGGGTACAATTAGCATAGTTTCCTTTCTGGAATCAAGACCCAAAGAAGATCACCAGAGTCTTCCCCAGACTCCAGGACTGGCCCATGTTCCTTCCCAAACTCATCACTGTCCGAATCTGCTGCCAGCTCCGCAGACCACCGGCGCACCACAACACAGTCCAACTCCCTGCTTAGGCAGGAAACTCTATACCACTTCAGATAAAAAGGGGAATGTAACTGAAAATGTTATCTCTTGATTGGCAAGCAACTAATCTCTATTCCCAAGACAGAGGAGTATGGGATAAAAACCTTAGCTTCAGATATGGAATCTGCTCAATATCTATTTTCCACTTATTGTAACAAAATATCTAGTTTGAGAATAATACAAATTATTGTCTTTCCCCCTCATAAATAATAATTGTTGCCCCACCCAAATTAAAAGGAGGGGGCACCCGGACTTGAACCAGGGACCTCTTGATCTGCAGTCAAATGCTCTACCACTGAGCTATACCCCCAACACACAAGTGAGCCTCACCTAGGTTCTGGTTGTGGGTGTTGGTTTGACTGGATATTTCTGTTCCTTGAACCTATGAGTAATTTTCAAATGTTACACCTATAATTCAACAACTTTCCTGGAGCAAAATGTCTCCAGGAAAGACAGTCAGGAGACAGTTGGGAGGAGAACCTGCACGGTAACTACATCTACATCAAATCTTCTAACCTGGAAAAAATCTCCTAAATTTCTATGGATGCAGTCTTTGCGGGAAGACTGGGATAGGGAGCATAATTTTTCCCATCAACACTCTTCTTCAGACATAAACAGAGGATGCTGAATTACATCTGCAACCAAGATCCTGAATAACAAGCACCATCAAACTAAGGTCTTCCTCGGGGCCTGGTGTTGTGGCCCACCGGCAGCCAGCAGAGCTGGCTGCAGATTCAGACAGTGAGGAGGTTGGGGAGGAACATGGGCCAGTCCTGGAGTCTGGGGAAGGCTCTGATGAGGGCTCTGTGTCGGAGGCAGAGAGGGGGGCCAGGGCCGTATGCCAGTTTTCAGCTGCCTTCAGAGTCAGAAATCAGGGGCTGCCGCAAAGAAGAGGGATTCAAGCTATTCTCGAAAGCATCTGCGAGCAGAACAAGAAGCAATGGGTGGAAACTAATCAAAGAAAGAAGGAACTTAGAACTGAGGAGAAATTTCCTGACAGTTAGAACAATTAATCAATGAAACAACTTCCTCCAGAGGTTGAATGCCCCAATACTGGAAGTCTTTAAGAAGATGTTGGATAGCCATTTGTCTGAAATGGTGTAGGGTTTCCTGCCTAGGCAGGGGGTTGGACTAGAAGACCTCCAAGGTCCCTTCCAACTCTGCTATTGTATTGTATTGTATTGTATCAGTGAGGCAGAGGAACAGCTGGAGCCTGTTCCCAGTGTGCCCATGCGCAGAGCTGCCAGACGAAGGGAACAGCTAAAGAACAGGGGTCAACTTGGGAGTAAGGCCACAGGTGAATGGTGAATGGCCCCTCCCAGAGGAAATAAAAGAGGCGTGAAAGGGGAGTGGACTTTGCAGGAGACAATTAGTTTGCTTAATTGATTCATGACTCTCTGATACTCCTTGCCAAGTTCTGCAGATATCGGCCTGTCAGCTCTTCAAGCAAGATAAGGTCGGTGACTGTAAATCCTCCCTTGAAAGACTTTGCTGGATGTGAATGAGGAGAATTCACAGCAAATTACTAAAAGGGTTTTTTTCGGGACAAGGAGTTTGCTTCATGCTCTTGGGAAACTTCGGTCAGAACATCTGGAGAATGGCATTTTCCACCCTGGTCTTAAGGATGCTTTGGTGATGCTATAAGAGGGAGGAGGTGGGGGAGGACTCTACTCCTTGCTTGTGTAGGGAAACCTTTTAATCTTCTCCCGAGTGTCATGAAACACAAAACATCTGAGCCGTGGTGGCGCAGTGGTTAGAGTGCAGTACTGCAGGCTGCTTCTGCTGACTGCTGGCTGCTTGCAATTTGACAGTTCAAATCTCACCAGGCTCCAGGTTGACTCAGCCTTCCATCCTTCCAAGGTGGATAAAATAAGGACCCAGATTGTTGGGGGCAAGAGACTGACTCTATAAACTGCTTAGAGAAGGCTGTAAAGCACTGTGAAGCGGTATATAAGTCTTAAGTGCTATTGCTATCTCCCAGGCTTCCCACCCCTCCGAAGAAAGGACCGTGAGGAGCAAGTGATCCAAGTCTCTTCAACAATGAGAAGACAAATCATCCCTTCATCCCCTCGGTCTAGAAAAAAATCCAGGATCTTGCCCTGATCAAGAAGGACTTCAGATTGCTTCTAGTTTAGCATCAATTTTCATTCCCCTTGGGAGGTCAGGCCAAATTCTGGAAGATATCCAGTTAAAATACAAGGCTTCTCACCCAGAGGTGGTATTCAGCCAGTTCTGACAGTTTCTGGAGAACCGATAGTGGAAATTTTGAGTAGTTTGGAGAACCGGCAAATAGGCTGGCCCCGCCCTTGCTGACTCCTAGCTGATCTTCCTTGATTGCCCTGAACAGGAGAACGGAGCTGGAAAGCAGGTTAGTGGCTTGGGAAGAGAATGGGGATTTTGCAGTGTCCTTCCCCTGCCACGCCCACCAAGCCACACCACGTCCACTAAGCCACATCCACAGAATCAGTAGTAAAAAATTTTGAATTCCACCACTGTTCTCACCCCACCCCAATCTGCTATAAATGATGAACTACCTTTAAAAAAAAAAAAATAGACCATTCCCTTTTCTCACACATGGATGGGAAAATATATTTCAAAACACATTAGCCATTGTTTCAGCTCTTCAAAGTGTGACCCACTACCAATCCTTAGTTTAACTTAGAAAAAATATTCAATATTCCTCAAAACAGATGTAGATGAGAGTAGCAATTGACCTCCACTCCTAAAATACAGAAATATAGAATAAAAACCTTAAGGTTTGGATATGGCATATGTCTCCGTATTTATTTTCCAGTCGTTCTAGTAAAATCTAGATATGTAGTTTAGAAATAAAAAAAGTAATCCAGTTTTTTCCCATAAGGACTTGAAATTATTTTCATAATAATAATTATTATTCCTTCAAACTTTGAGTAGAAGTAATTTCTTCCCACATGACATCCACTGTGTGTCTTCAGGGATTTCAAAATATAAATTGTTTCAAAAAAATAAAACAAAAGGAGGGGGCACCCGGACTTGAACCAGGGACCTCTTGATCTGCAGTCAAATGCTCTACCGCTGAGCTATACCCCCAACACACAGGTAAGTCTCACCTAAGCTCTGTTTTGGATACTGGTTTTACTTGAAGTTTTTGTTCCCTAAATTTATGAGTAATCATTTTCCAACCTTAACACCTGTAATTCTGTAACAGGTTCCCAGGAGCAGAACAATCCTCTCTATAATTCTGGGATACGGTCTGAATGGCAACAACATTTTCTCCAACTGGATCGTCAAGTCAATCTGAAAAAAAGGATGCTAAAATTCTATGGAAGCTCTCTCGATGGGAAGATAAGAATGGTGATCGCTAAATGTCTATGGAAATTCTCAGTCATCCAGGTCAGGGGTCATCAACCTTCCGGACCTCAGGGACCACTAAATCCATAATTTTACATCCTGTGGACCACGAATATGAATTAGTGACGGGATGGGGTCCTTCAGGAACTTAGCCTGGCCGCCTGTTAGCAGAGAGAAACGCCCAGGGTCAACTCTAGGTTTTGCTGTTCATTGCGGCTAGGACTCTCAAATATGGCCAAGAATGAATGTTTGTCTTGTAGGCAGCCCAGGTGCCAGATCGGCCCTCTGCAAACTCTGTCTTATGAGGAGCCTGGACGAAGTTACGCGCACCACTCACTGAAGCGCCTGGACTCATAGGGAGGGAGGGAGGGAGGGAGGGAAGGCCTGGAGCTACTAAACAGGCAGCCAAACTAAGTGCCGGAAAGACCCCATCCCGTCAGTGAGTGAGATTAATTGCTTCAGTGGGCCGTATCCAGCCCAGGGGCTGTAGTTTGAGGATCCCCGATTTAGTGCGATATAAAGAAATGCAAAAATGCAAAGGTTTTTCTGCGGACCACCCAAATTTTCTCGCGGATCCAGGTCATGGTTCATCTTCAGCTCTGAGCTGAAGAAGCTTCTTGAATGAGAAGTGAAAGGTCTTCAAAAGAAAAACCAGAAAGTCCAGTTGCCTGTTGAAAAAAAGAACCTTTGGGATAAGGATGGTGAGCACCATCTCTGCCATCAATGCCATTCTTCGAACATAAACAAAAAAAACTGGTGATAATGCTGAATTATGCTTGCAACTAAACCACCGAATAGTAAGCAGCATCAAGACTGGCCATTCATCAATGCCTGGAGAATGGCATTTGTTCTGACCTAGGCTTCCCAAGATCAGGAAGCAGACCCCTTATCCCGATTTAGGTTAAAGGGAATTCCTCTTCAGCAAAGTCCCAGCCAACAGTCTTTTAAGAGATTTCACAACTACAGACCTTTATCAAGCTTGGAGAGCTGCCAGGCCGATATCTTTCAAATGCCACGCTGTAGCAGACAATACTTGGCAAGAAGTCAGGAACAGATCTTCACCCTCATGAATTGAACGAATTGTCTCCTGCAAACTCCTCTCCCCTTTCCCTCCTCTTTATTCCCTATGGGAAGACCCATTCTCCCTCCACCTATGCCTTTACTCCTGAGTCGGCCCTTGTTCCTTAGCTGTTCCCTTCTGCTGGCAGCTCTGCACATGCACACATCGGGAGCAGGCTCCAGCTGTTCATCTGCCCCGCTGATCTCTGACTCCGAAGGCAGCTGATAAATGTCGGACGGCCCTGGCCCCATCTCTGCCTCCGACACAGAGCCCTCATCAGAGCCTTCCCCAGACTCCAGAACTGGCCTATCTTCCTCCCCAGCCTCTTCACTGTCCAACACTCAACAAATGAGTTATCCTCTTTCTTTAAGCTGCCAGCTCTGCTGGCGGGCCACAACAGCATTTTCCACCTTGGTCTTAAGGGGGATAACTCTTTGATGACGCTCAGAGAGGGTCTGGCAAGGACTCTGCTCATTTGCTTATGGAGGAAGCTTTTAATCTTCTGGCAACTTTGGTCTAGCTTCTCCTGATTGCTGAGAGGCTCAAAACATCTCCCAAGGCTTCCTGCCACTATGAAGAAAGGGGCAGTGAGGAGTAAGTGGTCCTATTCCCTTCAACATTGAGAAGGTGAGTCTTCTCTCCGTCGCCTTTACTACTGGGAGAAATCCGTAGTCTTGACTTGATCAGGGAAGACTTCAGGCTGCTTCCATTTAGTTTAACGTTGGTTTCCATTGTGCCTTAGCACAGGGGTCCCCAACCGCCAGTCTGTGGATTGGCAACCCTCAATCACTGCAGTTTGTAAGTTAGTCACCTGGTTTTTAAGTAAATCTGGTTTCCCCCTTGACTTTGCTTGTCAGAAAGTCGCAAAAAGGGATCACATGATCCCAGAACACCTCTGGAAAAAGGAGTAAGGAGCAAGCCATTAAGGGTAGGGGGTAAAAATAAGGGGGCACCCGGACTTGAACCAGGGACCTCTTGATCTGCAGTCAAATGCTCTACCGCTGAGCTATACCCCCAGCACATAGGTAAGCCTCACCTGAGGTTTAGTTTTGAGTACCAGTTTTACTGGATGTTTCTCTTCCCTAAATTTATGAGTAATTGTTTTCAAATGTTACACCTATAATTCTGCAACAATTTTCCTGGAGCAGAAAAATCTTCTGGGATATAGGAGACAGTCTGAATAGCAACATCTTGTAATCTTCAAAAAAAAGGTCCTAACTTTCCATGGATGCTCTCTCTGCGGGAAGGTAAGGATGGTGAGCATCACTTCTGCCAACATTGTCTTTCTTCAGATATAAACTGAAAGGCCTGGCTGGTGTTTGCTGAATTACACCTGCAACCAAGATCCTCAATAGTGGCTGCCCCATCAAGATAGGGCATTTATCAGTGTCTGGAGAATGGCATGTCAACCCTGAAGCTGACCTAACCGAAGCCATACAGTGAACAATGGTTTAAATATGGTGGGCATCCATTTAAATATGAGCCAGTAGTGTGCAGCAGCTGCCAAAAAAGCCAACACAGTTCTAGGCTGCATAAACAGAGGAATAGAATCAAGATCACGTGAAGTGTTAATACCACTTTATAATGCCTTGGTAAGGCCACACTTAGAATACTGTATTGAGTTTTGGTCGTCACAATATAAAAAAGATGTTTAGACTCTAGAAAGTATGCAGAGAAGAGCAACCAAGATAATTAGGGGACTGGAAGCTAAAACATATGAAGAACGGTTGCAGGAACTGGATATGTCTAGTTTAATGAAAAGAAGGACTAGGGGAGACATGATAGCAGTGTTTCAATATCTCAGGGGCTGCCACAAAGAAGAGGGAGTCAAGCTATTCTCCAAGGCACCTGAGGGCAGGACAAGAAGCAATGGGTGGAAACTAATCAAGGAGAGAAGCAACTTAGAACTAAGGAGAAATTTCCTGACAGTTAGAACAATTAATCAGTGGAACGACTTGCCTCCGGAAGTTGTGAACACTCCAACACTGAAGTTTTTAAGAAGATGTTGGATAACCATTTGTGTGAAGTGGGGAAAATTTTTTAAAATTTCTCAGGTCACCTGCCACTCTGGAGGAAGGACTGAAAAGAAGCAAGCTGTCAGGGTAATGATGATTTAGTAGCTTACCAGCTGCTGTAAGGCTGTAAACTGAGAAGATGACATGAGGATGAATCGGCAGAGTTACTGTCACTTTAAGAAGCTGCATATATAAGGGAGGCCATGTGAGGGCGTCTTTCTCTCTCCTCATGTTCTATCTCCATTGTGGTTCCCCGTGTAGAGTTGAAGATTGCTTACTTGCTTGATATTTGCCTGACACGTTTGTGTGTGTGTTTGTGTATGTGTGTGTGTGTGTGTGTGTAGTCTTGTATATAAACCACTGTTTAAAAGACAAAACTTCTGTGTACTGTATATTATACTATCTCGACCCCTTCCAGTCAGGCTTCAGACCCGGTTACAGCACAGAAACCGCTTTGGTCGCATTGACCGATGATCTCTGGAGAGCCAGAGATGGAGGACATTCCTCCATCCTGGTCCTCCTTGACCTCTCAGCGGCTTTCGATACCATCGACCATGGTATCCTTCTGCGACGACTGCGGGAGGTGGGAGTGGGAGGCACCGTGTTGCGGTGGTTCTCCTCCTACCTCTCGGACAGGTCGCAGTCGGTGTTAGTGGGGGGGCAGAGATCGTCCCCTAGGCCCCTAACTTATGGGGTGCCTCAGGGCTCGGTCTTATCCCCCCTACTATTCAACATCTACATGAAACCGCTGGGAGAGATCATCCGCAGGCACGGGATCAGATACCATCAATATGCGGACGATACCCAGCTGTATCTGTCCGCCCCGTGCCAACTCAATGAAGCGGCAGACGTGATGAACCGAGGCCTTGAGGCCGTTATGGACTGGATGAGGGTTAACAAGCTTGTGCTCAACCCAGAAAAGACCGAGTGGCTGTTGTGCTTCCCTCCCAAAGATTCGATCAATATTCCATCACTCAGGCTGGGGGGTCAAATTCTATACCCCTCAGAGAGGGTTCGCAACTTGGGAGTCCTCCTGGATCCACAGCTATCGTTTGACCACCACTTGACGGCTGTGACCAGGGGGGCATTCGCCCAGGTTCGCCTGGTGCGCCAGTTGCGACCCTACCTGAATCGGGAGGCTCTCACAACAGTCACTCGGGCCCTTGTGACCTCTAGGCTGGAATACTGCAATGTGCTCTACATGGGGCTGCCCTTGAAGAGCATCCGGCGACTTCAGCTAGTACAGAACGCGGCCGCGCGAGTGATCGTGGGTGCACCTCGGTTCACCCACATAACACCTATCCTCCGCGAGCTGCGCTGGCTACCTGTCGATCTCCGGATGCGCTTCAAGGTGTTATTAGTCACCCATAAAGCCCTGCATGGTAGTGGATCTGGATACTTGAGAGACCGCCTTCTGCCAATTACCTCCCTGCGACCAATAAGATCTCATAGATTAGGCCTCCTCCGTATTCCATCGGCCAGCCAGTGCCGGCTGGCAACTACAAGGAGGAGGGCCTTCTCAGTAGTAGCCCCGACCCTTTGGAACGAGCTCCCCGTGGAGATTCGTACCCTCTCCACCGTCCAGGCCTTCCGCACAGCCCTTAAGAACTGGCTAGCCCGTCAGGCCTGGGGACAAGGATAGGCGCCCCTCCCGAATGATGAATGTATGTTGCTTGCTATTTTATTATATGTCTCTATGTCAATGTTTGTATTCCCCCTCCCTGATTTTATGTGAGCCGCCCTGAGTCCCCTCAGGGAAAAGGGCGGCCTACAAATATTAATAAAATCTCTAAAATCTCTAAATCTCTATTGCTCCTGGGTTGTCTCAAAATAGTAGTCACACTGTGCACACTCTGACACAAGCAGTTCAAATCTCTTCAACATTGAGAAGACAAGTCATCTCTTCATCTCCTTAGTTTAGAACTGGGGAAAATCGAGTATCTCGCCCTGAGTAGGAAGGATTTCCGGCTGTTTCTTTTAGTTTAGCATCAATTTCCTTTCTCCCTTGGACAAATCAAAGTGAATTCTGGTGGGATACCCAGGCCAGTTAAAAAATATATGACTCCCTACCCTACCCCACCTAGTACAGGTAGCCCTCGGCTTACATATTCATTTAGTGACCATCCAAAGTTATAATGGCTCTTTAAAAAGTGACTTATGTCCGTTTTTCACATTTGCGGCCATTGCAGCATCCCTGAGGTCACATGATCAAAATTTGTACTTGCTTGGCAACTGGCATGTACTTATGACAGGGTTATGTGATTAAGGCCTTAGTCTTCTTGGGGAACTGTCTCAATATTTATTTTCCACTCATTTTGGTGGCATAAAACAGAAGTCCCCAACCCCTAGTTCGAGGACTGGCACCAGGCCGTGGCACACCAGACGCCGGGCCACACAAACAAGGCAAGCCCCATCCATGGGACGCAGGCAGCACGCCCCCACCGATCCGTGGAAAAATCTCTGCCCATGGAACTGGTCCCCAGTGCTCAAAAGTCTGTAGAGATTCTCAATCCTCCAGGTCATGGTTGTTTTTTTCAGGAGACAACTGGCTTTTATTGTTTTTTCTGATTTTGCTTCTCATCCAAGAAGCGTCTTCAGCTCTGACGGGATAGTGGGGAATGGAAGGATTTATATTCTTTGCAGACAAGCTGGTCATTTGCATCCTTTTTGAGAGAGTCGTTGAGGCCACTTGGAGGTTGATCTGTGTCCTCAGGGTCACCTGAGTGGTGCAAATGGTTCCTGTAGCCTGCATTTCCCCCCCCCTCTGGAAATCCACTCCTACTCCCACACCATTCAAAGGGTGTTCATCCCAAATTGTATAGCTAAAAGTCTGTAGAGATCTTTAGTCATCCAGGTGATAGTTGTCCCAAAGGTGCTTCAATGACCCTCTAAAACAGGGGTGTCAAACTCAAGGCCCGGGGCCAGATTCAGGCGACAGGATGCTTAGATATGGCCGGTGGGGCCACCCTGGAAACAGCAAAGGATTTCAGGGTCTCTGCCAGCAAAAATGGGAGGTTGGGAAGGCTGCATGTGGCCCTCCTGAGCTTTGTCTTTGCTGACTGAGGGTCACAGGAGGCCGTGGCAGCCAAAACGGAGCTCGGAAACACATTTTTGCCAGGAGAGCCCAGCTGCCCCTGACATGAGTGACGTCGAGCTGGCCACACCCACCCCGGCCCCACAAGGTCAAACACAACCCTGATGCAGCCCTCAATGAAATTGAGTTTGACACCCCTGCTTTAAAAAGATTCAAATGACCGACTGCAAGGAGTATAAAGCCGACGAAGCTTCTTGGGTGAGAAGCGAAACGTCTTCAAAGAAAAAAACCCAGAGAAGTCCAGTTGCCTCCTGAAAAAGCACCTTTGGGATAGTGCCCAAAAAATTGAGGGCCATTAACCTAGAAGTTGTTAAACCTTCCTCCCCCCCCCCCCTCCAAAAAAATAAGGGGGCACCCGGACTTGAACCAGGGACCTCTTGATCTGCAGTCAAATGCTCTACCGCTGAGCTATACCCCCACACTTGTTCCTCTCAAACTATCTGGTTAAGCATACTCATTAAGCCCCACCCCTTTCCAGCAGCTGCCAGCCACAGGTGTACTCCTCTGAAGTGATCTCTGTTTGACTGGCCACCCACGCAAGTTTTAATTACACTTCATTTTACGCCAGACTCAGCTCGATGTGTCTTTGGATAAAGAGCCCTTCAAACAATGCTCCCAGCTTCAAAGCAATTTGTGTTCCGCGCGCACTACAGACCTATTGTCTCTGTTGTAATTCCTGCTGGTGATTTGCCAATGCTGATTCAGCCTTCAGTCTGGATTAGCGCATTGCATTAATAACGAGGACCTCAGCTTTAGGGGTTGGGGCTTCAACCTCATCCTTTGAGGACATCAGAGAGCCTCCATAGGGGTCTATGACAA
Source organism: Thamnophis elegans (assembly GCF_009769535.1). Classification (NCBI taxonomy): domain Eukaryota; kingdom Metazoa; phylum Chordata; class Lepidosauria; order Squamata; family Natricidae; genus Thamnophis; species Thamnophis elegans. Next base: position 153,749,422 of record NC_045542.1, on the reverse strand, counting down.
GACAACTTGCCACAATCAACTCACCGCAACCAACTCGCCATGGACAACTCAATGCAGGACTAGAGTTCCACTGGTATTAAAGGAATGGCGGAGCAGAATGATGAAAGAAAGGATGCAGAAGGAGGGACAGAATAAAAGGTGAATGGCAGAAATTAAAATATATATATTTATTTTAAATAATTAAATAGAATTGTTACATTGCCCTGCAGCGAGCTGTCCCGCGGTCACGTGGCCTTGGCGAGTTGCCCCGTGGTGAGTTTACTGACTGTGAGAACAATCAAGCAATGGAACAGAAGCTGCCTTCAGAAGTTGTGGGAGCTTCGTCACTGGAAGCTTTCAAGAAGAGATTGGACTGCCATTTGTCAGAAATGGTGTAGGCACCGTAGGGTCTCCTGCTTGGGTTGGACTAGATGACCTACAAGGTTCCTCCCAACGCTACTATTCTATGCTATTCCATTCCGTTCCCTTCTCTTCTCTCTTCCCTTCTCTTCTTATCTGATCCTACCGTATGATTCTATTCTGATGTGTTCAATTCCTATTCCACTCTATTCTACTCTGCTCTACTCTATTCAGTTGGCTGTGGCAAGTTGTCCCATTCCACTCTACAGATGCCTTGATGTCCCTGGGGAACCTATGGACATTTTTCTCAGGCTATTCTTTGATTACTTTTCATTTTAAGGATGGGTAAAGTAGGCATCTCCCATTTGTATTCTTAAAACCGGCTCAATTAAAAAAAAAACAATCACCGCCTTAACTTGAGATGTTGACATGCTGGAAATGGGCTGATGGGAGCCACAAGTGGCCAACTTTTTGCCACATGCTAAACCATCAACCATAGTTTGGATACCTAATTGGCTAGCTCACCCAATTCGCTAAACCACATCCAAGTCATGTTACACAACAGAGCCCCTACCATGAAATAAGGCAATCCTGGAGATCTTAAAAATGGGTCAATGCATTCCAAAATGTCCCATATTTTCTTTGTTTTTATATTTTGTGTGTTTATGTTCTGAAGGCCCAGGCACAAGGATATGTAAAATATGTTCAGCATGTTAAACGAATCTTAGCAAATTATGGTTTATTCCCAAAACACTGGTGAAACCATTGGTTAAACATCTATGGAGATTCTCAAGTCATCCAAATAGGATAAATAGTGGTTTTTTCCCCAAGCTGCAACTAAACTTTCTTTTTTCTTCTTTGAAGATGTTTCACTTCCCATCCAAGAAGCTTCTTCAGCTCTGACTGGATGGTGGGGAATGGAAGGATTTATACTCCTAGCAGACAGCTGGTCATTTGCATTCTTTTAGAGAGTTATTGAGGCTACATGGAGGGTTTTTTTTGAAGACAGTAAAACCCACGTTTTGGACAGAGGATCACTAGTTTGAAAGAGGGGTCAAAGAGGCCATCTATGTCGAAGTTGAACAGCCCTCTCTCAACAGAGGGGGAGGGATATGACATCATCTATCTCCAGTTTACGACCCAGTCCTTTTAACAGTTCCAAGAAGGCTCCACACTCATTTGCACCACTCAGATGACCCTCAGGACACAAATAAACCTCCAGGCGGCCTCAACGACTCTCTAAAAAGAATGCAAATGGCGTTATCTGCAAGGAATATAAATCCTTCCATTCCCCGACATCCAGTCACAGCTGAAGAAGCTTCTTGGATGAGAAGCAAAGCATCTTTAAAGAAAAACAAGGAAGTCCAGTTGGCTCTTGAAAAAGCACCTTTGGGACATTAGTTAAAGCAGGGGTGTCAAACTGAAGGCCCAGGGGCCAGATCCGGCCCGTGTGGTGCTTAGAGATGGCCCGCAGAACCGCCCTAGAAACAGCAAAGGAGCAGCCCGTGGTACCTCAGCCAGCAAACACTGTGTTCATGAGGGCTGCGCACGGCCCTCCCAACCTCCGTTTTCAGCCACAACAGCCTCCTACAGCCCTCTACCAGCAAAAACGGAGCTCAATTTTCACTGGAAGAGGGCGGCAGGAGGCCATCACCGTTGAAAATGGAGCTCGGGAGCCTGTTTTCACTGGCAGAGTGCTTGGGCCCCACAGATGGGGCCATGACACGAGTGATGACAAGCTGGCCACGGCCATCCCAGCCCCCAAGATCAAACTCAACCCTGATGAGGCCCTCAATGAAATCGAGTTTGGCACCCCTGGGTTAAACCATGGTTGAATCCGATGTATCAATTCAATCACTGTCTCCGTCATTCCCTTTTCTTCCCAAAGGCTTGATTCTTCCTTCAACAGACATGACATCTTGACCCAAGCCATTTCTAAAAAAAATCCCACACCAGATGTCTCACCTCAATTGTCCTCTCCAGTCATTGAAATCCTGCTTGGGCAGGACAACAGCTGGGCTTGAGTGAACTACCAGGGGAAGGTGATTCTCCAAGTAGGCTGTCTGAATCCACCAATCTCTGATCTAGGATGAATTAGGTAAGGTTAGAATATGCGTCATCAATCAATTGTCAGAATGTGTGGGGAAGGAAGGTCTACGGCCGTGGTCGGCAAACTCATTAGTCAACAGAGCCAAATATCAACAGTACAAAGATTTAAATTTCTTTTGAGAGCCAAAAAGAGATGTGGCCTGTTTTGTGGGAGTGGCTTGGTGGTCATGTGACCAGGTGGGCATGGCCAACTTTGAAAATGTGATGAAACTCAACAACGCTCTTACTTAGCAACCAAAATTTTGGGCTCAATTGTGGTCATAAGTTCTCTTTCTTTTTCTTTCTTTCATCTCTCCCACTTCCTCTTTCTTTCTTTCTTTCTTTCTTTCTTTCTTTCTTTCATTTCTCTCTCCCACTTTTTCTTACTCTTTCTTCCTTTCTCTTTCTCTCTCTCTTTTTCTTTCTGTCCCCCCCTCGCAAGCCGCAGTTTGCCGACCACTGGTCTACGGGATGCATAGGCAACTGTTAGAAGCCACAGTGAAGGTATATCTTTCATGACGTCATCACACAAACCCAGATTATAAAATTTGCATCAGCTGCGTCAGGATGCAGCATGCAACTAAGTTTGCAATATATATCCCTACCCTGATTTCTATCCTGTTGCCATTAGACAAAAAGACATACTTTGTTGACTTTTTGTTGTTGACTTACAACAATTCATTTAGTTACCATTCAAAGTTATAGTGGCAATGAAAAAAATGATACGACTATTTCTCACTTATGACTGTTGCAACATTCCCATGGTCACATGATCAAAATTCAGGCGCTTAGCAACTGACTCCTATTTATGATGGGTTGCAGTGTCCTGGGGTCAGGTGATCCCCTTTTGTGATCTTCTGACAAAGCCAGTGGAAAGCCAGGTTCACTTAACAGCCGTGTTCCTAACTAAACTGCAGTGATACACTTAATAACAAGAAAGGTTGTAAAATGGGGCAAAATTCACTTAACAACTATCTTGCTTAACAACAGAAATTTTGGGTCAACTACAGTCGTGCTTCGCTTCTACTGAGTAAAAAATATGTGAAGCTACAAAAAACCTAGAGCAGTGATAGCTAACCTTTTTGTCCTTGCATGCCGCAAGCATGCCCACACCCATAATGCAATGCATATGTGACATCTCCCCTGCACATGCCTTGTTTCAGTGAGAATTACAGCCTGGTGAACATTGGTGGGTTTCAAAAATTTTTAGAACCTCTTCTGTAGGTGTGGCCTGCTTTGTGGGAGTGGCTTGCTGCCCCATGTGACTGGGTGGGAGTGGCTTGCTGGCCATGTGACTGGGTGGGAGGGGCTTGGCAGTCATGTGACTGGATGGGTGCGGCCAACTTGTAAAATGTGGTGAAACTCACTTAACAATGCTCTTGCTTAGCAACCAAAATGTTGGCTCAGGAACTCTGGCATTTGAAGCACGCAAGTCTTAAAGCTGTCAAGTTACAAGACCCTTTCACCCCTAACCCTTTAGAAAAAAAAAACCCAGGGGTGTTCAAACTTGACAGCTTTAAGACTTGTGGGCTTCAACTCCCAGAATTCCTCCTCCAGTCTTGCTGGCTCAGAAACTCTGGCATTTGAAGCACGCAAGTCTTAAAGCTGTCAAGTTACAAGACCCTTGCACTCCTAACCCTTTAGAACAAAAACCCCAGGGGTGTTCAAACTTGACAGCTTTAAGACTTGTGGACTTCAACTCCCAGAATTCCTCCTCTCGCTCTTCATCTTGATGATGTGCGGACAGGCGGGGGGAGGGAGCTGGAACCGGTTCTAAACGGCACTGTCTTAGAACTGGCAGGAACCAACCCCTGCTGGTGAAGCACCAGAGGACTCACACAGGAGAGAAACCCCTTGAATGTGCTATTTGTGGGAAAGGTTTCAGTCACAATTCCAGCCTGCAACTTCCTGGGATCAAAAGTGCTCCGGGGGGGGGGGGCACACGCCACATCTCATTTTGGGCCTAGAAGACCTCCCCGAAGCCTCCTGAAACCAAAAACAGGAGGGCAGGGTGCACCCCCATGCTCCTCCCCAACCTCCGCACATACTTGCGCGATCCCCTCGTGCATGCATGCGTGTCTCCCGCATGCGCAGCAGACATGAAAATCAGCTGGCCGGTGGGAGGCACGCACGCATGCGCAGTGGAACTAAGCTTGGCAACTGCTCGCTTGCCCGCAGAGAGGGCTCTGCATGCCACCTGTAGCACCTGTGCCATGGGTTCGCCATCACAAACCTGGAGCCTCTGGAATTGGACCGTTTATGCTTATAAGTATTTCTGTAAACTTAAATAGATCAACAGACCCAGAGAAATTCATTATTGCTATTTACACTGTTGGAATTATTCCTATTACATTTACAATGATGCAAACATGTTTTTTTTAAAAAAAAACAGACCAGTATATTATGCACACGGATATATTAGGGACTGACTTACCCAATAGGATTCTGCCTTTTGGTTGTAATGAAGAAAAATTCATTTCTAATATCAATACTTTTTCCGTAATAAGATCAGAGGTGGGCTTTCATGCTGACAGCCCCATAATTAAGGAATAATTCCTTGTGCTCAGGATGGCTCATAAAAAAAACGTTATTTCAGAGTAATTTAGAGTAACTCACCTCATTCGGAACATGTTTATTGTTTTGTTAATGAGTTTTCAGTTGTTTTTAATTATTGAGATATTCTGTATCTGTTTGCTGATGTACACTACTCTGAATTGGCCACATGGGGGCAGCCAATAAATGCTATTAGTAGATAAATAAAGCCACAAAGGTCCAGAACAATCAACTTAAAATATGTGAAAACTGTTGAAGCAATGCATAAAACCGTTTTTGCAGAGTGTAAGTTTCTGCATCAAGGAATTTATATTTGTAATTTCCAAGGGGGGTGGGAGGAAGGGAACATGCCATGTTTTTAGGGTTAAAAAATAAAATTTTAGACAGCAACAAAAATAAGTTATATAAATTGCACCAGCTGATTTTTTTGCATTAGTGCCACATCCAGCTGGGATAATTAATAAAGTTGGTCGGGCATGGATTGAACATTCTACTTTCTCCCTAAAAGGGAAGTCCAGCTCCAGTGGACCAAAGCAAGAAAAAGCTTTTCATATTTTTCCTCCAAACTATTAATTATCAGCTCCCTGATAATTAATGACGCAAAGGGTCATTAAAACAACAAGGACAAGAACACTCTGTGATGACCACTGAAGATAAAAGCCTAGTGTCATGTTTGCTTGTTGGTACACACACTTGGAAGTGTTAGTGGTTCCATTGTCTCATTCAAACTAGACAACCCGTGACCCACTGGGTCATTATTTCAGAGACATTTCCTTATATAAACAGAGGAACAAAATGACCACAGCTAGGCAAAAAAGCAGTAAAAGTAGGAACAACTTTTAACACGTCAACATTTTTTTAATGTTTTAATTGCTTTATATTGCTTGTATTGCAAGCCGCCCAGAGATGCATTCCACAGTGAGACGGTGGCATATAAATATAACAAATAAATAAACTTTCGACTTCCAGCTGGCTTCCCCAATGGCTTTCCTTGTGGGAAGCTGGCAGGGAGCCAGGGTGGGTAAAAATCGATTTTTAAAAAATAAAATTATCAGATTATTTATTTAAATCAGAATTTTTTTAAATTATCAAATTAATTTTAATAAAATGCTTTTGGAGTAAAAAAAAGATAGTTTTCTATTTAAGACGCATTAATAATTTAGTTTATTCAGCATGAAATGAAGCTTAGTTATATGGCATATACTGCATATTCTGCAATATTGGGACTGTCGTTGAGTCAACAGCGGGCTGGAGGAGGAGCTGTTGCAAGACAGAGATGACAGCTGCTCTTTAAAAATCATGATTTAAATCAAGCCTTTTTACTAGGGATTTAAACCATCATTTAAATCAACTTGATTTAAATCAAATCCACCCTGCAGGGAGCACTGAAAATGACGAACGCCATGACTCCAGCTTACTGTGGTGATGGGGAGAGGGGTCGTAGCACTGAAGCAGCCACAACTTGCCAAACTCCAATCCCAAGGGAATTATGGATCCTGGATTTTGGGTGGCTTTTATAAGTGAGCCTATCTGAGGCTCGAAATTTTGATTCGAAAAATGTTGCCCCATGATGCAGGCTTTCGCCCAATTGAAGGTTAACAATCAAACAGACACGAGTGTTTTAGTGGTATATAGTTATGACTTCCCCTGCTTAATGCCCTCCAGATGTGCAGAGATTGATCCACTACATCTGGAGGTCACCAGATACTGTGGGAAGAAGACCCGATAGAATCTAGTGCAAACTACAATGGTTCTTAAGTTAGGCAGTGAATCCCATGCCGTGAGCCGTCGTGCAAACACTTCCACTGTGTACCTGAGGTCCAACATCGGGTGCAAGTATCTGAGTTGTAACTTTTGCACAACAACCCTTGTCACATCCATTTTAATCTGTTCTCCTCTTGCCCCCAGCGAGTGCTCCTAAGTAGACCCTCTATTGATCATTATGAACTTTGCATCCACTTGGTAGCTCATTTCTGCGACAAGATAAGTACAGAGCAAGCTCTTTAGTTCCCATACCATCAAATAAGCAACTTGGGGGGGGGGGGGGCAGTAGTGCCCAGTAGTCTCCTCACCACTTTCCCCATTAGTCTCCTCACCACTTTCCCCATTAGTCTCCTCACCACTTTCCCCATTAGTACGAAGGCTGAACAAACCCTTAAGATTTTGGCATGGAGAGGATTTTGGTTTGGAAATAAAGAACTACACTTTTAAAAAAAATCAGGCATCTTAGGCTACAAAGCTAAATGTCTGACTAGATGGTGGGGAATGGAAGGATTTAAGGTGAAGAAGCCTCTTGGATGAAAAGTGAAAGGTCTTCCAAGAAAAAAAACCCAAAAGTCCAGTTGCCTCTTGAAAAAGCACCTTTGGGACAACCGTGACCCGGATGACTGAGAATCTCCATAGACATCTTTGGGAGCATTTAGAATTTAGCATCTTTGGGAACATCTGGTTCCCAAAGGCCACAATGTGGTTGTAGAATTTTTTTGGTTGAGGGGGCTGCAGTTGAAATACATCTGGTGGGCACCAGGTGGGAGGAAGGAGCCATTCCCAGGGTAGCAAAATGGGAACTGATGATGCACCCTCATCCTGCAGTTCCTCTCCACGACTCAGAATTTGCAATCTTCCCATAGTGCCATAGGAACAAGAATTGGATAAGAATGCCTAGAAACACTGCAATAGCAATGGCCCTTAGATCTATATACTGCTTCATAGTGCTTTATATAGCAGAGTGGTGTGGTGGCCTCACAATCGGAGGCTGTGATCCTAAGTAGAGGCAGATATTTCTCTCTCTGGGCACAATGAGAATATATCTGCTGAACAAAACTCTGCATTGGCGACAGGAAGGGCATCTGGCCAGTAAATACTCTGCTAGCTCCATTCAGTTGCCCAGACTCCACCCTGCAAGGGATTATGGGGTTGTTAAAAAACGATGATGATAGTGCTTTAAAGCAATGGTCCCCAACCTTTATGGCTTGGCAACCCAGCTAGAGAGGAGTAGCAGGCTGCGCAAGTGGTGGATTGGTGTGCACGTGTGGGCACTGGTGCACTGCACAAGTGGTGGGCTGGCGTCAACTCACAAGAGCAGCGGGACGGCACGGATGCGCGCACACAGCTCAACTATTGAACTGCATGTGTGTGCGTACCAGCCCAATGCTCGAACATGCAAGCACCCACTAACTGAACATGTGTGCGTGCCAGTGCATTGCTCACATGGTCCGGTTGCAAATAGGCCACTGGGATCGGGGACCCCGTTTTACAGCGCTCTCTGGGCAGTCTGTTAGCATGTTGCCCCCAACAATCTGGGTGCTCATTTTACTGACTATTGGAAGGCTGAGTCAACCTTGAGTTCCGTCAGGATCAAACTTCAGGCTGTGGGCAAAGTTTGCCTGCAAAACTGCATTCTAGCCACTGCGCCGCCCCCGCCCCTCCGGGATCCATGGTTTCACCCCCTGCCCTCCAGATTCCCCTTCCTTACCCAGTTCTCCATGCGGGCAGCCCTGCATTTCAGCCGCACCTGGAGCCTCTCTCCTTCTCCACCTGGGGCCTCAAAAGCTGCCACCAGCTGCCGCGTCTGCTCCAGATCTTTGGGGTTCACCAGGGGCTCCAGGGAGCGCAGGTACTGGGCCATGGTATGAGCCAACGATGGCACAGGTTGACGGAGGAAGGCAAAGTTAGAGGCATTTCGGTACTGGAATACCTGGAAAGTCAAAAGGAGACAAGAGAGAACTTGGCATATTTGCTTAATCAGCACTTTTTCTTCTCTGGAGCTGGCTTCTTATAACCCATCAATCCATACCCCCAAAACCCAATTACATCCTGGACTTACAACCATTCATTTAGCTAAAAAAGTTTTTAAAAAGTTTTTTTTTTAAAAATGACTTACAATCATGTTTCATATTTATGACCATTGCAGCATTCCTATGGTCACATGATCAAAATTCAGAGTGTGGGCAACGGGCCCGCATATACTCCTGTTTGCATCATCCTGCTGTCATGTGAGCACATTTTGATGGGTTTTTTTGCTGGAAATTGGAGTTTATGTCTCATTTCTGGCAAAAAACATCCCATTGCAAACAATGGATTGGCTTAAAGACTGTGATGGTCCTTTAATGATTGTCACAAAAAAATAGGTTATAACACTGCTAAACAACTGCCACAAAAAAACCCCTGCAAAACTGTCACTTGGTGATCTGCTTAATGACCATCCTGACTTCTGACCAAAATTACAGGCTCAGTTATGGTTGTAAGTCAAGAACTACCTGTATAGACTATCTTGTGCCGATTTGTGCAAGAAACCTAGTGTCAGATAGGTTTGTCAGCTCTATCAGGTAGGCCAGATTAAGAAACGAGATTAAGAAAATGATTAGAGGATTGATACCACAAATGGCAGAAGACATGTGACTGTTTTGCTACTGGAAAGATACAGGTTGATAGATGGAAGTGCATAATTTAAAACTAGTGAAATTTAGTGACAATAGATATAATCAAATAAATAATTGATAATGATAATATATACATATGTATTGTTATGATAAGTAATAATTGGGTATGAATATTTAAATGGTACCCATGAAACAGAGATTAGAAATCTTTTTGATTATATATAAAAGCTAATAAAAAAGAACTAAATTAAATTTAGTTAAGTTTTGATTATTAGGGGGGGAAATGTTATGATACCTGATACAGTCAAATAAAGGAGGGATAATGATAACAACATATATATATGTATGTGTGTGTGTGTGTGTGTGTGTGTGCGCACAACATAAAGGAAACTGGATGTAAATTGTAAACAATGATTTGGAAAGGAGGATTAGAAATTTTTGTTACTAAATATTATGGATGTTTAGCTAGAATAGGCCATAAGGATTGTGTTATTGGAGGATTTTAGAAATAGCAAATGAAATCCAGTATGTGGTTATGTTTTAAATCTTGGTATATTTTATGATGGACATTTAAACAATTGTAGTCAAATGCAAAGGGAGGTATGATGATGGTAATATGTATAAATATATCTGAGTTAAAATATTTGAATTAATATGAATTATGCTTGATGACTGTGGAAGAGATGCACGAAGGTTTTTTGTAACCAACTGATACACTTTCTACAGTATGCAAAGAAAGAGGATTCTGTGTTGTGTTTGTTTTGAAAATTAAAAATAAAATAAAAAAATTATTTAAAAAAACAGAAACCAATGCCATTGTCAGATGCCTGAAGTCAGAAGCCAAGATAAGAGTTCAAACGTACTACAAGTTTATTTCATGCTACCAATATGTAAGAATCTGGGCAACGCAAATTGGCATCAGGTAAAAGTCAACGGAATTCAAGGGGGTCTCCACTTAGGTCCCTTACAGGAGCGTTAGAGACTCTCAACCAATGATGGCTAACCTTTTTTGTCATCGCATGCCGAAAGCGTGCATGCGCCCGCATGCACCCATAATGCAATGTGCCACGACCCTGCGCCTGCAACCCTGTTTCATGCCCTGTTTTTGGGCCTCGTAGGCCCCCCTGCAGCCTCCTGGAAGCAAAAATGGGGCGTGGGGGGTGGGCTGTGCTGCATCCACCACATCCATTTTGGGCCTAGTAGGCCTCCCTGCAGCCTCCTGGGAACACGGGCCACGGGGGGGGGGGTCTGCACCCCCCTTGCTCCCCCCCAATGCACCCCGCCCCAAATGCAGCAGAGACCCAAAAATCAGCAGGGCAGCGGGAGGTGCACACACATGTGCAGTGGAGCTGAGCTGGGCTTGTGTGCCTGCAGAAAGGGCTCTGCATGCCACTTGTGGCACGCGTGCCACAGGTTCGCCATCACGGCTCTAAACTAATGATGTATTTCACCCGGCCCTCAGGCCCATCTTGGTCATCCCCTACAGCCATGTAGATCAGAATCAGAGTTATTATAGTAGCGGTAGTAACCGAACCTTCCCAAGTCTCTACCTGGTTCCACCTCCCTCACTTTATCTTCATGTGAGCTTGGGAGGGGCTCCTTTGAAATGTTTACTCAGCTCACATTCTTGGCCTGGGTTCGGGCCTTTCTTATTTGACCTTAGCAGCTCAACCCGTCTGTCTTCCAAGGTTGTTCTCTATGCTCTCTCCATGTATTTTCTGCCTATAACTCTCATACCCCTTCACCACCGATGACTGGAGGCCTGCTCTAGGAATAGCAAACAATGCTCTCTATGTCTCACTTCATTGGAACGATTGCCCCATCTACCTTGCTCTGAACTACCGTTTAAGAGACAGGCCTGGAGAAAGAGGCATCATTAAACAAGGCCCACGGTGCAGCCATCTCGATGAAATGGGCAGGGATCAAGGTTGATCTAGTTGTTTGGGGAGATACCTCCCTATAAACACCAGTATCCCAGCTAGACTTTCCCTACAGGATAATGATGGAAGAAAAATCACAATTAAAGCATGGGAAAATAATGGCTCCTCTGCAGAGAGGAAGGGAAACATTTGTAATTTTAACATGTAACTGTTTAAACTCTTTAGGCATTAGATACTCCGCTATCTTAACTGCTTAACTATCTTAACTAATAAATTAGTTTTGTGCTGTGAGGCACAAATAAACACTGGAGGTTTTTAAGAAGAGATTGGAGAACCATTTGTCTGAAATGGTATAGGATTTCTTGCCTGAGCAGGGGGTTGGATTAGAAGACCTCCAAGGTCTCTTCCAACTCCATTATTATTCTATTCTATTTTATTCTTATTCTATTCTTATTCTATTCGACTCTATTCCTATTCCATTCCCATTTTCTATTCTATTCTACTCTACTCCTATTCCTATCTCATTCCCATTTTCTATTCTATTCTTATTATCTCTACTCTATACTCCTATTCCTATTCCATTCCCATATTCTATTCTATTCTATATTCAGATTTTGTTTCCTCAAATGAGATTTCCACTGATATAATACAAGCTAAACACTAAACTACACTAAATTGTTCCACCTTGCTATGAAGGTGGGTCTAACCATTAAGGTAATTTCTGATTTGCTAGCTAGATCTAAGACATCAGAGAAAGAGGACTGACTGGCTTTGATTGGACAAAATGAAAGTCACTCTGCCCAAAGAGGTTGGCTCTGATCCACCTTCCCACTTTCTGTAACAGAGAAGCACTCCAAGGAAGAACCAGGAAAGAGATCCCTGCCTATCAACTTCAACGCAGAAGGAAGCCCTGATGACATTTCTCCAACTATATTCTGGTCAATGAACCTCCAACATCTTTGGGAATCCCACATCTTAATTCAAGGAGGTAAAAAATGTTTATGTAAACAGGTTATTTTGATTTTATTGGGCGTTTTTGTATAACCATCCTTTTCTTTGTTCCTGTATTTCCCCAATAAACTTTTTTTTTAATCTAGAATTTGGCTCCTTGGGTTGAGTGAGATGATTTCTCATTAATGGGTGGCTAAGGGCTTAACATAACATGTGGACTCAACAAAGTCCAATAAACCCTGGTTAAAACAGCCTGCTAAAACTTTGACTATTACATGCTTTCTTAATGTGGGGGGGAAGACCCTTAAATTGCTTATACCCGGATGCCCAGAGATCTCTCTTACAAGACATAGGGAGATAAATTACTGTATCTTAGACTTAGATACATCTATTAAAGTTGTACACCTACCTACCAAGTCTCAACGACTAGAAACAACTAGAATTTCAAAGACTTCAGAGAAGCAGCTCCTTCCCTCCCACCCCCCCTCCCAAAACCTGGTTTCCTGTATCTGTCCACATCCCAGACACAAATCCAGAGGGTATCATTGCTTATTTAGCAGTTTGGTTATAAGCGGGAAATTGGAATGAAAAAGATTTGGTGGTGAATGCTGAAAGAATTCAGAAAAAGAGGCACCTCTAAGTCTAGTAAGGAAAACTTAACCAATCTTTTACCAATCCATGGTAGTTTTATGCCGATTATCTGACTCTCATCCCCCCTCCCACCCCCCCCGCAGTCGTTTTCTTTCTTCCAGATCTCCTCTTAAAGCGATACAGCAAACCTGCATTTAAACGAGTTTTATTTGCTTCACCGAAAGATAATTAACCCACGATCGAATACAAGCAGGGCACGGCGATATATCCTCCTATGATTAGAATTGCATTGTTTACAATGCAATTATAAAATATTTGTAATAATAATAATTATTATTATCACACATTACAATTATTTGTAATAGTTTATATTATTATACAATACAATTTCTAGGGGTTAGAACGATCTATAAATATTACCATGATTTATAACGCCCACCGCGGAAAACCGAGATCAAATTTCGCCCTTCAGACCGCGCGGCCAAATCAAAGGCTCCTTATACCATTAATCGAAGGACGATGGCATTAAATGCGCTTAATTTTTATCGATCGGGAGCTACCACCACCTCCGTGGAAGGAGAGGGGGAAGGAAACACTTATCTCCCCCCCCCCACCCGCAATGGACAAAGCCAGCCTGCCAGCCATCTGGATCCTCGGAGGTTTCGCGCTTAAGCAAAGCATAACGGGGGGGGGGAGAGCTGGGGGGGGGGGGGAAGCTGGCTGCGCTTGCACGGAAAGCCGCCTTACACGAGATCCTGGCTGGTTTTGCACGGGATCGCTTTCCAGGACGGTTTGCCCGCGACTCCCCGTTTCCCTTTAAAGCCCTTCGGGGGTACTCTCCCCCTTCCCTCCCCAAATCGCAGGGTCTACCACCACCACCCCACCTTCCCCGCCTCCATGGGCAAGCGTTGCCTTCTGCACGTCCGCGCGCGGGTGGCAATTGTTGCAAAAACAACCCCGCCTTAACTTTTGCACGCGCTCGCCTGCAAAAGCAAGGCATTTTGCAAAAAAAACCAAAACAAACCCCAAAAGCTTTCGGAGAGCTTTCATTTTTACTGACCGTAGGCGCCGAGAGGTTGCTCTGGCCGCAGCCCCAAGGCCGCCACAACGCCCTCCACCTTCCCATTGCAGGAATCCCATGCGCCCTCCTGAAAACCCAGGCTTTGCGAAGTTGCGAGGGGTGGGTTTGCGAGCCAAGCGGAATCCCAGCTGACCCGGTTGCGAACGTGTGTCACTTCCTGCAAAGGGGGAGGAAACTGCAAGCGGGGAGAGGGGAGGGTGCCTCCCTCGATCTGTCTCCCCACCTTCCCTCCCCACAACCCGATCCTCCCTGGAAAGAGCAATCGGAGGTTTCTTTTCCCTCTGGATCGGTTCTCTATTATTAGAAGAAAAACAGAATAATCGAATAATGTTATTGTCCTTTTAAATGTACACTAACGGGCATTGGATTAAAAAGAAATTTCGTTGCATTACAGCTCTCAAAAGGATCAGCACTTCCAATATGCAGAATGCAAATGGAAATGGAAATTGGAATGGAATCACAGGATAGGATAGGATAAGAGATAGATAGAGTAGAATAGAATAGAACATAACAGAATAGCGTAGAATAGCATAATATAGAATAGAATTAAGAATTAGGATAGCAGTAAGAATAGAATAGCAATAAGGATAGGATAGGATAACAAAAAGAGTAGAGTAGAATAGAATAACAGAGTTGGAAGGGACCTTGTTGGTCATCTAGTCCAACGCACGTGGAATGTACACAAATCGGCATACATTAAAATGAAATTTCGTTGCATACAGCTCTCAAAGGGTCGCCACCTCCATTATACGCTACCTAAACATGACAAAAATATAAATAAATAAATAAAAATTATGCACATGCCTGCATACCCACATATGACACAGAGAAACAACACACTGTTATTATTTGCTTTAAACAGAGGAAGGAGAAGCTCAATGCCGGGAGATCATGGGTACTTCGTAGCTGCAGGTGGAAACTAAAGGGGTTGCAACCGTTACGGGGGAGTGCTGCAAACGTTAATGTTAATCAAAATAGACCTGGAAGGGTCCTTGGAGGTCTTCTAGTCCAGCCCCCTATTCAAGCAGGAGACCTTATTCCATTTCAGACAAGTGGCTGGACTTGGCAAAGAACTTGGGTGGGAGACCACTTGAAATCCTACAGTATTAGGCTAGCTTTGTTTTTCTCAACCTTGGCTGGACTAAGATGTGTGGACTTCAACTCCCAGAATTCCCCAGCCAACTTCCCCTGCTTGGCACTGAGAAGGAATGGGCTAGCATGCGAGAAAAGAAAACTTTTAAAAAAATATATTGTTTTTTTAAACTGGTCATTGCTTTCATCACACCAGAGGTGGTATTCTACCAGTTCGGACTAATTTGCCCCAACCGCAGGTGGCCCTGCCCACCCGCCCCATTTAGGCCCTTTTTTCACCAAAAGCGCATGGAAGGCTGAGCACATGCATGGAGATGGTCACACACTCACATTTGTGAACCAGTAGGGAAGGTAAGTGAATACCACCCCTGCATCACACCAGTGGTGGGATTCAATTTTTTTTACTACCGGTTCTGTGGGCGTGGCTTAGTGGGCGTGGTGTGGCATGGCTTGGTGGACGTGGATTGGTGGGCATGGCATGGTGGGTGTGGCAGGGGAAGTGTACTGTAAAATCCCCATTTCCTCCTGATCAGCTGGGACTCAGGAGACAGAGAATAAATGGGGGTGGGGCCAGTCAGGGTTGATATTTACCGGTTCTCGGAACTACTCAAAATTCCCACTACCGGTTCTCCAGAAGTAGTCAGAACCTGCTGAATACTCCATCTGTATCACACCCACTCTAAGTTTATCACATAGGTTAGGTTTAGGTTTATTGGATTTATATGCCGGCCTTCTCCCAAGGAGTCAGAGCGGCATAGAACATAAAAGAAAACACATATTACAAAAATTAAAAGGGACATTAAATAAAGTATCCAAAAAAATCCCAATTGATATTTACAATAAAAATTTAAAAATTAAATTAAAATTAACAACCAAATTAATCCTATATTTTATTCCATTCAGGCCAGGCCGGCTTGCTGGAAAAGCCAATTTTATAGGGCGCACCGGAAGGACCGGAGGTTGGGGATTATGCGAAGCTCCGGGGGGCGCTCATTCCAGAGGGAAGGCACTCCCACAGAGAAGGCTCTCCCCTTGGGGGTCGCTAGCCGACATTGTCTGACCGACAGCACCCTAAAGAGGCCAACTCTGTGGGATCGCACTGGACAGTGGGAGGCTACTGGTGGCAGTAGGTGGTCTCGCAGGTATTCTGGGCCTAGGCCATGGAGCGCTTTAAAGGTCATAATTAGTACCTTGAATCGCACCCGGAAAACAACCGGCAACCACTGCAGGTCGCCTAAAAGGGGTGTAACATGGGAGCACCTAGGTACCCCCATGATCACCCCCGCAGCCACATTCTAGACCAGTTGAAGCCTTTGGGTGCTCTTCAAGGGCAGCCCCATGTAGAGAGTGTTACAGGCAAGAAAGGATGAGGGCATGAGTGACTGTTCACAGAGCATCCCGATCCAGAAAGTGGCACAACACAGGGTTGAATTGTTCAGGTTTATAATATAGAAAGGGCCAGGTTAGCTGGAAAGTCTGGTGCGCTTCAGTTTAAAACATAGCTGGAGGAGGTAACCTTGCAAAAGAGTGTACACTGGTAGACCCTTAGTGATTTTAGTGACCAAAGTTACAACGGCACTGAAAAAAATGACTTATGACCATTTTGCGCACACATGACCATTGCTGCATCCTTATGGTCACATGATTTACATTTGGATGCTTGACTCAGGTTTATGACGGGTTGCAGCCTCTTGAGGTCATGTCATTTTGTGACCTTCTGACAAGTAAGGTCAATGGGGAAGCCAGATTCATCTAACAATCAGGTTACTAATTTAACAACTGCAGTGATTCACAACGGTAGCAAGAACTGTCGTAAATTGATACAAAACTCAAAAATTTCTCACTTAGCAACATAAAAGTTTGAGCTCAATTCTGGCCTTAAGTTGAGGACTACCAGTATTGATTGAATTTATTAAGAGGCAAATTTATTGTTCATTTCTCTATTATGGCTGCAACTTCTCAGGGTTGTAACTTTGTGACAATGTTTAACTGTGACTTTATTTTGTTAACATAAAACTAAAATCGGGTGGGCGGCTAAGATCAAGTGAATCTTAAAAGGAGAAAGAGGGTTATTGCTTCTTAATGACTACATTTATTTGTATGTTTATTCAGTTATATATTTATTCATACATTTATTCTGTCATTATAGTTTGTGGTCAACTTAATGTATTGAAGAAAGCAAGAGATAAAGGGGAAGAAAATATAGCTGGGATAGATTGGCAATAATAATATAATAATAATAACAGTAGACTTATATACCGCTTCATAGGGCTTTCAGCCCTCTCTAAGCGGTTTACAGAGTCAGCATATTGCCCCCAACAACAATCCGGGTCCTCATTTTACCCACCTCGGAAGGATGGAAGGCTGAGTCAACCCTGAGCCGGTGAGATTTGAACCGCTGAACTGCTGATCTAGCAGTCAGCCTGCAATGCTGCATTTAACCACTGCGCCACCTTGGCTCTAATTGGCGAAGGTAAGGGAATAAGAAATGATATCAAATTATATTTGGGTCTGCGGAAATACCATCCCAAGGAAATATAAACTGGGGGCCAGAAAGAGACACTGACAATAATAGAAAAGAAAGAGAGAAAGGAGGAGAACATGAAAGGAAGATGGGGGAAAGAAGAAAGAGGCAAGGAAGGCGAGGAGGATGGAAGAGAGAGGAAGAGAAAGAGAGAGGGTAGGAAGGGGAAGAGGAAGAGGAGGAGCGGGAGAAAGGCAAGGGAAGAAGGAAGGGAAGGAGAGGAAGAAAGTAGAGAAGGGAGGGAGGGAGAAAAGAAAGGGAAAATGAGGTGGGGTTACAAGAGGAAGAAGGGATAGTAAATAGAGCAACCCAAATTGTATATTATAACCTATTAAATGAAATAATAAGTGTATAAGAATGATAAATGTATAGAATAATAACTATGTGAATGTATACTTAAAATGCTATGTAAGAGAAAAAATTTTTGGAAAAAAAGAATCAGCAATGGCTTGAGAAAAACATTAAGATGGTGTTACTTGAATATAATACCTGTTTCCCTGAAAATAAGACTTCCCCAGATAATAAGTGCAATTGGGCTTTTGAGCGCATGCACTAAAATAAGTCCTCCCTCGAAAATAAGCCCTACCCAAAAATATTGCAACACAGCAGCTTGCTCGCTGCCTCCTAGACCTCAAAAATAATAAGACCTCCCCGAAAAAAAGGCCATGTGCTTATGGGGGGGGTGTTCAAAAGAAAATAAGACCTTGTCTTGTTTTTGGAGGAAAAAGGTGGTGATGGGGGTGGGAGTTAAAATAGAGATAGAAATAAGAGGGAAAATATAGTATATGTATATCAATATATTAAAATATATGAAAGCGTAAGAAGACGGTTTAGAACTGAAGGGCAGTAGTAAGAGATATGGGTAAATAATACGAAATCATGAAAATGAAATGTAATAATTATGAGTAAGAATACTATATCTATTTGTATTGAAATGTATGATACTCGGGTATCACACCATTCATGCATTCATATATATACTGTATATACTCAAGTATAAGCCTAGTTTTTCAGCCCACTTTTTGGGCTGAAAAAAGCCGCCTCGGCTTATACTCGAGTCAGTGAAAAATTTGCCCAAAATGGAGGAGAAAAAGGGGTGGGGCCATGCCGCTGGGTGACACTCGCGAATGGCCCGGTGCCCCTGTGAGTTTCCCCTCCCTCTGTGTCAGTTTGCCGCGCAGCGCGCACCGCACCATCCCCCCTCCTCACGTTCTAATGTAATGCAGGGCTGTCTTACGATTCCCCTTCCTCCCCCTCCTGCCGCTCTGCAACGATGTCCCACCTCCTCCTTGTTATGGCAAGCAGCCACATAGCGATGTCCCACCTCCTCTGGTACAGTGATCCAATGATAGGAATCACTGTGCCGTGTGTCATAGGAGGCGGGACATCGCTCCCGCGGCTGCACGGGACATCATCATCACAGCGGGACATCAGCATCATGAGGTGAGTGAAGTATTTCATTGAATACACCGCTAGTTTACTGTTTTTCTTTGAAATAAATATTCAAAAACATTATTGGTATCTATTTTTATTTTTGAAATTTACCGGTAGCTGCTGCATTTCCCACCCTAGGCTTATACTCGAGTCAATAACTTTTCCAGTTTTTTTGTGGTAAAATTAGGTGCCTCGGCTTATATTCGGGTCGGCCTATACTCGAGTATATACAGTAAACAATATAAAATAAAAAACTTGACCAAAAAAGATTTTTTTTAAAAAGTGATCTCAAAAATCTTGGGGGGGGGGTCAGCCCCCCCCCCCCGTGCTTTCAACAACCCACAAAATCAAAATGGTTTGCCAGCCTGTGTTGAAAAATAATACAATATTAAATTCCCGTAAGATTATGGTGACAGGAGGAGGTAGTAGCAGTGATGGCATCAATTCTACTTTTTAATATGGTAAATATACATAAATATAACCCAGATAAACAAAAGCTGATTTGTGGTCCTCCATGATTTTTAAAAATAGGAAGAAGCCCTGAGTAGAAAATAGTTTTAAGAAATATTGCATTAAGTCCTATAGAATGGTTTAGAGCCCTCATAGTTTGTTGTGATCATAATTTATTAAACAAGACATAGTGGCTTGATGTCCATTTAGTATAATTTATTGACGAAAGCATCACATTAAGATAACGGCATATGCAGTCGCTTTTAACCCATGTGATTGGTTTTATCATACTTTATTGAACAAGCTGGAATAGTTGCAACAAGTTGCTTTAAGCCACATTGTATTAAGTCCCCGAGGCAGGAGAAATCTAAGATTTCCTTTTTGCTGCTGTTAAACCAAAGCTAAATGGTTCAGTCAACACCCTGTGTCAGAGGAACTAGAGTTTTTTTTTAATGGTTTAATATAAAAATATTCCCTTAGACTTTCAGATGCTGACAATTCATTGCTAAACTTCCTTCATTTTATAGAAACAATATATGACTCCAATGGAAAACCAGAATCAACATGAATTCCTTGCAGGCCCTGCCCTGAAAGATTTATTGACAGCCTAGAGATAATAAAAACTTAGGAGAAAATCTCTGTCCCTCCCTCTCCCTCCCTCCCTCTTCCTCCCTCTCTCTCCCTCCCTCTATCTTTCTCTCTTCCCTTTCCCCCTCACCATTCTTCTCTCCCTTTCCCTCCCTCCCTTTCTCACTCCCCCCTCCCTCCCTCTCTCTCCTCCTCCCTCCATCCTTCCCACCAATCCTCCTTTCTCTCTCCCTCTCCCACTTTCTCTTCCTCTCCCTCCCTTTCTGTCTTCCTCCCTCTGTCTCTCCCTCCCTCCTTCTCCCTCCCTTCCTCCCCCTCCCCTCTCTCTCTTTCAACCTGCTGATGTCTAAAAAACAGGGCCATTAAAAAGAATTGCTGCAGGAGCGCTGCAGTATTGCAAACTCTCATGTCTCTGTTCCTTGACAGCTGGAAACCCTGAAAAAAAAATTGTCTGAAAAGTACAGATACCACTTGTCAGATCACCAGTCCCAGCCCTGAGGGCATAAAAACATTCCGGATTTTCTTAGTGTTGTTGTTTGTGTTTAGAAGGTAAGAATATTGAATAACTCTGGCAACCAATAACCACAGGGGGTGGCGACTGTTGTTATTTCTGGGTGTTGTGAAATTTAAACTCTGCAGGCCACATGGACATCAAGATCAGATCCCCCTCCCAAGGAGGTTGGGATACGGAGGCTGTCCTCTGGAAGGGAGAAGAGATCCTGTCTGTAACAAACCAAGCTAAGCTCTAACAAGTGCAGGGAATGGGACTGGAAGGAGAAATGTTTCCCAAAGCATCATCCTGGGGCGCAGAGTGATCCATCTAGAGGTGTGCACAAGCTGGCTGCCCTTCATTGTTCATGCATACATTTTATTGGGAATAGGTGTAAAAGACAGTGAAGGTGCTGGACCAGGAGTGGGGAGACCCAGGTTCTAGTTCCCCCTTCAGCCACAGAAGGTCTCTTGGAGACAGGGACAATTCCTCCTTCTCAGTTGGGTCTAGTGGTGAAAATGTTGGTCTAGCACTCGGGAGATGCAGGTTCTAGGTCTTCCTTCAACCCAGTAACCCTTGAGGACTCTGGGCCAGATCGTTCCTCTTGGCCTGGTCTTGTGGTGAAGATGTTGGGCTGATATACTAGCAGACCCAGGTTCTAGGTGTCCCTTCAGCCACATAAACTGTCTTGAGGGACTCAGGAACAGTTCCTCCTGCTCAGCCTGGTTTTGGGGTGAAAATATTGGGCTGGCAACAATAGACCTTGGTGCTAGGTCCCTCTTCAGCCAGAGAAGCTGCCTTGAGGACTCTAGGACAGTTTCTTCTTCTCAGCCTGGTCTAAGTGGTGAAAATGATCGGCTGGGCATTAGGAAACCCAGGTTCGAAGTCTTTCTGCAGCCACAGAAGCTCCCTTGGCCATTCTGAGCTATTGCCTTTTCCCCAGATCAAAAGCCGAGAGACGACGCCAGAAAGCAAATTCAGCTGTTTATATTCTGATAAGTGGACATTTTGGGACTCACCATGCCAGCCGTATTAGCCATCTTATGAATGTTTCAATTTTTATTTCAATCAGAATGGAGCTGGAAGGGATCTTGGAGGTCTTCTAGTCCAACCCCCTGCTCAAGCAGGAGACCCAATACCATTTCAGAGAACTGGCCACCATGTCAGCCAGCTGGTTTTTATGTGTGCCAAAGCCCCGGAAACCCAAAGATCAGCTGGCCAGTGCACATGTGCATGCCGGCCACCTGGTCTTTCAGTTTAGGGCGCGCACATGTCAGTGGTGGGTTGCAGGCGGTACGCCCTGGTACGGGCATACCAGTGCCTGCCCGGATCACCAGATATCATTCCGGTACGGTGCTCCAGAGGGTCCACCCGCCCACCCGTCATCCTGAGCTGTCTTCGGGGCTTCCGCGCATGCGCACAATGTATACAGCGCCTGCGCAACATTCCGCCAAGCAGCTGGAGCCTCAAGGAGGCTCGCAGAGGCGTCGCTGGAAGGTAAGATGCATGCGCACACTGCGTGCGTTCATGTGGAGGACACCGGGGCCCTTTGCAACCGTGCCGGTTGCAACAGAATCTGGAACCCACCACTGGTGCATGCGTGCTGGCCAGCTAGTCTATGTGCATGCCAGAGCATCAGAAACCTGAAGACCAGTTGGCCAATGTGTGTATTTGTACCAGCCAGCTGGTCTTCAGGTTTCTGCTTCTCCAGCACATGTGAAGATTAGCTGGCTGGCGTGCATGCACAAGCCTGAAACCAGAAGAGCAGCTGGCGACAGCGCACATGCCCACAGAGAGGGCTCTGCGTGCCACAGGTTCACTATCATGGCTAGACTACCAACTCTCTCCAAAGTTCCCAATCACATCACTAACGCTCTCTACATGGGGCTGCCCTTGAAGAGCACCCGGAGGCTTCAGCTGGTCCAGAATGCGGCCGCACGGGTTGTCATGGGAGTAGCTAGGTGTTATCATGTTACACCCCCTTTTAGGCGGCCTGCACTGGTTGCCGGTTGTTTTCCGGGTGCGATTCAAGGTACTAATTATGACCTTTAAAGCGCTCCATGGCTTAGGCCCAGGGTACTTGTGAGATCACCTACTGTCATCGGGGGCCTCCCAATGTCCAGTACGATCCCACAGAGTTGGCCTCCTCAGGGTGCTGTCAGCCAGGCAGTGTCAGCTGGCGACCCCCAGGGGAAGAGCCTTCTCTGTGGGAGCGCCTTCCCTTTGGAATAAGCTGCCCCCGGACCTTTCTTATAATTCCCGACCTCCGCTCCTTCCGATGCGCCCTAAAAAGTTGGCTTTTCCAACAAGCCGGCCTGGCCTGAATAAAATTAATTATTAATTTTCATTGTTAATTGTTAATTTCTAAATCTCATTGTAAATGTCTATTGGGGTTTTTGGATATTCTATTTAATCTTTCTTTTAACTTTTGTAATATGTGTTTTTATGTTGTACGCCACCCTGAGTCCTTTGGGAGAAGGGCGGCATATAAGTCCAATAAACCTAACCTAACTAGCTCTAAAGCATTGGTGGGGAACCCTGGCCCTTTTATAACTTATGGATTTGAACTCCCGGAATTCCAGAGCCAGCCTGCCAGGGAAACAGTACCTGCTAGGGAAGCAGTAAGGAAATCTTTTGGATTTCATTTTGATTTGATAAATTATGTCTCTGTCTACTTTTCTTCAAACAAACCACCTAAAAAGGACTTGTGGTTTCCCGCAAAACATCTGGAGAGACTCCCGAAGATATACCCGTCAAGCCAGTTTTATGTGAACCTCCCTTTTAAGGGAACTCCGCCCTGTTGTAACTCAGTTCACACCAAGGATTCCCAGGAGGCTTCACGGTACAATAGACGATCATCAGAATCTCCTTTTGTGATGCTGGCAAGCAGTTTTTCCTGTTCAGAAGCTATGCTGGTGAGAAAGAGCAAGTCATTTCTCCCACTGGGCTTATGCAACGTGCTCTTTATTTGCTTATTGTTTATTAAATTATACCCAAGGAACTCACAGTAGCGTGCTTCCATGTCTGATTTATTCTGTTAAATTATTTTCTGATTTTTTTTTAGTGATTGGCCCAAAATTGTCCAATGGATTTTTGGTGATTGAACGTAGATATGAGTCTGGATCAGGGGTGAAATCAACTTTGTATTGATGAAAGAAATGTCCTTCTGGGTTCGGCTCCAAGTGGGGGGAAAAGACACTGCAGACATGGAGGCTGCTTGGAAAGATGGTTTAATGGAGTACAGGACCACATGGCTTAAGTCCTGAACAGAAAAGGTGATCACATGCTTCAATGTTGGTGGAGAAAAGAGAAGGAAGGACTGAGATGCTGAGTCCCTGGTTTTATGCCCTCTCTGGCCTTTGATCTTGAGCTTGTATTCTGATTGGTTGTCAGACTCCCATGGGGCCATGCAGGGGCAACTCTCTAGGCTGCGTTTTGAATCCATGTTTGGTTGAGTTCTCAGATGCCATGTGGTGAGTTGGGGCCAATATTATCATGCTTTAATCCCATCTCCCTGGAGCTGGAGAAGTCTTTATTATGGAAAGTGGACTAGCTTGGCCTTCTTAATGGCCCATTGACAAAGTGGGGATGGGCAGGAAGCTACAGGCAGCTATTCTGTCTTTTAAAACATGTTTCTTTCTTTTCACATCCAGATAAATATTCTGCCTTTTCAATATTTCCTAGGATATTTCATTTTTCTGGGAGAGGGCTGGGTGATAACTTCCTACAGTACCTTCGCTACTGGTTTGCAAATGTGAGAGCACATGCCACTTCCTCGCATGCGCAGGATTTTCCTCACATACGCAGAGCATCAAAACCGGGATGTGTTGATATTCAGGCAGGTGGGTGGAGCCTCTTGCTGCCAGCGCTACCGGCTCACCCGAACTGGATAGAAACTGGCTGAATTGCACCACTGGTCTGGATCTCCAAAGATCCAGTCCAGCTCAGTAATCACCGGTAATCCTCAACATTCAACCACAGTTGGAACCAGAATTCCTGTGTTTAAGCAAGTGAGTCATTTGACTTCATGACCTTTTTTGCTTTGTTTGTTAAGTAAATCTCATGGACGTTACATGAGTCCAGTTTCCCCATTGACTTTGCTTTGTCGAAAGCCACCTAGGAAAGTCACAAAAAAGCAATTACAGGACCCCGAGATGTTGCAATTGTTACAAATATATGCTGTTTACCAAACACCCAAATTCTGATCACAAGACCGCAGGGATGCCATGGCAGTCATAAGTACGAGGAGCGATCATAAGTCATATCTTTCAGCGACATTGTAACTTTGAATAATTGCTAAATAAATTGTAAATTGAGTCTACCTGCATTTCATAACTCTAGTTTGGTGCTAGGGCTCTGTCACAGATTAGTTATTTGCCATCACGTGTGTGATTTTGCCCAAACAGTATACCAGTACTTGAGAGGCTGCCACAAAAAGGAGGTGGGTCAACTTATTTTCCAAAGCATCAGAAGGGAAGACAAGAAACAATGGATGGAGATTAACCAAGGAGAGAAGCAACCTGGAATGAAGGAGAAACTTCCTAGCAGTGAGGACAATTAACCAGTGGAACAGCTTTGCCTTCAAAAGTTGGAGGTGCTCCATCACTGGAGGATTTTGAGAAGAGGCTGGACAGCCACCTGTCTGAAATGATGTAGGGTCTCCTGTTTGAGAAGGGGGTTGGACTAGAAGACCTCTAAGGTCCCTTTCAGCTCTACTATAATTGAAAAAAACATTTTTTATTTGCAAATAATAAAAAATTGCCCCAAAACAGGAAAATGGGAAACATCCCTGCTTGTATACAATTTTAAAATGCACATATTTTCATAAGCCAAACATGGGAGCATGCATTATCATACATCAATAAAAAAAATCATCATCATGCATACATTTCAGTAGTCCTAGCAATATGATTCAGCCAAGAGTTTGATTCAAGTAAAAGTTGGAAAAGTTTCTACCTTATCACCAACATTCCTACACTAAAAGCATTCTTAAATAACTTGGTACCAGGTGTCATCAATCCCCTTGATAAGAAGGTGTTCCTAAGAAAGAAGACAAAATGTTTAGTTTTCATCTACAGGTAGTCCTCGATTTACAACCAGTCACTCAGTGACTGTTTGAATTTACGACAGACCCTCTCAAAAGGTACAGGTAGTCCTCAACTTATAACAGTTCATTTGGTGACCATTCAAAGTTGCAACAGCACTGAAAAATGTGACTTACGATCATTTTTCACAGTTATGACCTTTGCAGCATCCCCATGGTTGTGTGATCAAAATTCAGATGATGGTAAGTGGTTCATACTTATAATCATTGTAGTGGTTCATACTTATAACCACTGTAGCATCTCGGGGGTCATATGATCACTTGTTTCAACCTTCCGACAAGTAAAATCAATGCGAGAGTCATATTCACTTAACAAGCAGGTTACTAACTTATAAACTGTAGCAGTTCACTTAACGACGGTGGCAAGAAAAATTGTAAAAGGGGGCAAAACTCACTTGACAAATGTCTCAACCACAAAAATGTTGGGTTCAACATTTTGGGTCATAAGTCAAGGGCCACCTGTACTTACTTGTAGTTTTGATAGTTATGTTGTTGTTGGCCACATTTTGGGCACTTGGAAACCGGCCCACATTTATGGCAGTTTGCAACTGGTGAAATTCTGGGAGTTGAAGTCCAAACATCTTAAGGTTGTCCAGGATGAGAAACACTGAAATGGATTGTATCTATAAAAGGGTGTGAGTTGAAGACAGCGGTGTTGTATTTGTGTGCCTCTGTTTTCCTTCCTTGTGTTTATAGCGAGCAAGATTTCTGCTGGTAAAAGTAGCATGAAAGTTTGCAGGGTACTCTGAGCACAACGTTTATACACACATGAAGAACATCGATGACTACATTGTGGTATGTCTTCCACATGCAACTGACCACAAGACAGCTAGTTTTAATGTTTCTGCTGGAAAAAAACCTTGATGAACAAGGAAAATATGGCAAAAATTTCTTACACAGCAAAAAGCAAACAGCCTCCTATCAGAACAGGCTACTGTAAAAACAAGGAATGGATGGATCAAATCACTTCTGGCCCTTTTACATACAGGATACAAAGCAGCAAGAATTGTAATGACTATGTACAAATATAGATAGTCCTTAACATACAACAGTTTGTTAATGATGGTTCAAAGTTACAACGGCATTGAAAAATGTGACTTACGGCTGTTTTTCACAGCTATGACCGTTGCAGCGTCCCTACAATCAAGTCATCAAAATTCAGTTGATTGCCAACTGGCTCATATTCAGGGGGTGGGGGCTGCTCCAGGTTCACCTGGGTTTGGGCAATCCTCTAGCAAAGATTCTGCACGGTTCGGTGAACCCCCAAATCCCACTCCTGGCTGGCCACGCCCACCCCTCCCCTCCCAAGAGTTTCCACGTGATCTGTTTTGGATGCCAGGTAAGTGCAAGTCCCGTGTGGAGTCTCAAGGAGGGCATAAACGGGCCTCCCGGAGACTCCAGAAGGCCAGAAACGGGCCAGTTTCTGGCCTTCAGAGAGCCCCCGGAGCCCAAGAGAGGCTGTTTTCGCCCTCTTGGAGGCTCGATAAAAGCCTCTGGAGCCCGGGGAGGTGAAAAACGGGCCTCCCGGAAATTCTGGAAGAATTCCAGAGAAGTCCAGAACTCCGGAAGAAGTTTCAGAGAGCCTCCGGAGCTTGGGAATGGAACCGCCCCCCACCGTGATGCAGAACTACTGCAACGACTACTGCAACGTGCTCTACATGGGGCAGCCCTTGAAGAGCATTCGGCGACTTCAGCTTGTCCAGAATGCAGCCGCGCGAGTGATCGTGGGTGCACCTCGGTTCACCCACGTAACACCTATCCTCCGCAAGCTGCACTGGCTGCCTATTGGTCTCCGGATACACTTCAAGGCGCTAGTCGTCACTTATAAAGCCCTTCATGGTATTGGACCTGGGTACTTGAGAGACCGCCTGCTGCCAATTACCTCTACCAGACCGATTAGATCCCACAGACTAGGCCTCCTCCGAATTCCATCCGCTGGCCAGTGTCGACTGGCGACTACCCGGAGGAGAGCCTTCTCTGTGGCTGCTCCGACCCTCTGGAACGAACTCCCCGTGGAGATTTGCACCCTCACCACCCTCCAGGCCTTCCGCAAAGCCCTTAAAACCTGGCTGTTCCGACAGGCCTGGGGCTAAAGAACCGTGCCCCTATCTCGAATGGTATGATTGTTGCGCTTTTAAATTATGTATTGTTTTGTATTGTTTGTCAAATTGTTTGTATCCCCCCTTCCCTTGTTTTGAGCTGTGAGCCACCCTGAGTCCCCCTCGGGAAAAGGGCGGCATACAAATGAAATAAACAGTTAAACAGTTAAACAGAAGGCCACGCCCATCATGGCCAGACCATCCAGCTACTGAGCAGAGAACCTTGTTGCTAAATTTTTTGAAGCTGACCCCTGCTCATATTTATGACCATTGCTGTGTTCGAAGATCAAGGATCCCCTTTTGTGTCCTTCTGACAAGCAAAGTCCATGGGGAAGCCAGATTCACTTAACAACCGGGGTTACTAACTTATCCACTGCAGTGATTCACTTGACAACTGTGGCAAAGAAGGTCGTAAAACAGGGCAGGATGCCCAGGTTAGTCTGGTGCACCAATTGCGGCCCTATTTGGATCGGGAGGCACTTCAAACGGTTACTCATGCCCTTGTCACCTCAAGGCTGGATTATTGCAATGCGCTCTACATGGGGCTACCCTTGAAAAGCGTTCGGAGATTGCAGTTAGTCCAGAATGCAGCCGCACGAGCAATATTGGGTGCACCGAGGTACACCCATGTTACACCTGTCCTCCGCAAGCTGCACTGGCTACCAATTGGTCTCCGGACACAATTCAAGGTGTTGGTTATCACCTTTAAAGCCCTACATGGCTTAGGGCCAGCGTACCTTCGAGACCACCTACTGCCACATACCTCCCAGCGGCCGGTAAGATCCCACAGATTGGGTCTCCTTTAGATGCCATCAGCCAGACAGTGTCGGCTGGCGGGCCCCCGGAGGAGAGCCTTCTCTGTGGCTGCTCCGACTCTTTAGAATCAGCTACCCCCAGAGATCTGGACCATACCCACTCTCATGGCCTTCAGGAAAGCTGTAAAAACCTGGCTGTTCCGGCAGGCCTGGGGCTGTTGACCTCATTGTTGAGGTCGAGCCCCGATTAGAATGAATGTATGTGGTGCTGTGATTTTAAACCGTTCAACCATTTTTTTTCCTCTTTGTTGTAAGCCGCCTGGAGCCCTTCGGGATTGGGCGGCATATAAATTTTATAAATTAAATTAAATTAAACTTAACAAATGTTTCACTTAACAAGAGAAATTTTGAGCTCATTTGTGGTTGTAATGGCTACCTATAGAATCCTATTTCTGGTCGATCCTATTTCTTGAAGTCCTTTGCAGTTAGGGTTTAATTTTTAGATATTTTTTTAATTTAATGTTCTCTTATATCCACGTGGGCCTGTTTATCCCTTCCAGTCCAGCTAGAAGCCTAATGGAGCTGTTTTGGATTTGGGAAAGGCATTTGGTGGGTGGGGCACCCTATCTCATCAAGGGCATTGTGCCCAGGAGAATCTGCAGCCTGGAATGATAGCAATATCCCTCTTAAGCATGGGTGGTTTGCCAGGCTCTCTCTGTGGCCTAAAGAAAATCTAAAAATAGGTGCTGTGGCTCAAACCATAGAATTCTCAATGCTGGGAGGGAGGGAGGAAAGGAGAGAGGGAGGAGGAGGAGGAGGAAGAGGGGCAGGAATAATTATGATTTACAGCCAGAGCGTCTCAGGTTATTCCACTGCTGTTTTACATCTGCTTAAGCAGCCACTTGACATTTTCCACTTGAAAGATTGTTATCAGCTCCTGACTGTTTTCCAAGTAAACACAATCACAAGTCACTGACTCAACTCTTGGTTTTAATGTAATTTCTACCAGAAACGTTGGAACAAATCAGAGTCTGGGAAAAGTAATGACTCCAAATAATTCTCTCTCCCTCCCTCTCTCTCTCCCTTCCCCCCCTCTCTCCACCCTCTCCCTTTCTTCCTTTCCCTCTCTTTCTCCCCCTCCTCTCTCCCTTTCCTTCCCTCCCTCTTCCTCTCCCCCTGCCCCCTTCTCCTCTCCCCTATTTCCCTTCTCTCTCCCTTCCTCCCCCACTCTCTCCCTCCTCTCTCCCTCTCCATCCCTCTCCTTCTCACCGCCCCCCCCCCCCTCTGTTGTGTTTGTAAAGGGCATTTTAGGTTAGATGTTAAGAGAAATAGGATTCTATAGTGTGAGGACTTCCTGTTTAATTGAGAACTATCTTGGGGGTAAAAATAGATGAACCAGCATAGATGCCCTAGAAATTTCTGGGTCAGCTCTGAAAATTGCAACCTGGAATGTTAGAACTTGATGCAAAAGGGGGATGCTTTTGATTACTGTCAAAGAGATGGACTGATTACAAATCGGCATTCAATATACTGTAAGTGTATCTATTATATCCTGCTACATTTATTATATCATGGGGGATGGACTAGAAGACCTCCACGGTCCCTTCCAGCTCTATTCTGATTCTGATTCTGTTGGGCATAGGAGCATCAGAAGGAGAAATGACATTAATGGTTGGCAGTCTTCCGCATGAAACAGTACTAACCAAAGAAGCCCAATAGCAGTAGCAATAGCAGTAGACTTATATACCGCTTCATAGGCCTTTCAGGCCTCTCTAAGCGGTTTACAGAGAGTCAGCATATTTCCCCCAACAATCTGGGTCCTCATTTTACCCACCTCGGAAGGATGGAAGGCTGAGTCAACCCTGAGCCGGTGAGATTTGAACCGCTGACCTGCTGATCTAGCAGTAGCCTGCAGTGCTGCATTTAACCACTGCGCCACCTTGGCTCATGAATGAATGAATGAATGAATGAATGAATGAATGAATGAATGAATGAATGAATGAATGCTGTAAATCCAACTATGGACATCTATTGTATATTAAATAAAATTTGTGTTTTCAAGGGAATCTTGATGCCCATTAATTTCCTGAATAATCCCTGAATTTTTCAGAAATAGTGTGCCCTTGTCTTATTCTCCCTAGGGCTAAGGGAAAGAAACTGGCCAAGTCACCCCACTGGTTTCATGTCTAAGGCAGGACTAGATCTCAGTCTGCCAGTTTCCAGTTTGGTACCTTCACTGGTACACCAAATTGGTGTGTGTGCGTGTGTAGATACCGGTATATGTGTGTGTGTACCAGAGGTGGGTTCCTACCAGTTCGCACCAGTTCGGTAGAACCGGTTCGTCAAATCTACCGAACTGGTTAAAAGAGGTTCCACCAGAAAGCAGGCCACACCTACAGAAGAGGTTCCAAAAATTTTTGAAACCCACCACTGACACACACACACACACACAGAAAGAGAGAGAAAGAGAAAGAAAGGAAGAAAGAAATAAAGAAAAAAGAAAGAAAAAGTGAGAGAGATGAAAGAAAAAAAGGAAAAAGGGACAGAGAGACAAAAGGAAGGAAAGAGAGAGAGAGGGAGGGAGAGAGAGAAAACACATGGCCGGTAAGCCACTCCCACCAGGTCACATGGCTGGCAAGCCACTCCCACAAAGGAGGCCACACCCACAGAATAGGTTCGAAAAATTTTTGAAACCCACCACTAGTGTGTACGTATATACATACACATACATATGCATACATATGTGACAATGTGTACAGGTTGGCCTCAATTTGCAACTATTCATTGAGTGACTGTTTGAAATTGCACATACTAGAAAAAATGTTACCACCAGTGGTGGGATTCAAATTTTTTTACTACCGGTTCTATGGACGTAGCTGTGTGGGCATGGCAGAGGAAGGATACTGCAAAATCCCCACTCCCTCCCCATTCCTGGGGAAGGATACTGCAAAATCTCCATTCCCTCCCCACTCCTGGGGAAGATACTGCAAAATCCCCATACCCTCCCCACTCCAGGGGAAGGATACTGCAAAATCCCTATTCCTTCCTCACTCCCAAGGAGGGATATTGCAAAATCCCCATTCTCACCCCACTCCAGGGGAAGGTTACTGCAAAATCCCCATACCCTCCCCACTCCAGGGGGAGGTTACTGCAAAATCCCCATTCCCTCCCCTCTTCTGGGGGAAGGATACTGCAAAATTGCCATTCCCTCACCATTCCAGGGGAAGGTTACTGCAAAATCCCCATTTCCTCCCCACTCCAGGGGAAGGATACTGCAAAATTCCCATTCTCTCACCACTCTTGGGGAATGATACTGCAAAATCCTTATTCCCTCCCAATCAGCTGGGACTTGAGAGGCAGGGAATAGATGGGGAGGAGCCAATCAAAGGTGGTATTTACTGGTTCTCCGAACTACTCAAAATTTCCGCTACTGGTTCTCCAGAACTGGTCAGAACCTGCTGAATACCATCTCTGGACTGAAGCGAATATAAATCCTTCCATTCTCCACCATTCAGTCAGAACTGAAGAAGCTTCTTGGATGAGAAATGAAAGGCCTTTTAGCAAAACAAGAAACCCAGTTGCCTTTTGAAAGAGAGCACCTTTGGGATAACCAAGTTTATCAACTACAAACTCCAGATCCAGACAGAGACTTTAGCCAACCTTGTTAAGCTTTATTGTGCAAACTCGGCCTCCGTTCCTGTTTAATCAAGCTGATTCATAATCTGTTGTGCTGAGAATTCAGCCAGCTGGATTCAGGAAGTCCCCTAGAAAGTCAGTCATTAACTAGTTCGATGGCCAGTCTGTTCAAATTAAAAGTTAAAAGAGTTGCCATTCCAGAACCATGGGCAGCGCTCTTATTTATTTTACCAGTTAGAGCCCTAATTCATCCTGCAGGAATTGAGCAATACTGGCATGATTCTGGGGGTGGGATCCTTTGAAAAAAAAAGTTGGGGTGGGGAATGCATCGTTCTGGGGTGACTTTGAATAAGATAATATAACTTTTATTGTGACTTTTTTCTGTGAACACACTGGCACACATTAAAAAATGAAATTCTAATGGAGAATAGTTTGACTCCCTCTTCTTTGTGGCAACCCCTGAGATATTGGAAGACTGCTATCATGTCACCCCTAATCCTTATTTTCATTAAATTAGACATACCCGGTTCCAGCAACCGTTCATTATATGTTTTAGCCTCCAGTCCCCTAATCCTCTTTGTTACTCTTCTCTGCACTCTTTCCAGAGTCTCAATGTCTTTTTTATAGTGTGGTGACCAAAACTGGGGTGGTCTTACTAAGGCTTTATAGAGTGGTATTAGTACCTCAGGTGATCTTTGATACACACAGGGTGTGAGTGTGTGTGTGTGTGTGTGCAAGGTAAAAGGTAAAGGTTCTTCTTGGACATATGTCCTAGTCGTTCCTGACTCTAGGGGGCGGTGCTCATCTCCGTTTCAAAGCCAAAGAGCCAGCGCTGTCCGAATACATCTCCGTGGTCATGTGGCCGGCATGACTAAATGCCGAAGGCGCATGGAACGCTGTTACCTTCCCACCAAAGGTGGTTCTTATTTTTCTACTTGCATTTTTTACGTGCTTTCGAATTGCTAGGTTGGCACCAGGGATTCGAACTGCTGAACTGCTGACCTTTCAATCCACAAGCTCAGCGTCTTAGCCACTGAGCGACCATGTGGTCTTACTAAGGCTTTATAGAGTGTATTAGTACCTCACATGATCTTTGATACACACAAACGTGTATAATATACATACATACATATATATACACATACATAAAAATAGAATATATTATACTATGTTATATTATATTATTTATACACACACACCATATGTATTAATCACAAACCATTTAGAATACATAGTGGAAATGTTTGCCAAAACAAGTTTCAGGACTTCGGGGTACTTGGAACGGGGAGTAAACCTGGCTCGCATCCAAGTGCATCTCCACGACCTCTTGCCCTAAAAACAGCTTCCCAGGGCAACGTGGAAAGGGGCTGGGGGGCGGCCTTAGAACGTTGGTACCTGGCGTTGCCGGGGACGCCTGCGCGGTTGCCAAGGCGTTAGTTGAGGGACCCTTCCCGGATCTGACGCGCCGGCGCGCTAGCACAAGAGGAGAAATAAACAAGAAGGCAGCGCGAAGGAAGGAGCGAGATCAGCTGGCGGAAAGGGGCAGGGAAGCGGCTGCCGGCTTGATCCAGGGCAAGATCTGGTGGGTGATCGTGGATATAAATCGGTAGTTTTATTGTATTACATTATGCTTATTATATATGTATGAGAGATTTAGAGATTTGGAGAGATTTAGCTTATTATACGAGAGATCTAGAAGGGACTCGAATGGCTTGATGACCATATCTTGGACGGAGTTGACTGCGGTGTTGGACTTTTCCAATCATACGAAGTGCGTGTTTATTTTTGTCAAAAAGAAAAAGAAAAAAAAGGACGAGTGATTTACTCGGTCTCGATCCGGGGAAGTTCTTACTCCTTTTAAATCTTGTGCTCCCCCCAAGAAAACTACCCCTCCTTCCTCCATCCATCCATGGTTTGCAATATGGGGAGAAGCTAATGGCATTGTAAGAGAAATTCCCAATGGCTGGCTGGCTGTCTTTCTTTCTTTCTTTCTTTCTTTCTTTCTTTCTTTCTTTCTTTCTTTCTTTCTTTCTCTCTCTCTCTCTCTCTCTCTCTCCCCCTCTCTCGCTCCCTCTCTCTTTGTCTCTTTTTCTCTCTCTCTCTCTGTGTGTGTCTCTGCCTCTGTTTCTGCCTCTCTCTCTGTCTCTGTCTCTTTCTGCCTCTCTGTCTCTGCTTCTGTCCGTCTCTTTCTTTCTCTCTTTCTTTTCCTCTCTCTGTCTCTGCCTCTGTCTCTCTCTTTGTCTCTTTCTCTCTCTCTCTCTCTCTCTCATCCCCAAATTAAAAACACAATCTTGCAAGGATGGACTTGTAACTGCATGCGGGGGGGGGGGGGGCGGACCCTGAAATGAAAGGATCATGGGCAGTGTAGTCTCTCTCACGACTAGAGGGCGCCGGCAAAAGGCAAAACCGAAGATCAGGGCTGACTCTTCTGCCATCTCATTCATTGCAAATCGGAGAAGGGGGAGAGAGAAAAAACAAGGCGCCTGGATCGGGCCCCTGGTTTACTTAAACCGGAGAGCATCGGAGTTCTTTCCTCGCCCTGGAAAGAGGCTTTGGCCGCGGGCTGCTGTGCCTTTAAGAGCCGCCCATCGCGAAGACAGCTCCGGACTGGGAGCTTTTAAGCGGCTTTGCAAAAAGCCAGGCGGGCGCTCTCGCTTTCTCCGGCGCCCCGGCTGGATTTGCACCAGCAGCAGCCGCCAGAGATGAATGAGCGACTCATCTGGCCGTGACGTGACGGGAGTTGCCATTCGCGTGGAATTGTTTTGCACGGTTTGGAGAGGCAGCATCAGCAAGGTGATCGAATCGCGACAGGCCTTTTCCCTTCGTTTGGGCGGGAGGAGGCCTGGGGCTCCCGGGTTTTTTTAGCTGGGTTT
The DNA here is from genome assembly GCF_009769535.1 of Thamnophis elegans. NCBI lineage: Eukaryota > Metazoa > Chordata > Lepidosauria > Squamata > Natricidae > Thamnophis > Thamnophis elegans. The sequence continues at coordinate 153,714,512 of NC_045542.1, read as the reverse complement.
GGAGACAGATCGGAATCCGATTTCTGGCCGGGTCGGAAAATCGAACCACGGTGTAGTCGAATCTTGCATTCAGGCGAGGGTGGATTGGGTTCACACAACACATTGTGGTCGTTCGTGGGTTAGTAGTTCGTGGTGTCATTACGATTTTGTGACTGAGGGATTTTCCATACAGGTAAGTCCTCGACTTACAACAAGTTCACCTAGTGAGTGCTCGAAAAAGCGACTTATGAATGGATTTTCACACTTAACAACATCCCCGTGGTCGTGTGATTAAAATTCAGATGCTTGGCTCAACTGACTCCTCTTTATGATGGATTTTTTTAAATTTTTATTTATTTATTTGTCCAGCATGTATAAGATAACAGATGTAAGAATAAACATGATTGTGAATACATGAAATGGATATGAATAAAAGGGAACATTAGGACAGGGACGGTACGCACGCTGGTGCGCTTATGCACGCCCCTTACAGACCTCTTAGGAATGGGGTGAGGTCGACAGTAGACAGTCTAAGGTTAAAGTTTTGGGGGGTTTGGGGAAGAAACCCACAGAGTCAGGTAGTGCATTCCAGGCATTGGCCACTCTGTTGCTGAAGTCGTATATTGTGCAATCGAGTTTGGAGTGGTTTACCTTAAATTTGTATCTATTGTGTGTTCCTGTATTGTTGTGGTTGAAGCTGAAGTAGTCATTGACAGATAGGACGTTGTAGCAGATAATTTTATGTACGCTTACAAAGGTGGAGTAGTTCTAAGTTGTCCAAGCCCAAAATTTCAAGCCTGGTGGCATCAGGTATTCTGTTGCGAGCAGAGGAGTGCACACCTTCTGATGAGCAAAGTCGATGGGGGAGCCAAATTCACTTAACAACCACGTTACTCATTTCACAGCTGCAGCGATCCATTTAACAACTGTGAGAAAGAAAGGGTGGTAAAATGGGGCAACGCTCACTTAACAAATATCTCGCTTAGCAGCAGAAATGTTGGTCTCGATTGTGGCCGTAATTGAAGGACTAGCTATTATGGGCGCGAAAGGCTTGGGTGTAAGCCGGCCCATGACATTTGATCTCAGGGAGTTATTGAGCTCGTGACGGTGACGGGTGTGTGGTGCCATGGGTCAGATATAAGCCCTGGAAAAAAAGTGGGGTAATTGTGTACTGTAGTGTGTGTTTTCAGTTACAGGTAACTGTAGGGCTAGCACCACTGTAGGAATTGTTTCCTTTGTAATTAAGTTTAGCTACTGCGGTAGTTAACCTCTGGATTCTCCCATGCTATGGTTCACCCTTCATTCGTCAATTTTTCTTTCCTATTTTCCATCTCAGTCATTCTAAAGATTGGCTGACTTTGTCATGCTGCTGCTTTAGGAAACAGGAAGAATAAAAGGCAGGGTTTTTTTATATCTACAAATGGATATTTGACCCAGTAAATGATTACCTTTCGGTAACATTTGCAAGAGTGCAAGATTTGTGGGTTGTGATCTGGTAACTCTTGATGGGGAGGGGAGTGGAAATTTGAAATTTGGAACCAGGTCAAAAAGTGACTATAGTCTGGGGAAAAGACGCATTCGGACTTTTCAGATGTCTTATTTCAAAAGCAATAAGAGCAAACTACAGTAGATTAAAAAAATGTCCCTCCCGGAGCTCAGAGCTTGCATGAACAGAACAGAACAGAATAACAGAGTTGGAAGGGACCCTGGAGGTCTTCTAGTCCAACCCCCTGCTCTGGCAGGAGAGCCTAATTTCAGACAAATCCAATCTCTTGTCCAATCTGTTCTTAAAAGCTTCCAGTGTTGGAGCATTCACAACTTCTGGAGGCAATTTGTTCCACTGATTAATTTGTTCTCACTGTCAGGAAATTTCTCCTCAGTTCGAGGTTGCTTCTCTCCTTGATTAGTTTCCACCCATTGCTTCTTGTTCTACCCTCAGGTGACTTGGAGAATAGTTTGACTCCCTCTTCTTTGTGGCAGCCCCTGTGATATTGGAATACTGCTGTCATGTCTCCTCTAGTTCTTCTTTTCATTAAACTAGACAGACCCAGTTCCTGCAACCTTTCTTTATATGCATGGTATTAGGGGGACACATAGGTTGTGTGCATATGCAGAGTACTTCATGTGCCTTACTAGTTGTGTAGAGCCAACTAGTATTCTATCGTTTAGCACAGTAGCTCTCAAATGTGGTCCAGGGGCCATGATGTCATCATAGGGAGTCTGTGAAGGCTTGAAAAAATAGTATGATTTAAATCTTGAGTTAAGTCTTGGTGGGCTGTGGCCATGGTCCATGGTCCCAAAAGCAGGGGTGAAATCCAGCAGGTTCTGGAGAACCGGTAGCGGAAATTTTGAGTAGTTCGGAGAACCAGCAAATGCCACCTCTGGCTGGCCCCAGAGTGGGGTAGGAATGGAGATTTTGCAATATCCTTCCCCTGCCACGCCCATCAAGCCACATCATGCCTACCAAGCCACGCCCACAGAACCGGTAGTAAAAAAAATTGAATTTCACCACTGCCCAAAAGGTATTTAAAGGGGATCTGTGGTAAAGAAACACTGATTTAGCATATTGTACATAAGCAGTTGTGACTCATTTAGTACAAGTGGTCCTCGACTTATGATACCAATTGAGCCCAAAACTTTCTCTTGCTAAGCGAGACAGATATTAAGTGAGTTTTGCCCCATTTTACAATCTTTCCTGCCACAGTAGTTAAGTGAATCACAGCAGTTGTTAAACTGGTAACATGGTTGTTAAGTGAATCTGGCTTCCCCATTGATTTTGCTGATCAGAAGATCACAAAAGGGGATTTACATGATCCTGGCAACCATCATAAATATGCAACCATCATAAATATGAATCAGTTGCCAAGTGTCTGAATTGTGATCACATGAGGATGGGGCTACTGCAACAGTTTGTAAGTGTGAAACACGGCCATAAGTCACTTTTTTCACTGCCAATGTTAACTTGAAACCATCAGTAATGAAACTAGTGTAAGTCGAGGACTACCTGTACATTATACCTTGTGTATTTTGAATACCCAACTTCGCTTAGTTCATTTTTTATACTTCCTAATATGGGGTTTTGTTTCATTTTATTGTGTGAATAGAGTCATAACATTTATAAACCAGAGTTCCTAGCTTAGAACAAAATAGGAACTCTTCCGTTCTTATAGACTTGTTGGATAGAATGTTGTAAGGATAGAAAATAGAGAAACATAGTTTTAAAGTATTTGTGTAACTAGATCTAGACATAGTTGTGGTTCTTTTTATCTGATGCCTTTTCTTTTGCTTAATATTCTTTACTCCTTTTCTGCAGTTCACGTAACATTGCTAATGCTGAAAGAGTACAGGAGGATTAAAAATGGGTATTTTAATCCCATGCTCAAGTCAGCAATTTATCTTCTTTAGCAGAATTAAACTTTCAGGGGGGTTTTCTAACCCCCCAAACCCAGTTTATTATTATTTCTGTAACTTGAGAGAGTAACTACCGTATTTTAGAGTATAAGACGCATCCTTTTTCCTCAAAAAAGAGGGTGAAAATCTGGGTGCATCTTATACACTGAATACAGCATTTTTGACCTCCCAAAACCCTGCCCCTTCACCAAAGTGGCTGCACATAGCCTTTAGGAGGCTTTCAGAGTGCTCCTGGGGGCTAGGGAGGCAAAAATGAGCAAAAAACAGGCTGTTTTTTGCTCGTTTTTGCCTCCCAGCCCCCAGGAGCACTCTGAAAGCTGCCTAAAGGCTATGCATGCCCTTTTTTTGACAAAATGGGCCCATTTTCGTGAAAAATGGGCCTTTTTTGCTCAGTTTTGACCCTCCCCAGCCCCGAGGAGCACTCTTCAAGCCTCCTAAAGGCTATGCATGCCCTTTTTTGACAAAAAACAGGCCTGTTTTCACAAAAAACAGGCCATTTTTGCGAGGTCTGCAGAGAGTAAAAACCTTTTTTTATTTGCCTCTTCAAAATCTTGGTGCATCTTATACTGGTGCGTCTTATACTCCTAAAAATACGGTACATCCATACTGTGTTAAATTAACCTATTGGTGCTTTTAAGTTTATAAGAAGGGATGCAGTGGTTCAGTGGCTAAGACACTGACCTTGTCGATCAGTAATTTTGGTGGTTTGAATCCCTAGTGCCGCGTAATGGAGTGAGCTCCCATTACTTGTCCCAGCTTCTGCCAACCTAGCAGTTTGAAAGCACATAAAAAATGCAAGTAGAAAAATAGGGATCACGTTTGGTGGGAAAGGTAACAGCGTTCCGTGCACCTTTGACATTTAGTCCTGCCAGCCACATGACCATAGAGATGTCTTTGGACAGTGCTGGCTCTTCGGCTTTGAAACCAAGATGAGTACTGCTCCCTACAGTTGGGAACGACTAGCACATACGTGCGAGGGTAACTTTTACCTTTACCGTATAAGTTTGATTTGCTGGCTACACAAAGCCACAGTCGAACCCCGTGGGCTGGATTCCTACAAACTGTGGTTGGCTGAGTTTACACTTCAGTATGGCATGTGAAATAACCAGCAAGAAATGTCACATTATGATTGCTTTATCATTTGGCAATCAGACATTCTTGTTGATCTACTGCGAGTCAGCCAGGCCAAACATTGGATCTCGGAATGAATTTCCCCCATCTGTCTCCAAGGATCATTTCCCTGCATCTTTACCTTTTACAGAGAGTCCTCAACTTATGACCACAATTGAGCCCAAATTTTATGCTGCCAAGCGAAAAATTTGTTAAGTGAGCTTCGCCCCACTTTGTTAAGTGGCACTTGTTAGTAACACGGTTGTTAAATGAATCCGGTTTCCCCATTGACTTTGCTTGTCAGAAGGTCACAAAAGGAGATTCCATATGACCCTGGGACACTAAACTGTCATAAATGTGAGTCAGTTGCAAAAAAAATCTGAATTTTGATCACATGACCATGGAAACGGTCATAAGTCACTTTTTTTTAGTGCCGTTGTAACTTTGAATGGTCCCTAAGCGAACGGTTGTAAGTTGAGAACTACCTGTCTTTTGTTTTAAAGTCATATATTAGGAGAGAAAAAATTATGATGGAGTTGGATAGAAGCTTCTATTAGTCAAACCAGTATAAACAATTCCCAACAGCACTCCTAGTTGTAGCTGTATCACCTTGGACTTTCGTTCTTTTCCTGGACAGATGAAAATAGCAAGCTACATATATTTTAGATATTGCTGTGCTGCATTGGCTTTCAGTGCCATCACTTAGTTATATCCCTTTGGGGCCTTTCATCTTCCTGCCTTTTCTGGCTATGCATCTTCCTTTCCACTTTAAAAAGTACCAAAACATTTTGCAACCATCCAGCTATGAGTCTATGTTAGTGTTGTGGCCCACCAGTGGGCAGCAGAGTCGGACAGGGAGGAGATTGGGGAAGAACATGGGCCAGTCCAGGAGGCTGGGGAAGGCTCAGACGAGGGCTCTGCGTTGGAGGCAGAGTGGGGCCAAGGCCGTCTGGCAGTTCTCGGCTGCCTTCGGAATCGGAGGTCAGTGGGTCAGAAGAATAACTGGAGTCTGTTCCCAATGTGCGCATGCGCGGAGCTGCCAGAAGAAGAGAGCAGCTAAGAAAGCAGGGTTGACTTGGGAGTAAAGCCACAGGTGGATGGTGAATGGCCTCTCCCATAGGAAATAAAAGAGGGGTGGAAAGGGCTTTTGCAGGAACAATTTGTTCGTTAGTTCGTTTCATGAGTGTGAAGATCCGTGAATCTCAGAGACTCTGTGCCCAGTCTTTCCTTGCACAGCACTGTGTTTGGAAAATATTTACATGGCAGCTTCCCAAGTTAGATAAGGTCTGTGGTCATAACTTCACCTTTGAAAGACTGTTTACCAGGCTTTGGCTGAATGTGAATGAGAGGAATTCACATTTGTTTTAATAAAAGGGGTTTTGTCGGGACCAGGAATCTGCTTCGTACTTTTTGGGGAAGCCTAGGTCAGAACAGTTAGAACCTGAATGTTGTGGCTAGGACAGGTCATCCTCAACTTGTGACCACAATTGAGCCCAAGATTTCTGTTTTGTTTAGCAAGACAGTTAAGTGAGTTCTGCCCTGTTTTACGATCTTTCTTGCCACGGTTGTTAAGTGAATCACTGCAATTGTTAAGTTAGTAATGTGATGGTTAAGAGATTCTGGGTCCCCCGTTGCCTTTGTGTGTGTCAGAAGGTCACAAAAATAACAAAAGCCGCCATAAATATGAGTCAGCTGCCAAAGCCTTTGAATTTTTGATCGGGTGACCGTGGGGATGCTGTAACAGTTGTCAGGGTGAAAAATAGTCATGTCACTTTTCTCCCCCAGTTCCGTTGTAACTTTGAACGATCACTAAATGAAATGTTGTAAGTTGTGAACTATACCTACTGTATTTTTCGGAGTATAAAACATACCTTTTTCCCTCAAAAAAGAGGCTGAAAATCTGGGTGCGTCTGATACACTGAATACAGCATTTTTGGACTACCGAAACCCCACCCCCTCCGCAAATATGGAGGTGCAGAGGGATTGGGAGGCTTGCAAAGTGCTCCTGAGGGCAAAAAAAGAGGGAAAAACGTGCTGTTTTTGCCCCCCGCAGCCCCCAGGAGCCCTCTACAAACTTCCCAAAGCCTCTGCATGCCCTCTTTTTTTTTTTTTTTTGCAAAAAACACCCCGTTTTTGCCAAAAATGGACCATTTTTGCTCATTTTGGCCCCAACCAACTCCCAGAAGCACTCTAAGAATCACCCAAAGCTCTGCATGCCCTCTTTCTTTGCAAAAGAAAAAACAACAAACAAAGGAGGCCTGCAGAATACAAAAACATTTTTTAAAATTTACCTCTTCAAAATCATGGTGCGTCTTATACTCCAGTGCATCTCATAGTCTGAAAAATACGGTATATACTGGTTCTGAACAAGTTGTTTCTCTTGCTTAATTTGTTATTTGTGATTTTAGTAAAGCCCTGATTGATTAGAAGCGGGGGGGGGGGATCATAAACCTTTATACTGATGTTCCCAAGTAACTGGGAAATGTTACCCATCTTTTATGCTGGGATTCTAACATGCACTGGGCCCTCACCTATGTAGTAAACTCTTGTGTTTCTTTCTTTTTTTTTTGTAACCTTCAATTGGTTGTGTGCAATAGGGCAACACCTTTTGAACCAAGGTAGCTCAGATTGACAGATTTGCATGCAAAATTCAGGGGCCCGACTTCTGCGGGATTTGTGGCTGCTTCAGCATTGTCGTGCCGTTGTGCTGCCACCCAGAGGCTCAGTGGACTGCTGCCCTAGCCCTATGGATAAGCTAGTCTCTCCTTAACCAATGCAGTTCTAGACTGCGTTAACAAAAGGAGACAATCAAGATTGCATGAAATGATAATACCACTTTATAATGTCTTGGTAATAACCACACTTGGAATATTGCATCTAGTTTCGGTCACCAAGATATCAAAAAGATGTTGAGACTCTGGAAAGAGTACAGAAAAGAGAACAAAGGTAATTAGGGGACTGGAGGATAAAACATATGGAGAATGGTTGCAGGAATTGGGTATGTCTAGAGTCTAGACTCTAGAATAATATCAATAGCACGTAGACTTATATACTGCTTCACAGTGCTTTATAGCCCTCTCTAAGCAGTTTGCAGAGTCAGCATATTGCCCCCCAACAATCTGGGTCCTACTTCAGAAGGCTGAAAGGCTGAATCAACCTTGAGCCGGTCAGGATTGAAGGAATCAGACTCCTGGCAATGTGAGCAGAGAGCCTCCAGAAACGCATTTTAACCGCTGAGCCACCACTGGCATGTGGGAACAACAAACCACACCAGATAGGAAGAAAGGAATTGGGAATGGCTAGTCTAGAGAAAAAAAGGACTAGGGGTAACACGATAGCAGTTTTCTAATATCTAAGGGGGCAAAGAACAGGAGATCAACATATTTTCCCAAGCACCAGAAACCAGGACAAGAAGCAATGGGTGGAAACTAATCAAGGAGAGAAGCAACCTAGAACTAAGGAGAAATTTCCTGGTAATTAATCAGTGGAATGACTTGCCTCTTGAAGTTGTGGGCGCTCCAACACTGGAGGTGTTTTAGAAGAGATTGGGCAACCGTTTGTCTGAAATGGTATAGGGTTTCCTGCTTGAGCAGGGCGGTTGGACTAGAAGATCTCCGAGGTCCCTTCCAACTCTGTTATTCTGTTATTCTATTACCAGATACCAGATAAAATAATTCCATCTAGCCATCAGCGGTTGAATAGATAGATCAATCGTGCTATTCTAGCAAACTTCCTCCCTCTATGGTCTCCCTGGCCTACTTCATGTATGATGACTGGGCTCATCATGGCTTAGGATTTGCTTTGTTGCGATGTGGTGTTTGCGTGAAACAGCCATCACAGCTTGGGAAGATATTTAGTTTAGGTTTAGTTCTTACAGTCACTAATTCCTATTGAAGAGTCCCAAACGTGTGGATTAGCTGTGCTGTCACCAAGCAGGGGAAGGAATGGCTCATCTTCACATCCTCTGACATCAAAGTGTTTGACTAAGTGTTTAATATGAAAAGGCTTGAAAAAATTTCAGAGATTAGGATAATGGTTATAATAATAGTTGTGATTCTGGGTTCCACCACAAATGCGCGCACAACAAAAGCGCGCCTGATTAAACCGCGGTGTCTAAAGCGCGGTGACAAAACCGCGTGACGAATGAGCGACTAATTAGCCCTAAAGCCCGCCGACAAAAGCGCGCCGACAGAAGCGCGTTGTAACGTAACCCTAAACCTAACCCTAAACCTAACCCTAAACCTAACTGTAAATCTTACCTTAAATGAAATTGCGCTTCTGTCGGCGCGCTGTTGTCGGCGCGCTGTTGTCGGCGCGCTTTTGAAATCGTGGGTTTAGCGCCACAGTGTTGTCGGCGCGCTTATGACGTTCGCGCTTTTGACGGGTCACGGTGATTCTGTGCACCTTGAAGATGGAGTATATGTACATATACTGTATCAGGGATGCAGCGGCTCAGTGGCTAAGACTTATCGATCAGAAATGTCTGCAGTTAGGAGGTTCGAATCTCAACCGCCGCGTAATGGAGTGAGCTCCTGTTACTTGTCCCAGCTTCTGCTAACCTAGCAGTTCGAAAGCATGTAACAATGCAATTAGAAAAAATAGGAACCACCTTTGGTGAGAAGGTAACAGCCTTCCGCGTGCCTTCGGCATTTAGTCATGCTGGCCACATGACCACAGAGACGTCTTCAGACAGGGCTGGCTCTTCGGCTTTGAAACGGAGACAAACACCGCCCCCTAGAGTCGGGAATGAGTAGCATGCATTTGCGAGGGTGTGTGCGTGTGTGTGTGTGTGTGCGTGCACGCGCACGTGTGTGTATAAACCCTATAAACCCTGAAGAATTTAAAAAAATCCCAACCCCCCAAATCCAGTAAATCAACCAGTACACAAAGATTAATCCTGAAGACAAACGTAGCAGCGTGCGTCTTTCAAACAGTCCTTTCAAACAATGCTCTGTGATACAACAGAGTCCATAGAAATCCTGTAATTAAAATATTAACCTAGGGACAAGATAATAATCCCAAGCGTGGGATAGTCAGGCCCATGCTGGCTGGGGAATTCTGGGAGTTAAAAGTCCACGCATCTTCCAAGTTGTCGGAGTTGAGAAACACTGCACTAGTCAAATAAGCAAGTATTTAAGCCCTTTTTAAAGGCCATCAAACTTACACAGAGGTGCAAAGAATGAGGAAGGTGATCCTTGAGTCTGCAGCCTGGTAGTGCCTGGTAGCCCCCACCCCCACCCCACCCCCAAGACTCCAGTCCTAGAGCAAGAAACATAAGGAGAAAGTAGATTGTAGTGAGAAATAAGGACAGATAGATACAAGTGTGGCCAGAAGGCTGTAAATGCAAACACAAGTAGTTTATATTAAGCCCTGGCTTGGAAATAAGAAGAGAGATTTAATTAATTGCGGTAAAATATAAAGATATTAAAAGTTTGTTAAATTTGAACACGGAGTGTGGAATGCATGAAGAACTAAATGAAATGTTATAAAAGATGTGCGTGCAACACTAGAAAGCAATAAAGAACCAGAAAAATCGTTGAAATGCATAGAACAGGAAACAGGAGAGGATCTGGCAAAGAGGAACACAAATGAGAAACAAGAAGTTAACGTTGTAGAAAAAGAAGCTGAAAATAAAAACCAGTTAGACAATTCTATCAAGATTTACAGAGGCACAGAAAGAGCAGGGAGAGAAAAAGGGAAATGGTATCCAAAAAAGGAATTAGCCAAAACCAAAGAGAGGAATAGTGGGAAGCGAAAAACAGAAATCCTGGGGAGGGGTTACTCAAACAATCTATCAAAAAGTGATAGAAAATATTTAGAAGAACACACACACACACACACACACACACACACACACACACAAACACCAGCCTGAAGATAGCGAGTGAGACCTCGCCAAAACGTTGCCAAGACAAGCTCAATCTTACACGAGAAAAGACCCGAATACAACAAAACCAGCATATGTATGTATGTATGTATGTATCTATCTATCTATCTATCTATCTATCTATCTATCTATCTATCTATCTATCTATCTATCTATCTATCTATCTAGGAACGGGGGATAAAAAGACAACTAAAAAAATCAATGGAAAGTGGAACATTACAGAGAATAAGAGATGAAATAAGAGAAAATGATTAGACAAGGAGAAAGGGAAAGAAAGGGATATATTAGTAGAATAAAATGAAATATGTTAATCCTGGTAATGATATGTAGCTAATTAAGATGTTGGGGAATTATATTAATATGATTAATTGTGGAAACTAATTAAGTAAAATGCTTATTATATAAAAAACTGAATTTGAGGATATATTTTATCTATAGAAAAAAGACGGAAAATGAAATGATAAACTTGGTTTATTTCTGAAGGGACAAATAATGATATTGTTTATGTGTTAAAAAAATTAAGTTTAAGATGGAAAATATGGGGAAAAATAATACGGCTAAAATTGGAAATGGAATATAAAATGAATTATGTATATGTGAGAGTTAAAGAGGGAAAACGGGCAACACTTTGTTTATAAAAGAATTTTAAATTTGTAACAAAAAAATAAAAAACTTTGTAAAAAAAACTTATGAGGAAGTTTTATGAGGAAGGTGATCCCTGAGGCTGTAGCCTGGTAGTGCCTGGAAGCCTGCCCTCAAAACCTGAAGACATACGTGTTTGTGTGTGTGTGTGTTGTATGTGTGTGTTCCAGCATAACTCTGGAATGCCTTGAGCAATTTCAACCAAACTTGATACACATATGACTTACTCTCTGGAAACAAATACTGTGGAGGTAAGACACTCCTAACATCCCTCGGGGTGTGTGTTAAGTGTACCTTTAAATGGCTTCTAATGTACTTCTGTAAAATGGCTTCTACTGTACAGCACAGTGGAGTTGCCATGGTAACGGCTTCACAGTACTCCACAAGGGGGCTCCCTCTGATAAAGGAGAAAATCCAACATTAGAAATTATGTTTGGGCTGAACATTTCCCCCCTAAAAATAAATACCCGGGCAATGCCAGGTTATCGGCTAATTTATCAATAAAAACACAGTGTCCTGAATCAGAAGCCTTCCAGAAGTACTCCTACTCTTGCCCACTACAGTATAGGTAGTCCTTGACTTACGACCACAATTGAGCCGAAAAGTGATGCTGCTAAGTGAGACATTTCTTAAGTGAGTTTTGCCCCATTTTACAATCTTTCTTGCTACCGTTAACTGAATCACTGAAGTTGTTAAGTTAGTAGTATGGTTGTTAAGTGAACCTGGCTTCCCCATTGACTTTGCTTGTCAGAAGGTCTCAAAAGGGGATCACGTGGCTGTGGGACACTACAAGCGTCATAAATATGAATCAGTTGCCCAGCACCTGAATTTTTATCAGGTGACCATGAGGAAGCAGCAATGTTTGTAAGTGTGAGAAATGGTCATAAGTCACTTTTTTCAGTGCCATTGTAACTTTGAACAGTTGTAATCCTCTGTTGTAATCTGCTGTAATCCACTGTTTTATATAATTCAAATTGAAATGATTAATGTGATGCCTTTCCCAATATTTTTGTTCCTGTCCCATAAATGGCAGCCAAGAATCACCAATGAGGAGAACAAAATTATCTGTTCTGAAGGTCATTTAGGTTGTCATTAATGGAAGAAACTCAGGATCATTTCCAGGGGTGGATTCCAACAGAGACTACTGCCGGTTCGTTCAGGGACACACCACACGCATGCTTGATGTGCGCTGCACATGCATGCACATTATAGCTAAAATTGCGCTGCACATGCACAGAAGCAAAAAACAAAATGGCAGTGCCTACGTTGCCGCTGGGAGAACCGGTTTGGGGGCGTGGCAGGCCTGGATCGCTGCCGGTTCCAGTGACCCAGGCCGCCAAGCTACTTTTGGTTCTGCCAAACCGGTCCGAACTGGTAGGAACCTACCATTGGTCCTTTCATTGCATTGCTACAAAATCTTCTGCATGCTTCTTAAAGAAACACATTTTAACAGGCTTATTTGTAGGTGAAGAGGTTTTTGGATTGTAATCTCAGTTCTGGCTTTTAAAATCAGTAACTAATGTTGCTATCTGTATGAATATAAAGAGATCAGGGAGTAAGTATGCAAAAGTGTAGATATGTGGTGCGCCTTTGAGACAAAGTCTTCAATCATTGGCACTCGGATAATGAAAGTCTTTCCCCATATTTATCTGTTGTGATAAGTCATGGTTTCTTTGATGTGGCCAAACAAGCTATAAATTCAGGTTTACAAGTAGTAATGCCTGGATTTTTCCCCAAGCCAAAGCAACAGCATTTTGATTGACATATAATTTCTTTCTTTCTTGTACAATGATATGTTATATTTATGAAGGCCAAAAGATCTGAACAGCAGATCCTAACTATAATCTAAGAGGCCACGCCTAAAGTAAAACAATTGGATCGATAACATATAATGATAGGTATTATTTAAAACATTTCAAAACTAAAATGGATTAAGCTATTAGCTAAGGGATTGTTTTTGTAGCCATAGCTAAGAAGTTGGCTGTCGCCACTTGCAACTTTGAAATTTTTAACCTGACAAGTAACATTTTAACATTTTCAGAAATGTCTCTTCCCTGCCTCTTTGCTTTTCATCTGGATGGCAACATTAGATGCTGATTTTAAAAGGACTGAGGTTAACAATCCAAAAATTCTTTACCTGAAAATAAGCCCCTTTGAAGTTTCTTTATGAGGAGACATGCGGAAGATTGCACTGTTAAATATTTCAGCTTTTTGTATCCGTTCCCAGGCATTGATTTTTTAAAATATATTTCTAAGTGATCTTAAAATACATTTTTGCTTGTCCATCCCTGGCTTAGTGCAGTTCTGTTTTCAGAACAATTATTTGCTATTCATGTTTGGTTTATAATGCTAAATTATATGCTTTTTCCTAGAGGAAGGGAATTGAACAAATCTAGATTTTTTTATTGAATACATACTCGTATATTTTAATAAGCATTTTATTCTAGTGGTTTCTGGCCATACTATGATGGTGTAGAATATCAGGATAAAATGGGGTTCATAAATAATAGAAAATATGATACTGGAAATGTTTAGCAATAATGGCAATAAATGTTATGTCCTCTTTGAGAGCGTGGCATACCTTTCTGGAATTCCTGTATCCACTCTGTCTACTGTTTGTATTATTGCATTTTTCCTTCTTTTTTAAAACACTTTTATAATCTGAAACTACTCAGGGATAGGTTTCACACATTGCACTAAAGTCTGGTTTGCTTTATGGTGTGCTTATTTACAGGGGTGGTATTCAGCTAGTTCTGACCGGTAGTGGTAGAACTACCGGTAGTGACCAAAATTTCCAGTAGTGGAAATTTTGAATAGTTTAGAGAACTGGTAAATACCACCTCTGGCTGGCCCCGCCCCCATCTATTCTCTACCTCCCGAGTCCCAGCTAATCAGTGTCTCAGCTGATCGGCTGAGTCTTCTTCTGTTGCCCTGCACAGGAGAAGGGAGCTGGAAAGCAGGTTAGTGGGCTGGCGGGGGGGGGGGGATGGGGATTTTACAGTATCCTTGTCCTGGAGTGGGGTGGAAATGGGGGTTTTATGCTATCCTTCCCCCAGGGGTGGGGAGGGAATGGGGATTTTGCAGTATCCTTCTGCTGCCATGCCTGCCAAGCCACGCCCACCAAGCCAAGCCATTTCCACCAAGCCAAGCCACACCCACCAAGCCAAGCCACACCCACAGAACCAGTAGTAAAAAATTGCGAATCCCACCACTGGTGCTTAACCATGGTCCAGACAAGATCCCCAATTCCAAACTTGCAGAATAGATTTAGCAGAGGTGTAAGCTGATGGGAACAGGGCAAATTTCCCTTTGGCGATACAACTAAATGAAGCCATGGGCACTCTTCAGGTTTCTCCCATGTGGTTATTTTCTATTATACGGCCATGTACATAGGATGACTTTATTAAATCAGAGGTTTTGATTATTTCTTTGATGCAACTTCCCCGTCATCAAAATCCACATACAGACTGTAGGCAGCTTCCATCGCAAGCTTCTAATTGGTAGTAGGTATCTAATATAATTGTGCAAATCAATTTCAATCTATTTGAGAATTGTGAAAGGCATCGGATAAAGGGGAAGCCATGCAAGGCCATTTTGCTTGCTGGCATCATTGTATCAGTGAAAGGCAAGAGAGGGTGTGGCGTGTCAATTTATTCTCCAAAGCACTAGAGGGCAGGACAAGAAACAATGGATAGAAACTAATCAAGGAGAGAAGCAACTTGGAATTCAGAAGAAACTGCCTAACAGAAGTGAATTCAGCCTCATATTACAAACTTTAATGGGGTTGTTAAGTGAATCTGGAGGGACGCGGTGGCTCAGTGGCTAAGTCGCTGAGTTTGTCGATCAGAAAGATCGGCAGTTCGGTAGCTGGAATCCCTAGCACCACGTAAACAGAGTGAGCCCCCGTTACTTGTCCCAGCTTCTGCCAACCTAGCAGTTCGAAAGCATGTAAAAAATGCAAGTAGAAAAATAGGAACCACTTTTGGTGGGAAGGTAAGAGCGTTCCATGTGCCTTCTGCATGCTGGCCACATGACCACCCAGATGTCTTCAGGCAGTGCTGGCTCTTTGGCTTTGAAACGGAGATGAGCACCGCCCCCTAAAGTCTGGAACGACTAGCACATATGTGCAAGGGGAACCTTTATCTTTACCTTAAGTGAATCTGGCTTCCCCATTGATCTGTCAGAAGGTCACAAACAGTGGTCACATAACTCCAAGACATTGCAACCATCATAAATATGAGTCCATATTTTGATCATATAACCATGGGGATGCTGCAATGGTCTTTAAGTGTGAAAAACAGTTACTTTTTTTTTCAGTGCTGTTGTAACTTTAAACAGTCAGTAAGTGATCCATTGCAAGTCAAGGTATACACCTGTATTTGTCAAGGACAAGGTTGGAATCATGGGTGAAATGGAAGAGAATCGGATTTGAGTAAAGAAGGGAGGGCCAACTTATTTGCCAAAGCACCGGCGGGCAGGACAAGAAACAATGATTGGAGACTGATCAAAGAGAAAAGCAACGTGGGATGAAGGAGAAACTTCCTGACATTGAAAACAATTAACCAGTGGAACAGTTTTGCTCTCAGAAGTTGTGGGTGATTCATCACTGGAGGATTTTAAGAAGAAATGGTGTAGCCGGGATGTCAAACTTGATTTCATTGAGGGCCACATCAGGGTTGTGTTTGACCTTGGGGTGTGGCCAGCTCAACATCACTTGTGTTGGGGGCGCCTATGGCCTCATTTTCTGCCAGCGAAAATGAGCTCCCATGCTCCATTTTCAGCTGCGCTGGCCTCCTGCAACCCTCTGCCAGCGAAAATGGGTGGCCCTCCCGAGCTCCATTTTCACTGGCAGAGGCACTGCGGACCAGTCCTTCTCTGTTTGCAGGGCAGCCCCGCGTGCCAGATCTAAGCACCCTGCAGACCGGATCCAACCCCCGGGCCTTGCGTTTGACATCCCTGTGGTATAGGGTCTCCTGGTGGAATGGAGTAGACTAGACTGGCTGGACTAGAAGATCTCCAAGGTCCCATCCAGCTCTATTCTGATTCTGGTAGAAGCTGTTCAGTAAGGTCTCAGGCTGCCACAGGTGATATTTAAGTATAGATAAGAGGTCCGCTTCTCAGTCGTATCTCGACTGCATCCTGTATTCAATGTTTGGCCTAGTTGACCTCTGTGGCCTTGTCCAGTGGTATTCTCCATTGAGGTGGAGCATCCAAGTCTGCTCCCTGATTGGACTGAGTCTGTTAAAACTGTTAAGACGTGCCCCTGTTGCTAGGCATACCCAGCTTTTGACTCAGTCCCTCAGTAAGGACCTACTGTAGTTTTCAGAGTATAAGACACTCCGAAGTATAACACGCACCTAGCTTTTGGGGAGGAAAACAAGGGAAAAATATCTGCCTCCCAGCAATTTCCCTCCTTGCAACAAACAGCAAACAATAAGACAATATACACTTTGTAGCGTTACATTTCAGACTATACTTGTACAGATGCTGTTAAAATTGATGTGCTTTCTGGAAGTATAGTTATTCTCTGATATTTAAAAGAAGATACAATAGCACAGGGCCTCTTCAGATCAAGCATTTATTTTAAAATGCTTCTTCATTTTGTTAAGCTGCCTAGAACAATAATGAAGCAGTCTTTAAAAAATAAGTAATAATTTGTGCATCTATAGGCATTTGTAGTTATTGACTTACCTCCTTGCAGCAAACAGCCTGATTAGCATAAGGAAAAAAAAACCCTTCCTCTGCCTCCCAGCAATTTGCCACGGGGAACAAACAGCACGTTTCACTTTCAATTTCTCCCAATCATCAGCTGTTTCAGGCTACAGGGATTACTGTAGCCTATTGCAGCCTCGCAAGTCCCTGTTTGCTGCAAGGAGGTAAATTGCTAGGAGGCAGAGGCCATAGGGTTGGGACTGGTGGGTGTGTGGGGCTACATTCAGTGTAGAAGACGCACCCAAATTTTCACCCTTTTTAAGTGGGGAAAGGTACGTCTTTAAATCCAAAAAATACAGTATGTGTCATTGCTTGCTGCTAACAACTTTTCTCAAATTGATTCTAATTTCAGTTTTACCCAATTCATGGACTTGTGAATACTCCCCCCTTGGCGAAATAGATCCTAGGCCTAGGCTCCAGCCACTGGGCTTTTGACAGCCAGAGCTAGAATCATCATTGGTGGCCTTGCAACCCCTAAGAGATTGGTTCAGGGAGTTGTTTCACCTGGTGACCTTTAATTTGGTTAACATTTGAGCAGGTTGCCCTTGATCATCATGAATCACTTTACAGCTCTCCGTCATCGTGGGCTAGTAGAAATTTTTCTTGTCTCCAACACCCTTGCTAAATCTTCTGTTGCTCTGTAGAATCGCAGAGGGAGTTAACTTGACGTTGAGTCATGAGTTGACAACTCGCCTGGGTTCCTCTTCAAAAGCAGGTTAAAAAAGAAGATGAAGAAGGATGAATGATGGTCAAACTGAAGGAACATGTTGAAACAGCCCTGATTTCCCCATGCAGCTAGGCATGTCCTACTTAGGGGGCTGAGTTAAGAAATACCCTTTTAAGAAATACTCTTTTGCAAAACAGGGAGAGAAAAAATGGCACTTGCACCATGTATATGTATGAAGCAGATCAACGGTGTCTCTTGTACCGTCCAGTTCTTGCCTTAGTTCTTGCAACTCTCTTAAGTAGTTGTTTTCATGAAGGAAAAAGAGGAGCAGCATTGGACCATGCCGTGCTAGACTGAATGTATGTATCAGGCCTGCCGTCATATTCCTTTTGGATCTTTGGCCTGCCACACTTTCTATTATTCTACTATGCATTTTCTATTGTGGGAAAACGGGAGGGGGGATTGTATGGAGTTAGATGATATGTAGCCATAACAAAATTCTTTCTAGAAAGCAAAGGTCATCCTTTGTCTCTACATCTCTGCACCTGACCAGAACTAGATGGGTGTAAATGCCACCGTGGCAATGGGAGATTGGACCTTATGATGGACTTGTGGGTGTCGGGAGAAGATCTTGAACTTTCAACTGGGTGGGGAAAACTGGGAAGCTTTCAGATTTGGGTTTTCCCAGATGTGCCAACATGGCTCTCTTAATAAATTGGAACTTTGAGCAATACTTTGCCTTGGACTCTGATTTAATTTTGGATGCTATTTGGAACCCTGACATTATGGAGTCCTATTTCTGACAGAGGTCATAAGCTTCTCTTTTAAAACTGCTGCTTGTTTATGGGGATGTTTTAAAATAGAGGACACACCCACACAAGCAAGGAGTTGTAGGTGTGGAAAGAAGCAGCAGAGGCTGCTTATTTAACAGATTAATAGAGTTGGAAGGGACTTTGTAGGTCATCTAGTCCAACCCCTGCCCAAGCAGGAGACCCTACACCATTTCTGACAGATGGCAGTCCAATCCCTTCTTGAAAGCTTCCAGTGATGAAGCTCCCACAACTTCTGAACTTCAGTTCCATTGGTTGATTGCTCTCACTAGACTAGCCATGTCCAGTTCCTGCAACCATTCATCGTATGTTTTAGCCTTCAGTCCCCTAATCATCCTGGTTGCTCTTTTCTGCACTCTTTCTAGAGCAGGGGTGTCACACTCGATTTTATTGAGGGACGCATCAGGGTTGTGCTTGACCTCGGAGGGGAGGGGCAGGGTGGGTGTGGCCAGGGTGGGCATGGCCAGCTCGACGTCACTCGTGTTGGGAGCACCTGTGGTTTGAGTTTGACACCCCTGTTCTAGAGTCTCAACATCTTTTTATAGTGTGATGACCAAAACTAGATGCAGTACTCTAGGTGTGGCCTTATTAGGGCTTTATAGAGTGGTATTAGTAAATCACTTGATCTTGTATCCCTCCATTAATGCGGCTTAGGATTTCATTGAGTTTTTTTGGCTGCCGCTGCCCACTACTGGCTCATATTTAACTGGTCGTCCATTAAGACTCCAAGATCCCTCTCATAGTCACTGCTATTGAGCCTGGTTTCACCCAGTCTATAGGTCAGTGATGGCTAACCTTTTCCGGAACGAGTGGCCAAAGTGTGCACGCACACACGTGAACGCATGCTAACCCCCACAAATGAAATGTGTACGCAGCCCCCTGCATGCATCCCACCCACCCCCGTGCATGTGTGCACTCCCTGCACGCGCCCTCTACATGCCCGCATGGCCCCCCCATTCTCCTTGCATATGCGCCACAGAGAACTGAAGACCAACTGCATGACGGGAGGCGCATGCGCAAGCGTGGCAGAACTGAACTAGGGCAACGGCTCTGCATGCCACCTGTGGCCCGTGTGCCATGGGTTCGTCATCATAGCTACAGGTGTACTTTTGGTTTTTGTTGCCTAAGTGTAAGACTTTACTTTTCTTGTTTTCTTAGATAGGCCTCAGTGTTCAAGTCTGTCAAGATCCATCTGGATCTTGAGCCTTTCTTCTCGGTGTGTTAGCTATTCCTGCCAGCTTAGTGTCATCCGCAAATCTGGCAAATTCCCCTTCTATTCCATCATCTAAGTCATTTATGAAGATATTGAAGATTCGGGTTGCTCCCATCAGGTTTGCAAGTTAAGAAATTGCCTTTTTTATTTTTAACAGTATAAGGAGTACAAATAAAGTCTCCTCGGCTCCTGGTAGCTGCATGGACCTATTTGTGCAATGTTTTTTTTTTTTTTTTTTTGGCAACAATACAGAAATGCTGCCACCTGTTGAGTCAGTTACCAAAAAGAGATAACTAAAGAGCTTCAGGATGGAAAACATCCAGTCCAAACTATCTTGTTCCAACCTCAGCTGTTCTGACATGCCAGACATGTTTCCAACATCTTGGACTTGGAAGCAAGGAGAGTTTGGAAACCACAGAATTTGAACCTCAAAATGCTTTGTACATCTTACCTTCTTTGAACCTTGAGTCATAAAATCATGGCCTGATTATCCTGTCCTTCAAGATGTGTCAGTCACTATTTAGAATAGAATAGAATAACAGAGTTGGAAGAGACCTTGTAGGTCATCTAATCCAATCCCCTGCTCAAGCAGGAGACCCTACACCATTTGTGACAGATGGCTGTCCAGCATCTTCTTGAAAGCCTCTAGTGATAAAGCTGCCACAACTTCTGGAGGGAAGCTGTCCCATTCGCTGATTGCTTTCACTGTCAGAAAATTTCTCCTTATTTCTAGGTTGAATCTCTCCTTGAATCAGTTTCCATCCATTGTTCCTTGTCTAGCCATCAGGTGCTTTGGAAAATAGTTTGGCCCTCTCTTCTTTGTGGCAGCCCCTCAAATACTAGAATACTGCTATCATGTCTCCTCCGATCTTTCTCTTCACTAGGCTAGCCATGGTTCCTGCAACCGTTCTTCTTATGTTTTAGCCTAATCATCTTTGTTGCTGTTCTCTGCACTCTTTCTGGAGTCTCAACATCTTTTTTATAGTATGGTAACCAGAATAAAAACACATCAGGGAACTATAAACCAGAAATAAGCTGCCTTTAACATTTCCTCTCTCAGTTTTGCAAGAAAAAAGATTTCCTGGTTTGAAGTAATACAATTCATTCCATCGTACTGGGGTTTTATTATCACCGCATTCTTGCATGTGTGATGGTAGAATATATGCTTGGCATGAGAGCATGAAAGTTCTTTGGAGGAAAACAATCTGTTTTCTTCAGTAAAGCGTCTCTTAGAGAATTGCTGCCAGTCAAAGTTCAGAACTAGGATAGTAGAATTCATGATAAAAAAATAGCATAAATCAGTTTGCATGGCAGCAATTGGTCATAAGATTCCCAGAACAGTGGCGATGAAAGGGATCCTCTAGCCCAAGATCCCCCAACCTTTTGGGCACCAGGGATCGGTTCTGTGGACAGCAGTTTTTTCGTGGACCAGAGTGGGATGATTTTATATGCTGGCTGCATCCCACAAATGGGGCTTTTCGCTTGTTTGCGTGGCCCGGTTTCTGGATGCTTGCAACCATAGAACATAGATTTGGGTTTGGCTAGTCTAGAGAAAAGAAGGACTAGGGGGGACATGATAGCAGTATTCCAGTATTTGAGGGGCTGCAACAAAGAAGAAGGGGTTAAGTCATTTTCCAAAGCACCTTTAGGCAGAACAAGAAACAATGGGTGGAAACTAATCAAGGAGAGAAGCAACCTGCAATAAAGGAGAAACTTCCTAACAGGGAGGACAATTAACCAGTGGGAAAGCTTGCTTTCAGAAGTTGTGGGTGTTTCATCACTGGTGGTTTTTAAGGAAAGACTGGACAGTCACTTGTCTGAAATGGTATAGGATCTCCTGCTTTAACAGGGAGGCTGGACTGGAAGACCTCCAAGATCGCTTCTAGATTCTATTCTGATTCTCTATTAAACGGCCATTAGTGCTAGCCAATTGCTGAACACTCAAATTGCGCTTACGTAACTCAGGAGTGGCTCTTGGAACTTCGGAACCTGGGGAGGTCCGTCATAATTCCGAATGGTTGCTAAGTGTCCAGTCTTACGTTTCGGACGATATGCAGAAAAAATAAAACCTCCAGAGACAGAAAGCCTCTGTAGATGGACTGCTCCACAGTTTGAAAGATTTTACCATCAGGATGATTTTCCTTGTACGGTTTTTTAATTAAATACTAGGCAGCTGCAACTTATTATTTCTTCTAATTTTTTGCGGCAACATAAAATAGCTCCTGCCCGTCTTCTCTGTGGCGCCGTTTAATGGGCCTGAGCACCAATATTGGAGCTCTCCTGTATTTGCGCTCTATGTTTTTCCTCCGTACATTTCTCCCTGCTGAGAACATCTTGTTCCTCTTAGCCAAGTTTTACGAATTATCCAGATTAGAACTGCAATCTTGTTCTGTCATCCTGGGTGTTGGCTGGACTATCCAATGTTGGCTACACCAGTGATGGCGAATCTTTTCGGCACTGAGTGCCCAAAACTGGAATGCAGGTGCAACCCTAACACAAAGACCACCTGGCCGGTGCGCGCATGCCTGTTTTCTGGCTGTTTAATAAAGCGTGGCTAACAGTAACCTTGTGTCGGCGGGACTCACCATACGGAGGGGGATCAGAACACTAAATAATAATAGTTGTTAAATGGAGCCAGCTTTCCCCATTGACTTTGCTTAAGAGCCACGGTGGCACAGTGGTTATAATACGTACAGTACTGCAGACTACTTCTGCTGGCTGCTGGCAGTTCAGCAGTTCGATTCTGACTGAGTCAAGGTTGACTCAGCCTTCCATCTTTCCGAGGTCGGTCAAACGAGGACCCAGATTGTTGGATGGCAATATGCTAATCCTATAAACAGCTTAGCGAGAGCTGTAAAGCACTGTAAAGCGATATACAAGACTAAGTGCTATTGCTATGATCAAAAACTGGCTGGGAAGATTGCAAATGATGATCGTACAATCCACCAGGATGCTTGCAACCATAGAACATAGAATAACAGAGTTGGAAGGGATCTTGGAGGTCTTCTAGTCCAACCCCCTGCCTAGGCAGGAAACTCTATATCGTTTCAGACAAATGGCTATGCAACATCTTCTTAAAGACTTCCAGTGTTGGAGCATTCACAACTTGTGGAGGCAAATTGTTCCACTGATTAATTGTTCTAACTTTCAGGAAATTTCTCCTTAGTTCTATGTTGCTTCTATCCTTGATTAGTTTCCACCCATTGCTTCTTGTTCTACCCACAGGTGCCTTGGAGAATAGCTTGATTCCCTCTTCTTTGTGGCAGCCCCTGAGATATCGGAACACTGCTGTCTTCCCTAGTCCTTCTTTTCATTAAAATAGACATATACTATTCCAGCAACCGCTCTTCATATGTTTTAGTCTCCAGTCCCCTAATCCTCTTTGTTGCTCTTCTCTGCACTCTTTCTAAAGTCTCCACATCTTTTCTACAATGTGGCGACCAAAACTGAATGCAGTATTCCAAGTGTAGCCTTACCAAGGCATTATAAAGTGGCATTAACACTTCATGTGATCTTGATTCTATCCCTCTGTTTATGCAGCCTAGAACTGTGTTGGCTTTTTTGGCAGCTGCTGCACACGGCTGGCTCATATTTAAATGGTCACCCACTAGGACTCCAAGATCCCTCTCACAGTTACTACTGTTGAGCAAGGTAACCATCATCGATGCATGCTGGTTGCCAAGCTCTCAGATTTTGATCGTGTGTGAGCCTGAGGATGCTGTAACAATGCTAAGCAAGAGGATGAGTTGTGAATTGTTTTTTTTTCCCCAGTGCTGTTGTTAACTTTGGATGGTTGCTAATCAAATGCTTGTGAGTACAGGACTGCCTGTAACTCCTGCCCTTATTAGTGTTATAGTTGGATGTGTGTGGAAACGTCACAGTTCTTCAGATGTTTGGGATGTGTTTCTTTCTTGCTGATAATATTTCTCGGCTGGTAGACAAAATGCTAATAATTACAAACCTGTAATGACATTCCCCACATGCGTTGGATGTCATATTCATAACAAAGGCCTGTTTGGAGGGTTGAGGAAGAAAGCATCCCCAAAGAAGATAAATGGTGTACCACGAGATAGTGGTGAAGATAATGGTGAAGCACCCCCATACTGTTGCCCAGGAAATTACTCCATCACGCCTCTGATCATCAAGAGATGACCTTCACTCTTCTAAATCTTTATGCTTTTAATAGCATTTCTCCTCTTTCAGATGGAAGCTTTATGAGATCCAAGTGCCGTACTAAAGAATATGGGTCAATAAAAGCTTTTACACAAAATCCTTGGCGGGCCTAGTTTGTTGTAGCAAAAATATCATCGTTCTCCAAAGCCACATTATTCCTTTTTGGGGGGGGGCACCCAGATCTGCTTTGTCATTTGCTACCACCCTGGGGGATGGGATGAAATAGAATAGAATAGAGCTGCAAGGGACCTTGGAGGTCTTCTAGTCTAACCCCCTGTTCAAGCAGGAGAACCTGTACCATTTCAGACAAGTGACTGTCTAGTCTCTTCTTAAAAACCTCCCAACGATGGAGTGCCCACAACTTCTGAAGGCAAAAGCTGGTTGATTGTCCTCACTGTTAGGAAGTTTCTTCTTAATTCTAGGTTGCTTTTCTCGTTGATTAGTTTCCAACCATTGTTTCTTGTCCTGCCCTCAGGTGCTTTGGAAAATAAATCCCCCTCCTCTTTGTGGCAGCCCCTCAAATACTGGAATATTGCTATCATGTCCCTCCCTAGTCCTTCTTTTCTCCAGACTAGCCAAACCCAAATCCGGCAACCGTTCTTCATATGTTTTTCTCTCCAGGCCTTTAATCATCTTAGTTGCTCTTCTCTGAACTTTTTCCAAAGTCTCAACATCTTTTTTTTGTACTGTGGTGACCAAAATTGGTTGCCGTATTCCAGGTGTGGTCTTACTAAGGGCTTTATAAAGTGGTACCAGTACTTCGGGTGATTTTGATTCTATTCCTCTGTTTGTATAACCCAGGATTGTATTAGCATTTTTGGCTGCTGCTGTTATACACTGCTGGCTCATGGGAACTAGTTCGTCCCTGAATATTCCACCTTGGAGTTTTGTTCTTCACCTTAGGTGAACAGGAAATGGTATGTTCTCTGAACTTTAAGGTACAACACATGACTGGATTTGGTTTTAATCCAGTTTACCTAAATCTATCATTTAACGTAGGTAAGCTTTTTCTTTTTCTTTACCGCACCTAAAAACCCCTCTCATAATCTCATAATAGATCTGATTTCCCAAATGGGTTGGGAGAAAACCCTCCAGGTGTTTTTTGTGAATAAAAATGCGGTTTTCTTGCGTTTATTTTTAAATGCTTTTTGCATGCTTGGGACAAAATAGGCTTCCAGGAATGAGAAATATGATTCCAGCCCATTTCCCGTAGGTTGTCATATTCAAAATGTTACCGGTAAACATATGGCAGGAAAAAACAACCTGGACCAGATGTTTGGCAGGTATGCCTGAGCGTCAGACCTCAGAATCCGTAGCAAAAGATTTGGGAACATTTGGAGAATAAGGGCTTCCTCTGATAAATTGCAATAAAATAGAACTTTGTTTGGAATATATAAAGACATTAAGAACTGTAGATGATCCAACAAGTTAATTTTCAGTACCAAAAGTATCCATTCCTTTATTTTGCTTTTATTTATTTGAATTTCTTAGCCATCCAATTTCACTGGATTCTGGACAGTGTACCTACAGGACAAATAGTCCTTGACTTATAACAGTTCATTTAGTGTCTGTTCAAAGTTACCACATCATCGTTTTTCACACTTAGAACCATTGCAGATGCTTGGCAACTGACTGATATTTATGACCTTTGCAGTGTCGTAAGACCATGCGATCCCCTTTTATGACCTTCTGACAAGCAAAGTCAATGGGGGAACCAGATTCGCTTAACACCAAGCCTCTAATTTAACAACTACAGTTATTCCCTTAACAATTGTGGTAAGAAACAACCGTGGCGTTGTAAAATGGGGCAAAACTCACTTAATAAATGTCTCAATTAGCAACATAAATTTCGGGCCCTACTGTGGTCATAAGTCGAGGGCTACTAGTGGATTATTGATAGATTTGGTTTGTCTCTCTTAGCAACCTAAATTTCAGGCTCAGTGTGGTCATAAGTCGAGGGCTACTAGTGGATTATTGATACAATACAATACAATAGCAGAGTTGGAAGGGACCTTGGAGGTTTTCTAGTCCAACCCCCCGCCTAGGCAGGAAACCCTATACCGTTTCAGACAAATGGCTATCCAGCATCTTCTTAAAGACTTCCAGTGTTGGAGCATTCACAACTTCTGGAGGCAAGCTGTTCCACTGATTAATTGTTCTGTCAGGAAATTTCTCCTCAGTTCTAAGTTGCTTCTCTCCTTGATTAGTTTCCACCCATTGCTTCTTGTTCTACCCCCAGGTGCTTTGGAAAATAGTTTGACTACCTGAGGTATTGGAAGACTGCTATCATGTCTCCCCTAGTCCTCCTTTTCATTAAACTAGACATATTAAACTAGACATGATAGATTTGGTTTGTCTCTCTTAGCAACATAAATTTCAGGCTCAGTGTGATTGTAAGTCAAGGACTACTAGTGGATTATTGATAGATTTGGTTTGTCACTATTTGAATTAGATTTTCAGTAAGGGAGGATTAAAAGAAATTCTGTCTGAAGCACGGCTGCTGTAATTTCCTGGATCTTTTTTCTTTAATATTACACCAGTTTTTGATCTAGTTATATGAATGTATGTTTTTGTGTTAGTTTGAGATTAACATAGACTTTGGTAGCCTTTTCTAGAAAGATAGTCCTTGAATTACAACTGTACAATCATTTAGTAACTGTTCAAAGTTCAAACAGCACTGAAAAAAAAAAAGTAACTTTCAACCAGTTCTTGCACTTAAAACTGTTGTGTCATCGCCACAGACATATAATTGCCATTTATGACTTTCCCAACCTGTTCCCAACAAGCAATGGGGGGAATCCAGATTTACGTAACATCCGTGTGCGATTCACCTAATGACCACAGCAAAAAGGTCGTAAAATCAGATGCCTCTCACTTCACAACTGCCTTATTTGGTAACTGACGTTCTGGTTCCAATTGCGGTCGTAAGGTGAGGACTTCCTGTACTGGCTTCATCCTGATTGAAGGCCCCTGGGAGATATAAGTGGTAAAAACTACGTCTGGAGTGCGGGGTTTTTTTTGGGCTTACTCCATGGTAATGAGAAGAGAAGCACCTCTTTTTTTAAAATAGTTTTTATTGAACATTTTAATCTTTAAAAACAGGGGAAAAAACACAACAAGAAAAAACAAAACACAAAACTTATATAACAATATAAAGTAAATTATACAGCCTTCTGTATCAACTTTCAAGTTTTGCCTTTATATTTCTCCATTCTGCATTGCCTTCCTATTGCTTTTACCTTGTCCTATAATATATAACAACAGTAGTACTAACACTTATAATAATATTGATTATTTATATCATCATATATTTACATTCTCTATTTTCTGTTTTGTCTTCTGTTTTCTAGCCACTTATAAATTCTACTCCATATTTTATAGAAATCCGATTCTTCTCTTTTAGTTCTGCTGTCATTTTGTCCATCTCTGCACATTCGAGTACTTTTCTAATTATTGTTTCGTCTGCGGCTGTATTGAGGTTTTTTTCCCCAGTTTTGTGCGATAGCAATCCTAGCTGCAGTGAGCATGTGTAGTATTATGTATTGAAGTTGTTTATCCGTTTTTTGATCTAAATAAAAAAAAAAAAAAGAGAGAAGTGAAGCACCTCTATTTCTTCTCCCTAAGAGTCAACATCAAGAGCTTCTATCTGTAAAGCCACTGTAACTAGATCAGGGGGGGTCAAACTGGATTTCTTTGAAGGACAGATCAGCATTGTAGTTCTCCTCTGTGGGCCGGTTGGGGAGGGAGATGGGATGGATGTCTCCTGCGGCACCTTGTCAGCTAAAAGGGGCACATGTGGAATCCCCACGCCCTATTTTGTCTGCAAGAGGCACTGCGAGTCGGTCCTTTGCTATTTCTAGGCTGGCCCAGTGGGCCAGATTTAAGTGGCCCGTGGGCCGGATGCGGCCCCTGGGCCTTGAGTTTGACAGCCCCGCTTTAATCCAATTCCTGCACCAAGAAGATGATTCAGTGCCCTAAAAAGCTCTCTCCAGCTCTATGAATCTCTGTTCAACCCCCCCAGAGCAAACCAAAATCCAATGTATTCCTGCCAAAAGGGATTATTATTTTTAGGAGCCCGTCCAAACTCTGCCCTACAGATAGAGCTGCCCCTGTGTGCCTCCAGCAGTAGCTTAGGAGCAGGAGTACACATGACTTGAGTTTGACATCCCTGAACTAAATAGTGCAAAGTTTAGCTGGCAAAATCTCTCAGATTCAGTCAGTCTTGATTCCACCTGGGTGGGTGGAAGGACGCTATCTTGCCAAGTTATCTGGGATTTGTCTGTGAGAAGGACGCTATCTTGCCAAGTTATCTGGGGTTAATTTTGGCTCATGACTTCTGAGAAAGTGGGAGGAGTGCCCTCCAGGATGACCTTTGCCCCCTGCGGGATGCCTCCGTATGCCATCTGATTCCTCTGGGCAGTTGGAGGGGGATTTCCCCCCCCTGGATTTTGGAAATTGTAGGCAAGGCCGTGGCAATGGCTCCTTCTCTTTCAGAAGGACTTCCTGGATGTGGAGGAGGTAAATAATTATCATCCAGTCTCCAGCTCACCTTTAGTAAAGGTTGTTGGGTCTGTGACTCAATTGTTTGGCATATCCTTAGGAGAAGTGGACTGGCAGGAGGACCCTTTCCAACCAGAGTTGAGATCTAGCTACAGGAGAGTGCTTGATTTACAACCACATTTGAGACCAACATTTCTGTTGCTAAGCGAGACAGTTGTTAAGTGAGTTTTGCTGCATTTTACGGCTTTCTCGTCACACTTGTTAAGTGAATCACTGCAGTTGTTAAACTAGTAATATGGTCATTAAGTGAATCTTGCTTCCCCATTGGCTTTGCTTGTCAGAAGGTCGTAAAAGATGATCACATGACCTTGGGACACTGAAACGGTCATAAATATGTTGTTAAAAAACTGAATTTTGATCATGTCACCACGACGATGGTCATTAGTGTGAAAAATAGTCACAAGTCACTTTTTCCAGTGTTGTTGTAAATTTCAATGGTCACAAAACAAACCGTTGTAAGTCAAGGACTACCCGAATGGAATTCGAATGGTGTTGGTATGCTCTTAGTTAACCCTTGTTGAGACTTGAATGGAGAAAGTTCTCTCATCTTGGTCCTCTTACAACTCTTGGTGGTTTTCAGTACCATCAGTGGTGAGATTCAAAAAATTTTACTACTTGTTCTGTGGGCGTGGCTTGGTGAGCGTGACGTGGCTTGGTGGGCATGGCAGGGGAAGGATACTGCAAAATCTCCATTCCCTCCCGATCAGCTGGGACTCGGGAGGCAGAGAATAGATTTGGGGTGGGGCCAATCAGAGGTGGTATTTACCGGTTCTCTGAATTACTCAAAATTTCCGCTACCGGTTCTGCAGAACTGGTCAGAACCTGCTGAATACCATCTCTTGAGTACCACCAACTACGGTATCTTCCAGGCCTGTCTGCAGGACTTTAGAATTGGTGGCTCTGTTTTCAGTTAGTTTTGGACTGACTGGATCAAAGGTTTCTCAGAGAATCTTCTCTTTGGATGCTTCTCTCCACTGAGTCTTTCATGGATCCTTTTCTGAATCTGGAAGCTTTTGAGGGCAGCCTCAAGAATCTCTAACTTTGATATTCATCTGTGGTAGGGATACCCACTGAGGAAAATATGGAGGCTTGGGTGGCTGCTCAGCCTTCTACTTAGCCCACATCATCTGAAACCACAATTTACAAAACTTCTGTAGCCATCGGTGCCTGTTGCTTGCGTTGATCAATGACGACAGGAATTTCTTGTCTCCACCCAATAGGTGTTGCTGTTGCTTCAAAGGAAAGAGGCGGAGCTAGGAGAAGTCCTTCTTAATCCAAACATCCTGGCCAGAACCATGCCATAGAGCTCAAGGTCTCTCCAAGCACATCAGCCAGAAGTGGGAGCTGCCAATAGATGTGTGAGCAGGTAGGACGCCTAAGGAAGACTTAGAGGTAATCTTGGGTTTTCCTGTTTTAACTCCCGGAAAATGCTGTCTTCACCGCTGGAGACATCTGATAGATGCCGATCTTTCATGTAAAAGCATGTCAGTACTACAGTTGTTAGTGTGGTTAGTACTTCCAAGAAATTGTAGGCTTGGTCTTCGAAGATTACTCTGTATTCCCATCATGCTCGGTGTGAATTGTTTATATCGGAGTGAGACCTATTGTTGAACACAAGGCCTGCCAGCTTATTTTAAGCCGTGACTTTGATCCAGAGTTGTGTGTCTTAATTCACTCGTGTGTGTGTGTGTGTGTGTGTAAGAAGATCGAAATCCTGTATTTTAGGTGTTGTTTCTTTACATTTCAGCTTGCCTTTCTTTTAACCAAGGGATAACAGAGAGGACCTCTAAGCAATTGAAATGAATGCTTTGTTTTTGGTATAGTTTTCCAGATTTATCTGCCCTTCAATTTTAATTGTTGTTGTTAGTGGTGAGGTCGTGTCCGACCCATCGCGACCCCATGAACAACGTTCCTCCAGGGCTTCCTGTCCTCTACTGTCCTCTGGAGTCCACTTAATCTCATGCCTACTGTTTTGGTGACTCCATCCAGCCACCTCATTCTCTGTCATCTCCTTCTTCTTTTGCCCTCAATCGTTTTGCCCTCAAATCAACTACAAAATACATATGTCTGTGGAGATTCTCCGTCATTCAGGTCATGGTTGTCCCAAAGGTGGTTTTTTCAAAAGGCAACTGGACTTTTGTTTTTCATATCATGGAGTTGGAGAGGGGCTATTTCCCTGCTCATCCCCACAGCTGCTCTTCGACCCTTGTTCGTTTTATTTGAATCAAAGCATGGAATTCAGAATGATATCAGAGTGATGAAACACTCCTATTTTTTTCTGTTAATGAAAAAGAAAACCCCCAAGCTGGCAAATAATACCAAAGCTCATCAAACAGGAGTGTCCAAGTTGAGGTTAAAAAAAAAAAAATTGCATTCCCCCTTTTTTTTGGTGAAGGTAAGACTTTATTCGTGTGATCCCTGGCCATTATCTCGACTTGTATGACAAGCATCCTCTGCGGATATTCTCCTGCCACCACGAGTTTCCTATTTGGGCCAGATCCCCTCTTACATATTCATTTGTTTACAAATATCTTAAACGTAGCCATGTAAACATGTTCCCCTTTCTGGCTAAACAGAGATTAGCCGGTGTGCACAAAGCATAGTAAATGTGTATGGAGTTTCTCTGTCGCCCAGGTCTTGGTTCTCCCAAGGGTGCTTTTTGAAAAGGCAATTGGACTTTCTTTCTTTGAAGCTTCTTCAGAACTTTGAAAAGGCATCTTTGGAGCAGTGGTATTATTATGATTAGTGATATTATATGTTGCATTCAAGGAATTATATGTTTGGTTTCTGTCACCATCAAGCAGAGTTGGGAAATCTGCACCAAATTCCAGAAAAAGAAGAATCAGTAGGGGGCAAAAGATTAACTAGTGCTCTGTCTCCCTATTAAACATGGTGCAACTGTTTGGGAAAGCCAGCAATATTTGTTCAAGGAACATTTTCTGATTGGCTTTGATCCACATGGATCCCTGAATCTTGCAAGGCTAAATGTGCTTCTTCTTTATCTTTAAGTTGAACTAAGAGGGGCTTGTCCGAGATGCTTCCTCAGAGGGCTCAAACCTCTCTTATCTCATAGTTGCCTTGATGGCTGCTCTTCATTCCCTCTGTCCTCTACAGCAGGGGTCTCCAACCTTGGCAACTTTAAGACTTGTGGACTTCAACTCCCAGAATTCCTCAGCCAGCTGGCTGAGGAATTCTGGGAGTTGAAGTCCACAAGTCTTAAAGTTGCCAAGGTTGGAGACTCTTGCTGTACAGCTATGCTCAACAGAACTGATTAAGACATCCCCCCCACCCTTAAAATATGGTTCTGGAATAGGAGAAAGGTCCCACAGTTTGGCAGGTCCAAATCTCCCTTAATCCTCTTCAATTTGGCGATCGTAATCCAATACATTTAGAAGTCACAAAATGAGAAAGTCTGAGCTAAAGTTGAGATATATTTTGGCAGGTAGTCTTTGACAGTTTGTTTAGTGACCAAAGTTACAATGACACTGGAAAAAAAAGTGACTTATGACCATTTCTCACACTTGCGGCATCCTCATGGTCCCCTGATCAAAATTCAGATGCTTCGCAACTGACTCATGTTTACGACGGTTGCAGTGTTCTGGGGGTCATGTGATCCCCTTTTACGCCATTCTGACAATCAGTATCAATGGGGGAGCCAGATTCACTTAACAACCATGTTACT
The DNA here is from genome assembly GCF_009769535.1 of Thamnophis elegans. Lineage (NCBI taxonomy): Eukaryota > Metazoa > Chordata > Lepidosauria > Squamata > Natricidae > Thamnophis > Thamnophis elegans. Next base: position 153,682,646 of record NC_045542.1, on the reverse strand, counting down.
AGCTTAAAACAACTGCAATGATTCACTCGACAACTGTGGCAAGCAAGATCGTAAAAGGGGGAAACACTTGCTTAACTGTCTCACTTAGCAACAGAAATGCCGGGCTCAATTGCAATTGTACGTCAAGGTTTATTTGCCTTCTGTCTATTCCTCTCTGACTAACCCATTTTACAGGGTTGCTATGAAGTTCGAAATGTAGTTTTAAGAACTTTAAAATACACCCCAAGTTTTTCTAGGGAGGAACTAGATATTGGGAAAAGATAGGCATAGCTGGGTTGAATATTCATCTTATTGAAGCTGGATTACTTGACAGAGATTATTACTTGGCATTTCCCCAAACGTCAGCCCACGGAGTCTTGCTTCACTAACGTTCATTGAATAAGTATTAGTTGACTGAGTCCACATATTTTGTTGAGTCGTGCTTCATCCTGCATTTTCATTAATGTTGTGCTTGGCCATAAACCATGATTTATGAACTTTGTTGCATAAACCCAATATTACTGACCCAACCCAATGCCAAGCAAGCCACAGGGGAGTCAAACCTGATTTCTTTGAGGGACGCATCAGGCTGTGTTTGACCTCGATGTGTGTGCGTGTAAGGAGGGTTAGGGGGGGGCATGGATAGGGGAAGCGTGGCTAGCTCTTCACTCATGCCAGGGGCAACTGTGGTGGCCTGGGTGGGGCTGGGTGGATCCTCCTTCTGCCCTCTGCCAGCAAAAACGGCATCCTGGAGGGCCCATGTGGGCCTCCCAGGCTCCATTTTCACTGGTAGAGGGTTGGAGGAGGCCGTTGCGGCCGAAAATGGAGCCCGGGAGGACCATTTTTGCTGGCAGAGGGCTGGAGGAGGCCATCTTGGCTGAAAATGGGGCCTGGGAGGGCTGTGTGCGGCCCTCTCAAGCTCAGTTTTCACTGGCTAAGGCTGGCGGGCTGGTCACTCGCTATTTCCTGTGCAGCCCCGTGAGCCAGATCTAAGCAACCCATGGGCGATATCTGTCCCGCGGGCCTTGAGTTTGACACCCCTGGCATAGCATGTGTGAACCTGGTCTATCTAAATAGATCTGTCACATAGTGTACATACAAAGTTGCAGAAGGCCGATCTAGAGAAATCCTGGCTAGTTAATAAGCTTATGTAGAAGGTCAGTCTTCTGAGTCCCAGCAACCTGTCATTGCCTTCTCCTTTGTGTCTATTTCCAAGAGGGCAGAAATATCTTAGATCAATGACTGTAGCTTTTTTGGGGGGGGGTACATCGACATAGGTGGATCTGAATGGATACCTAAATTTAGGGTGTACAAGCATCTGTTTAAGTTATTTTTTTCAATAGCTTTATTAAATTTGTCAAAGTAAAAAATAACAAAAGAATTACCAAGAAAGGAAACAATAAAGAGGATGGAGAGAAAAATAGGAAATAGCAATGCAATATAACTTTAAAAAACGTAGAAAGATACATAAAAAAGAATGACTTCTGACTCCTTTTGCAGCAGATAGAAATGAAACTTAAATTCAACTCTTAGTCTAAAATTACAGATTTTTTTTCTTTTTATAACCCTGTAATCCCTTGGATGGGTGGTAGAAATGGGGCGACTAAATGGAGCTGAGCATTTGTTAGCTGGATGCCCTTCCTGACGTCTATGTGGAGTTCACAGCAGATATTTTCTCTTTGCATCTTGATAGAGAAACATGTGTCTCTGCCTGGGATTGAAAGCCTCCTGAGTGTGAGGCAAGCATCTGCACCTCTAGGCCACCACACTGTAATATTAATTACAGATTAATATCCATTTTTAAACAGTCTCTGAGTATTGCTAGTCATCAAATCCATATGTCATAATTTTTATTCCATATGTCAGTTTCCCACAATAAGTCCCAAAAAAGCTAAAAAGTTACCTAGCATTTTTGGAGTATAAGACGCACCTTTCCCCCCCAAAAGAGGGTGAAAATTCAGGTGCATCTTATACATTGAATGCAGCCTTACCCACCCACTGGCCCCCACCCTTTGGCCTCTTACCTCCTTGCAACAAACAGCAAACAGCCTGATTAGCACAAGAAAAAAAAATCTGCCTCTGCCTCCCAGCAATTTACTTCCTTGCAGCAAACGGGAAAAATGGGACTTGCGGAGCCGGCAATAGCTGATGATCGGGAGCGCTGAAATTGAAAGTGAAACTTGATGTTTGCTGCACGTGACAAATTGCTGGGAGGCAGAGGCAGATTTTTTTTTCTTGTGCTAATCAGGCTGTTTGCTGTTTGTTGCAAGGAGGTAAGTCAATGCCTATACACTGTTCAAATTATTAGACTTATTTTTTAAAGACTGCTTTATTATTGTTCTAATCTAGACCAGTGGTCCCCAACCTTTTTATCGCCGCGGACCAGTCAGCCTTTGATAATTTTACCGTGGCCCGCTGAGCGCGCGCAGGGGTGGGGGGTGTCTCTTCCCTGGAGCCTTTGCGCACGGCCCAGGAGCTTTTGCGCTTTTGGGATAAATTGTTAATACACTGCCTAGGTCTGTAACAAGGAAGGCACTTTCTAAGGTAGCTAGAGGAAGTCCTACCGTGTCCTGACAGGTTATTCTCAAGTCTGCATTCTCTGATATGCCCCTGTTCTCAGGGTGTTCGCCTGCTTAAATCTGTGGACAATCTACCATTATAACTTTCAGGCAGGCCTTCCATAAAAATAACATAGAGGTTAGTCTTTCTTCATCTTTTTTATGTCTATTAAAACACTTATCAGGATCTAAAGCAGGGGTGTCAAACTCGATATCATTGAGGACCGTATCAGGATTGTGTTTGACCCTGTGGTGACATCACTCGTGTTGTGGCCCGAGTGCTCTGCCAGCGAAAATCGCATTCACACACACACAACCACGACTTTCATAATCCGGAGCAGCCCCATTGGCGGCAGCAGCAGCAGCAGCCGTCACCGCCACCTCCCTGGTCTCACACGTCCGCCCGGAGATCACGACATGACGCGGGGCGCTGACAGGGGAGGCCGGGTTGGTGGTGGTGGTGGTGGTTCGGGGAACAGCCTCTGCGGGAGACAAAAACGGCGGCCGCAGACGAGCGAGGGGAAAGCCCGGCGCCGGCGAGAGCTCGCGGGGAAGAGGGGGGGAGGAAACAACCACCTGGGCTTCTCACATTCCTCGCAGCGAAACCTCGCGACGGCACACGCCCACCAACCGCCTCTGAGAGAGGCTCAGTCCGGAGGCCCCGCTCCACACACCGTCCCAGGCACGCGCCCGGCCACCCCAGCCACCAATTTGCGTGCGCTGCTCAGCAACCGAACGCCCGGCCTTAATTCATGCCCCTTTAGCTTACCTCCCCTCCCTCGCCGACCAGCCAGAATACAGCTCCCGCCCCAAAAGCTAACGTCCATTGGCTACCCCTGCCCTTGTCCTTCTTCGGTTGGCTTATCCATCCCATCCGCCCGCCTACCGAAGCTTCCTCGCGCAACTGGAAGGGAACTGAACCGACACCCCTCCTTCATCCCACTTTACTTACTGATTGGACGACGTTGTCCCGTAGGCCTAGCGACTTTCCCTTAGGCCCCCGGCCGCTGCAGCGATCATGGCCCCCGACCGCTGCGCGGCCCGGTGCCAGGTACTCCACGGCCCGGCACCGGTCCGCGGACCGGGGGTTGGGGACCACTGATCTAGACAACTTAACAAAATGAAGAAGCTTTTTAAAATAAATGCTTGATCTGAAGAGGCCCAGTGCTATTGTATCTTCTTTTAAATAGCAGATAACAACTATACTTCCAGAAAGGCAATTTTAACAGCACCTATACAAATATAGTCTGAAAGGTAACCCCACAAAGTGTATATTGTCTGTACTGTTTGCTGTTTGTTGCAAGGAGGCAAATTGCTGGGAGGCAGAGGCAGATTTCCCCCCCCCTTGTTTTCCTCCCCAAAAGCTAGGTGCGTCTTATACTCCAGAACTTCTTATACTCTGAAAAATATGGTAATTAGTGTCTTTTCTCTAAACATCCACTTCTTCATTCTTCGTTCTTTCTTATATTGCAAGCTCTGGATTTTAGTTTCCAAAACTGGAAGAGGCTTAAATTGGAATGTGCTGCTTTACAGATTCAAATGAATGGGATGCATTCAGGTCTTGGATTAGGTTTTTGAGTTGGAAAACAGATTTCTTCTGGATGACGCAATCCGTGCTTTTCAGCGCTGATTTGCAAGGGACACACTGCCTGATTGTGTGAAAGTAGGTCAGTGGAATTCCTGCCCGGTGAGGAATAATAGCGGATCAGGGTTTACTTTCACATCCGTCCTGCATTTACGGACACTGAGTATAGACTAAGGCAAATCATTTCCGCTTGTATGAATCCTGGTGCCTCTGTCTGAAAGAATAAATGGCACAGTCTGGGTTGAGTTACTGCGAGAGGGATCAGAGGAAACGTTGAAAGTGAAAATTGTTTTCAAGATATACTGTGCATTTTTGCATTCCCAGGGGCAGTGAGAATTTGTTTTTAGGTTTTATATTTCTGATTTTACATTGATAATGGGTAGACCTTCCCAATTTCTTGTGCCTAATAGGTTGCCAATCCTTCATTCTCTTCTTTTTTTTCCCCTTTCCGATCAAAGGCAAAAATATTATGTGATTTATTTCTTTATTAAATTATTGGCCAACCATCTTACCATGGATTAACTGTACTTATAATAGCAAAGGCAATAGCATTTAGGCTTACCGTATATACTCGAGTATAGGCCGACCCGAATATAAGCCGAGGCACCTAATTTTACCACAAAAAACTGGAAAAGTTATTGACTCGAGTATAAGCCTAGGGTGGGAAATGCAGCAGCTACCGGTAAATTTCAAAAATAAAAATAAATACCAATAATGTTTTTGAATATTTATTTCAAAGAAAAACAGTAAACTAGCGGTGTATTCAATGAAATATTTCACTCACCTCATGATGCTGATGTCCCGCTGTGATGATGATGTCCCGTGCAGCCGCGGGAGCGATGTCCCGCCTCCTATGACACACGGCACAGTGATTCCTATCATTGGATCACTGTACCAGAGGAGGTGGGACATCGCTATGTGGCTGCTTGCCATAACAAGGAGGAGGTGGGACATCGTTGCAGAGCGGCAGGAGGGGGAGGAAGGGGAATCGTAAGACAGCCCTGCATTACATTAGAACGTGAGGAGGGGGGATGGTGCGGTGCGCGCTGCGCGGCAAACTGACACAGAGGGAGGGGAAACTCACAGGGGCACTGGGCCATTCACGAGTGTCACCCAGCGGCATGGCCCCGCCCCTTTTTCTCCTCCATTTCGGGCAAATTTTTCACTGACTCGAGGATAAGCCGAGGCGGCTTTTTTCAGCCCAAAAAGTGGGCTGAAAAACTAGGCTTATACTCAAGTATATACAGTATATACTGCTTCACAGTGCTTTACAGCCCTCGCTAAGTGGTTTACAGAGTCAGCCTATTAACCCCCAACAATCTGGGTCCTCATTTTACCCACCTTGGAAGGATGGAAGGCCGAGTCAGTCTTGAGCCTGGTGAGATTCGAACTGCCAAATTGCAGGCAGCCAGCAGTCAAGCAGAAGTAACCCGCAGTGCTGCACTCTAACCATTGCGCCACTGCGGCTCATACAATATTAAAAAAATAAAACTATATAAATGAAATATTACAAAAATGCAAAACAGAACCCTAGCTAAACGATGGGAAGGGAGGAAGACGGAAGGGAGGAGGTGGGATCGGTTCGTAATCTATCAACCACCTCCAGTGGGATGCTTCCCCATTGGAGCCCCAAGCCAACTGGCAGAACCAGGTCTTTTAAGCTTTTACGGAAATCTTTAAGATCTTACAGAAGACTTTAAGGTTTTACAGAAGGTCAGGAGGATTGGATCAAAGAGAATTACAGAATTAATGCTTTGGAATGTACCAACATGAACTTAAGGTTGTAAAATATGAAACAGCATGGCCATGAAAAACAAGATGTTGGTCAGAAGTACCTTTATCTCGACAAGCTTCATACAAAAAGATCCCACTGGCGTAGACAGCAAAATAAACTCCTGGAACATTTTTTTTTTTACCAAGAGTATAACTTTACTGAGGATTCCCTATGGGTACAGAACTAGAAAATCCGGATCTAACTATTCCGCGCACAAACAGCATAGGAAAACTTTCCCTTTTCTCCCCGGACCTTCCATTGTCCATTCTCCATCGATCATTTGCACTTGCGTTGTTTTGGGAATGATTAGTCTTCCATCTCATGCTTCCAGTCTGTACACTTTCATTTCAAATTTCCCTCCTAAACCTCCCTTACATCCAATGCATTCCCTCCCCTGGTTGCGAGCGGGGTTGCATAGCGAGTCAACCATGGCCAAGATTTTTTATTTTAGACTAACTGATAACCCGACATTGTCCAGGCTTTTATTTATAGGGGAATAATGTCTGGCCAAACGTAATTTATAATGTTGGATTTTTCCCCTTACCAGAAGGAGCGCCCTTGTGGAGTACTATAAAGCCGTTACCATGGCAACTCCACTGCGCTTTATAGTAGAAGCCATTTTACGGCAGTACAGTAGAAATTATTCTAAGGCACAACAGGCGGTATATTAACAGAACACACACACTGAGAGGTGTTAGGGGTGTCTTACCCCCACAGTATTTTTTTCCAGAGAGTAAGTCATCTGTGTACCAAGTTTGGTTGAAACTGCTGAAGGCGTTCCAGAGTTATGCTGGAACATATACACACACACATACAGCCATTTATATATATATATATATATATATAGATAGAAGATAGATACAGAGAGGTGAATTAGATAATTCTCCAGCTCAGAGTAAGAATTAAACCAGGACCCCTCTGACTACATGATTTCTTAAAATGAACACTAACTAGACTTCTGTATTTATTTATACTTCACATTTCTTAAGTGCCCATTTTCCTCTGTAATGTTTCAAGCTGCCAGCCTTGCCTACTGCTCTTATGGGGATGCAATGGAGATCATTTTTCTCTGCAGCCTTTTTAGGAAATAAAAAGAGGAGTGTTAAAACCTGAAGCTTTGATTCAAACTGCACCGTCTTGCCCAGAAAAAGCAACAAAATTAAGTGGGGTGGGGGAGCAAGGAACAAGTGAAGGTGAATGGGAAGGGATTTCAACAATTGATTTGGAGTAAATAACAGGTGTGTGTGTGTGTGTGTGTGTGTGTGTGTGTGTGTGTATGCACAGATCCCCCATGTTGTGATTGTTCTTGACATGGCCGGAGACTCAGTGTTCCCCACTTCTAGGTTGGGCAGTCATTCCATAATATATTGTTGAGCATAGAAAGCAATTGCCGGCTTAAATGGAGAGTGAGAAATCTCTTAGGGTTGAGCTGGAGGTTAATTTAACCCTTCTCTCTCGTCCAGCTGGTGGGACCATGCCACACCACCGAGGCTGTCTCCGGTTACTGGCTGCTTTCTGCCTCACCTTCCTCTTCCTCACGTTCACTGCCTCTTACAAGCCTGTCATCGTCGTCCATGGCCTGTTTGACAGCCCTTCTGACTTCCAGCTCCTGCTTAATTTCATCAATGAGGTGAGTGGGGGAGGCCACATTGATCGGACTGATGGGGGATGATGGGAACTATAGACGATGACCTCATAAATAATCATTTGTATCCTCTCCTCTCTTCTCCCTTCTCTCTTCTCTTCTCTCCCCTTTCCTCTCTTCTCCTCTCCTCCTCCTCTCCTCTCTTCTCTTCTCCTCTCCTCCTCCTCTCCTCTCTTCTCCTCTCTTCTCCTCTCGTCTCCTCTCCTCTCCTCCTCTCCTCCTCTCTCCTCCGCTCTTCTCTTCTCTCCTCCTCTCCTCCTCTCTTCTCTCCTCCTTTCCTCCTCTCCTCCTCTCCTCTCCTCCTCTCTTCTCTCCTCCTCTCCTCCTCTCTTCTCCTCTCCTCCTCTCTCCTCCGCTCTTCTCTTCTCTCCTCCTCTCCTCCTCTCTTCTCTCCTCCTTTCCTCCTCTCCTCCTCTCCTCTCCTCCTCTCTTCTCTTCTCTCCTCCTCCTCTCCTCTCTTCTCTTCTCCTCTCTTCCTCCTCTCCTCTCTTCTCCTCTCCTCCTCTCTTCTCCTCCTCTCCTCTCCTCCTCCTCTCCTCCTTCACTCCTCCTCTTCCCTTCTCCTATCCTCCTCTTCTCTTCCTCCTCCCTTTCCCTCCTTCTGCTCCTTTTCTCCCCTCTGCTCTCCTTTTCCCCCTTTTTCTCCTCCTCCTCTTTTCCTTCCTTCCCTCCTCCTTCTATCCTTTTCTTCTCCCCTCCTTTGCTAATCTGGGAGGGAGAACATCTGTAGTCACCTTGTCCTGATTAGAATCTGGATTAGGGTGTGATTTATTTTTCTGGGCCTCAGGTGACTCATTCTGGGCAGGCTTTAGACAGAATATACATAAAACCTCTGTGTGGTATGATAAACAGGCTGATATTGCACAGGGATTGAGCTGGAAAGTCTGGTTTTTCTAGGCTGGGGAAGAGGAGGGCTGAAACACTGAAACTGCCAAATGCTTGTTTTATTAGCATCCAAGTCTCAATTCATGACCCTTCAAATCTAATAATCCCTTAGGATAGTATAGCCTTTATTGTCATTGTACAAAATAAATACAACGAAATTGGTTTGTTTTGAAAGGTCACCCATTCTTTCATCCAGACCAAGCAACATGCCACAAAATACAATTTTAAATCTGGTAAACCCAACCCTCCCTTTTCTTTAGCGTCTTGCAACAATTTATGCTTATTCTCAATTTTTTTTTTTACTCTTGCCACGTGTACCAAGAAATATCCCTTTGCCGTTGTTTAAGTTATACCGTCCATCAATCATCAGTATTGATAATGTCTGAAATCGAAATCACATTTTGGTGAAATATTCATCTTGATTATGTAAATTCTGCTCAACAAAGATAATTGTAATTTATCCTGTCTAAATACCCCACCCTTTTTTCCAAGATTAGTCACCATGCTCCTTCCTCTACTCCTTTCCCCGCTTTGCAACACCCTATAAGTAGTTTAGATTGAGAATTATAGTGGTACCTCAATACTCAACGTTAATTGGTTCCGGAAGATGCAATGACTACCAAAAACTGTGAGTACCAAACAAATTTTTCACGTAAGGAGTAATGCAATGAGTCACAAGACAGCTGACCCCAACAAGTTCTAGCTTGTGTGTTGAGTACCAAACAAACAACGAGTACCAAAACAAAACGTTCACGTCAAAATGTGCTGAGTACCAGATTTGCTGAGTTTCAAAGCAATTGCGTACCAAGGAACCACTGTATGTCTCAGTAGGACTATGAGCCAAGATCTCATTAATCAACTCTGGCCTTATGTAATCACTACATCACACTGTCTCAATACATGAAAGAGAAAGTGGGGGGGAAATAGCCACCAGGTAATATTCCCCCCCCCCCCCCATATCAGTGTGTCATCAAATATACTTTCTTCAAATTTCAAGGCAAAACAAGTTTAGGATTGCTGCTTTCTGCACAGAATGACTGCAGTGGGTAGCTGTGGTTGTGTTGTGACCAGACTTTGAGCAACCCTTGTTGGTTTGGGGCAAGAATATTTAGGAGAAACTGGATCATCAGATTTTCCCTGATGGAGATAAGGAATAAGTTGGGAACCACTGGTGAGATTCATTTTTTTTTACTACCGGTTTTGTGGGTATGGTGTGGCTTGGTGGGCATGACTTGGTGGGCATGGCAGGGGAAGGATACTGCAAAATCCACATTTCTACACCACTCCAAGGCAAGGTTATTGTAAAATCCCCATTCCCTCCCTACCCCACTAACCTGCTTTCCAGCTCCATTCTCCTGTGCAGGCCAACAGAAGAAGACCCAGCTGATCAGCTGGGACTCAGGAAGCAGAGAATAGATGGGTGCAGGGCCAGCCAGAGATGGTACTTGACGGTTCTCCGAACTACTCAAAATTTCCGCTACCGGTTTGCCAGAACTGGTCAGAACTGGCTGAATACCCCCTCTGGTTGGGTCTAAGTAATAGATGTAGCTTTATGTTGATGATATTTGTATCTAGAAGGAAGAGACAGCGATTGGAATAGTGCAGGGCTTACGTTTCCTCTTTGTACATCTTTTATACTTCCCTCATCCTTCCTCGCTGTTGAAAGCTGTGTGTTATTACTTTACTGGCAGAGAAAAAAGTCTATGTAACCTAGTAGTTCACCTGTAAGATTTTTTTTTACAGCACTTTATGCTTCAACCTTCTTCCTGGAGGTTCAGTTTACTGTAGAGCGTCAGCCTAGATTTTTCCCAATGTCCAAAGAATGTGATAAAGGATTGAGAATATCTCGTGCTTTTCACCCCTGTCAAATTCCTACAGACTCATCCAGGAACCAACGTTTCAGTTGTGGATTTGTTTGACCGGACGGAAAGCTTGAAATCTCTATGGATGCAAGTGGAGGGGTTCCGGCAAGCAATTTACCCCATTATGCAGAATGCTGTTGACGGGGTCCACCTTTACTGCTACTCACAAGGTAATGGGGGCTCTTGGTATGGCCAAAGAAAGGTCTGGCTCCATATTGGAAGGGGCTAACTGAGTCACATACTGTATTTTTCAGACTATAAGACGCACATTAGCTTTAGAGGAAGAGGAAAAAAATCTGCCTCTGCCTCCCAGCATCCTTCCAATATTCATCTGGCTAGAGTTATCACCTCCGTGGCCCATTCGCCACAGTCTATTCACCACCGATCGCTGCAATTGGGTGGCGGCAATGGTGGGATTCAAAAATTTTACTACCGGTTCTATGGGCGTGGCTTGACATGGTTTGGTGGGCGGGGCAGGAGAAGGATACTGTAAAATCCCCATTCCCTCCCCACTCCAGGGGAAGGTTACTGCAAAATCCCCATTTCCTCCCAATCAGATGGGACTCAGGAGGCAGGGAATAGATGGGGACGGAGCCAGTCAGAGGTGGTATTTAGCGGTTTTCCGAACTACTTAAAAGTCTCCACTACCTCTCCAGAACTGGTCATTACCTGCTGAATATCACCTCTGGGTGGCAGCGATAGGCGGCGATAGGCGGCAGCGGCGATCCCCACCGCCTAGAACAGCTGATCACCAAACACCACCACCCTCCGCAATATTCGCTCTATAAGATGCACAGACATTTCCACCCACTTTTGGGGGTGGGGAATGTACATCTTATAGTCTGATAAATACGGTAGGTAGTCCTTGACTTACAACTACAATGGAGCTGGAATCATGCTGGTTGAAGAATTCTGGTAGTTGAAGTTCACCCATTGTAAAGCTGCTGCTGAGGTTAAGAAACACTGGCCTAAAGCAATGTTAGCTGAGAGATACTGTGAGAAATTAAAAGTTATGTTAAGGTTCTAATGCCTTTTGTTGTTGCCAAACCCCCAAATATGGATGAGGCTGCTATGATGGTCATAAGTATGAGGACCAGTTGTAAATCACGGTTTTTTTCCAGTGGCATTATAAGTTCAAACAGTGGCTAAGCAAGAGGTTGTAATTTGAGGACTACTGTACTTGAAAGGCCTCGCTTCTAATCTTCTAATCTTCTACCTATTGTGAAAGGTTGGTGTGTTTTTTTTAATAGAAGGCCCCAAAAATCAAGATAGAAGACCATTTTTTAATTTGAATGAAGATTTAGAAACAAGTATTGTGATGTGGACATTATATAGATTTGGATTGTGTTGGGAGAAGAAAGGAGCTGTTGCCCCTTTTTCAAAACTTGATTCTTTTCTGTTAAGATCTTTAAATTTAGTAGCTGGAGTTGTGCAGTGAGCCATTGTTTGAAGTGCGCTGACTCCTGCATGGGTCAATCTGCGCCCTGATTGGTTGCTGTGGATACGGAGGGGGGTTTCCCCCTTTTCCCTGTTTTTTTCTTCTCTGTGCCCTGTATGCTCTCTGATTTACCCCATGATGTACTGATGTGCCTATCTTATTTACTGTAAATATAGATGTGAAATGGCAACTACCATATTTTTCAGAATATAAGTCGCACCTTTTTCCCTCAAAAAAGAGGGTGAAAATCTGGGTGCATCTTATACACTGAATACAGCATTTTTGGCCTACTGAACCCCCCCCCCCTTTGCAAAAATGGATGCGCAGAGGGTTTGGGAGACTTGCTCCTGAGGGCTGGGGAGGGCAAAAATGAGCAAAAAATGAACCGATTTTGCCCTCACCCCCAGGAGCATTCTACAAGTCTCCCAAAGCCTCTGCATGCCCTCCTTTTTTTGCAAAAAACGGTCCATTTTTGCCCCAGCCCCCAGGAGCACTCCAAGCCTCCCAAAGCCTCTGCATGCCTCTTTTTTGTTGTTGCAAAAAATGGCCCGTTTTTTGCTTCTTTTTGCCCCCCCCCCAGCTTCCAGGAGCACTCTAAGAGCCTCCCAAAGCTCTGCATGTCCCCCCCCCCCTTTCTATATAAAAACCGAAGTGTGCAGCGGGTTTGGGAGGCCTGCAGAGTGCAAAACGTTTTTAAAAAATTTACCTCTTCAAAATCATGGTCCGAAACATGCAGTATATTAGCAAAATACATCCATGAACACTAATTGGCAGCTAGAAGAAGACGTGACAAAAATTCGTTAATTTCACAACATATAGACAGATTTGATCAATTGGCAAAATGTGACCGTCCGAAATCAAACCATGTCCAAAAATGCCAGGGCATTTCTAGAAGACTGGCACTTCGACAAATTAGCCATCAATAGACACATTAACAACATCTATAGACAATGCAAAAGAGACAATGAACCAGCTCAAAAGAGAACAAAAAGACTCCAGCATTTCTCCACCAGTAATCCGCAGGCAGATTTAGAAACAAATAATGTGATGTGGACATTATATAGATTTGGATTGTGTTGGTAGAAGAATGGAGCTGTTGCCCCTTTTCCAAAACTTGATTCTTTTCTGTTAAGATCTTTAAATTTAGTAGCTGGAGTTGTGCAGTGAGCCACAACACACAGTTGTAGTCCATTGTTTGAAGAGCACCAGCGAGAGAACAAAAAGACTCCAGCATTTCTCAATTAGTAATCCGCAGGCAGATCAGCATAGATTAATTCCAAGGTTAACTTCAGACCAACAATTGAGTAAACAATACCCCAATCAAGAAATTGCCAAAGAACCATCAGTAAACAGCCAAATCAAAGAATCTCTAAGGCTCACCTACACAGACAGGCAAGGATACCAGAATATAAGCTGATAGCAAACAGCACTCCTTACTATTGTGTTTCCCCGAAAATAAGACAGGGTTTTATTTTCTTTTGACCCCCATAATAAGGGCCTGGAATTATTATTGGGCGGGGGGGGGGCTTATTATTTTCTGGCAGGTGGGGCAGGTAAGAAGCAGGACACATGTCTTAACTTTCCAGCTCCGCCACCTTCCTCGCCGTTGTGTCCAGGGAAACACATTAAAAAAAAAACAAAAAACCCTTCTCGCAAGTTCAAACTTCTCCAACTTGTGAGGTTTTTTACAAAGCGTTTCCCTGGACACAACGGCAAGGAATGCAGTGAAGCTGCCACGATCCAGTAAGATGTGCTTCTTGTTCTGGGGCACAATTTGGGGGGATGGCAGGTAGGGCAAGGGGTGGGGAGGATCAGGGTGCAAGACCCGTGTCTTACTGGACACTGGCAGCTCTGTCACGTCTCTCGGCCAGTCTGTGCAGGGAAACACCTTGAACAGTAAAGAAAAACTTCTCACGAATGCCAGAATTAACAACTTCTCGAACTCGCGAGAAGTTTTTTTCTGTACCGTGCAAGGTGTTTCCCTGCACAGACCAGCCAAGAGACGCAGTAGAGCTGTCAATGTCTGGTAAGATGTGCATCTCGCGCTGGGGTGCAATTTGGGGGGTTGGCAGGTGGAGCTGGGGATGGGACAGGCCGGGCTGCGAGACTGGACACTAGCAGCTCTGTCGCATCTCTCGGCCAGTCTGTGCAGGGAAACACCTTAAAGTAAAGAAGTAAAAAACTTCTCGCAAGTTTGAGAAGTTGTTAATTGCTGCCAGTGTCCGGTAAGATGTAGGTCTCGCGCGGGGGAAACACAGTACCAATAGCACTGATGATGTTACCTAGTTAGGGTAATCAGACGTTTGCAAGAAAACAGGCCAGCTCAGAGAGCACCAAGGGCCCTTTAAACGTATTTATTTAACATCAGAGCCATGGTGGTGCAGTGGTTAGAATGCAGTATTCCAATAACTTACAGCTATTGGTGGTTGTTGATAAATATGTTGTCAACATGTACATCATAATGCCCTATGCAAGAGCTACGCTAAGGTTCTAATGCCTATTGTTGTTGCTCAAGGAAAAGCATTATCCTGCCCGCCTGTCTTGATCTAACCTCAACACTTCTTTCTAATATTGGCTCTCTTATCTTACCTCTGTTCAAAAATAGAGATAGGGGATTATCTGGAATGATCTGGAGAACCTGGATGGTTTCTTTGGCTGTTTGTCCTGAAATTCTATTGTACATATTTATTATTACATTTATATGTTATCTCACAGTCACACACTTTCCCACATAACAGCTGTGTTTGGTGTAGTTGATACTTATAAGGCAGAGGGTCCCAGCACCACAAAAACACTGGCTAATTCTGCCGACTGCCAGCAGTTTGATCCTGATCTGCTCAATGTTGACTCAGCCTTCCATCCCTCCGAGGTGGGTAAAATGAGGACCCAGATTGTTGGGGTTCATAGGCTGACTCTGTAAACTGCTTAGAGAGGGCTGTAAAGCACTGTGAAGCGGTATAGAAGTCTTAAGTGCTGTTGGTATTCATATGAAACTACAAGTCAGCGTCTCTGATGCCATTTGGATACTGGCTGTGCAATTCCCTAACAATTTTCACTCTGTCCTACAGGAGGACTCATTTGTCGTGCTCTGCTCTCTACGATGCCCGACCACAATGTGGACACATTCATCTCTCTCTCCTCCCCGCAAATGGGGCAATATGGGGGTAAGTACTATAGCAAAACAAGGATAAGGGACACTCTGGTGACATTTGTGTGGGACTTTGGGACGTAGGTCTGGAGTATAAGGGAAAAAGAAAGAAAAAAGAATTGACTTGCAACTCTTTTCGGTGCAGTAGAATGCAAAGTACAGTTAGAAACTCAACATTTTGCTTTACATTTCTGATAGATACTAATCATTTCTGTAACAACAAAGTATGATATTTCATTTTCAGTATCTTATCCCAGTGTTTTTCAACCTTTTTTGTGCAAAGGCACACTTTTTTCATGAAAAAAATCACGAGGCACACCACCATTAGAAAATGTTAAAAAAATTTAACTCTGTGCCTATATTGACTATATATAAAGTAATTCTCCCATGGCACACCTTACACTATGTCACGGCACACTAGTGTGCCACGGCACAGTGGTTGAAAAACACTGTCTTATTTCTTGTCATGGAGTGGAGAGGTGGCCTAGAGGTGGCGTTCTCATTGTCAGGCCTGCAGCCTTATTCCTTTTGGATCTTTGGCCTGCCACACTTTCTATTACTCTACTATGCCGTTCCTATTGTAGCCAAAATAAAATACCTTTCTAGAATCCAAGGTCATCCTTTGCATCTGACTGGAACTGGATGGGTGGAACTGCCAGCGTGGCAGTGGGAGATTGGACCTTGTGATGGACTTGTGGGTGTCGGGAGAAGATCTTGAACTTTCAACTGGGTGGGGAAAACCGGGAAGCTTTCAGATTCAGGTTTTTCCCAGATGTGCCAACATGGCTCTCTTAATAAATTGGAACTTTGAGCAATACTTTGCCTTGGACTCTGATTTACTTTTGGATGCTATTTGCAACCCCACACTCATCTCATAATCAGGAGACATTGAGTTGGATCCTAGGTAAAGACAGATATTTCTCTCTCTGGGCACACTGAGAATGTATCTGCTGAACAAAGCTCCTCATTGGCGACAGGAAGGGCATCCAGCCAGAAAACACTTTGCTAGCTCCATTCACTTGCTCAGACTCCACCCCGCAAGGGATTATGGGGTTGTTAAAAGGAGATGATGGTGAGCTTATCCCTTGTCCTGTTTGGCTTACTGTTCATGCCTCACCAATCCAGATGTTTCATTTTTTTCACCTCCATTTATGCATTTTTTTTGTGATATTTAAACAGATTTATACAGGCAGTCCTCAACGTACGACCACAGTTAACCCAACATGTTGTGAATTGAGACGTTTGTTAAGTGAGCTTTGCCCCATTTTATGGCCTTTCTAGCCACAGTTGTTAAGTGAATCCCTGCAGTTGTTAAGTTAGTAACATGGTTGTTAAGTGAATTTGGCTTCCCCATTGATTCTGCTTGTCAGAAGGTCGCAAAAGGGGATCACATGACTCCCCCGGGCATACTGCAACCTTCATAAATATGAGTCAGTTGCCAATAATCTCTCAACAATTTTTTAAAAATTTTTTTATTTACTTTTCCAAATTTTAAATGTAATCATTCCATCTATCCTTAAGCAGTGTGTCATCTGAGTACAAATATCCCTGGGGAACATTCTTCCACAAATTATAATATATCATTATAATGTTCTTCCTTTCCTTCATTAACATGTTTTCCAATAAAAATACCATAATAACATTAAACACAATTATTCTTATCATAATAATACTAACAATTGTCATTTTATTCTCATTTTTATACTACTATATTTTCTGTTCTTCTTTTAACCTTCTTTTTTTAAACCTTTCCTTTTATTCCCAATTTCGTTTTTTATTTTCTAACCATTGGTAAAATACTTCCCATATCAAGTAATAAATCAGTTTGTTCTTTCTCCTTAATTGCTAATGTTAATCTAATCTGCCAATAGTTTTGATCATGTGACCATAGGGATGTTGCATTTGTTGTAAGGGTTGAAAATGGCCATAAGTCACTTTTTTCAGTAACTTTGAATGGTCACTTAATGAACTGTTGTAAGTCGAGGACTACCTGAATTTACCCTTATACATTTACTTATATTTATTTTTGCATTGCTAAGATGGAAATCTCTGGTATTTTTACAGCGCCATCTCCTAGCTTTTACAATTGGAGCCACCTCCAAATAGATGGATTTCAGCTCCCATATTACCCTGTTTCCCCCAAAATAAGACCTCCCAGATAAAAAGCCCAACTGGGCTTTTGAGCGCATGCGCTAAAATAAGCCCTCTCCCCAAAATAAGCCTTCCCCGAAAATATTGTAACACAGCAGCAGCCATGAAGTGACCACGCTCGCCGCCTCCTGCACGTAAAAAATAATAAGACCTCCCCGAAAATAAGGCCAAATGCTTATTTCGGGGGTCCAAAAAAATAAGACCCTGGCTTATTTTCAGGGAAACAGGGAAGCTGGGGTGCGTATAGCTATTGATTTTGAAAAGGAGCTAGGATTAGAGATGGCTATCACAGCTAGTTGCCATCTGTGCTTTAACCTTCCCAAAGGCATGCAGGGCTGTCCTGTCTTGGAAACATCAGATTGGGTTACAAAATGATAGGAAATCCTAAACTTAAAACAGTGGTAGGGAAACTGTTCATTGGCAACCTCTACATTTCTTTTTCAATTCAGATACCAAGTACTTGAAGTGGCTCTTTCCACACTACATGAAGTCCAACCTCTACCGCATCTGCTACACACAGCTGGGTCAAGATGTCTCCATCTGTAACTACTGGAATGGTAAAATTCAGTCTGCTTTGTGACGTCAGCAGTTATTCTGCATTTCGTGGGGGGCTTTTAAGAGTTTAAACTGCTTTTACCTACGGATGAAGGCAAATATATGTGTGTCAGCATAATGTTGGTAAGTCTGGGTCAAGTTGCCAGGACCAGAGGTTTTGTCTTCCAAGCTTTCGGACTTGTGCTAGATCCCATTGTTCTGATCTAAGCTTCCCCCAAAAGCACGAAGCAGATTCCTGGTCCCGACAAAACCCCTTTTGTTAAACAAATGTGAATTCCTCTCATTCACATTCAGCAAAGACCTGGTAAACAGTCTTTCAAAGGTGAAGTTATGACCACAGACCTTACATAGCTTGGAAAGCTGCCATGTAAATATTTTCCAAACGCAGTGCTGTGCAAGGAAAGACTGGACACAGAGTCTCTGAGATTCACGGACAGATCTCCACACTCCTGAAGCGAGCGAGTTACTGAACGAACAAATTGTTTCCTGCAAAAGCCCACTTCTCTTTCGCTCCTCTTTTGTTTCCTAATGGAGGGGCCATTAATTGTCCACCTGTGGCTTTACTAACAACTCGATCCTGCTTTCTTAGCTGTTCTCTTCTTCTGGCAGCTCCGCGCATGCGCACACTGGGAACAGGCTCCAGCTGTTCCTCTGCCTCACTGCTGTCTAACTCCAAAGGGAGCTGAGAACTGCCAGACGGCCTCGGCCCCCTTTCTGCCTCCGATGCAGAGTCCTCATTCAAGCCTTCCCCAGCCTCCAGGACTGGCCCATGCTCCTCCCCAACCACCTCACTGTCAGACTCTGCTGCCAGCTCCAGCTGCCGCTGGTGGGCCACAACACCCATCCTCAGGAAACTTCTCTCTCTCCAGAACGTTTTCATCTATATTGCTGAATTCATATACTATGTGAGGCCCTGGTTTGTTTTAAATGTGGTTTGCTGAAGTTCCAGTAGCTTAGCTAATAATAACACTAAGCAATAACCAAAGAAATTGCATTGTGTTTAATGCAATGGATGAACTCATGTTTTTGGCCTGGTTCTTGTCTTAAGCCAAGGTGGATGCCCAAGTGTAATTGGGTTGGATTAATACAACTCATTAAACCATAAGCTGTGATTTTCAAATTATAGTCACTGAACTTACGCTATAGACTTAGCTAAAACTAAATAATGTCTTAATGGGATGTTGGATTTGGCGTCTGCTTCCATGTAATTCCTTAATAGACATATTTTCTGTTTCCAATGTGTGTATGAGGCATTGCTTGCACATCCAAAATAGTATTATCCATGCCAAAAATGTTAAATTAGCATTTTTAAAGTGCTTGTTGTCAGTATTAAAAACTGGTTCGATCTACTTTCATATCTAAAAGGTAGGAGAGGAGAGAAATTTAAGCTAGGTTCATATATTGTCCTAAATCTCAAGGTTGATTTAGTGATTTAATTGTAAATGTAAAGATTCCCCTTGCATAAATGTGCTAGTCATTCCTGACTCTAGGGGGCGGGGCTCATCTCCGTTTCAAAGCCAAAAAGCCAGCACTGTCCAAAGACGTCTCCATGGCCATGTGGCTGGCATGGCTAAATGCCAAAGGCGCACGGAACACTGTTAGCTTCCCACCAAAGGTGGTTCCTATTTTTCTACTTGCATTTTTACTTGCTTTCGAACTGCTAGGTTGGCAGAAGCTGGGACAAGTAACGGGAGCTCACTCCATTTTGTGGCACTAGGGATTCGAACTGCTGACCTTTCTGATCAACAAGCTCAGTCACTGAGCCACCACATTCCCGATTTAATTGATTTAATTGATATATCCTAAATCTCAAGGTTGATTTAATGATTTAATTGATATTGTCTTTTAGATATGGAAACAAAACAAGGTTACTCTCAACTTTTCTCTCTTTCCCTCCCTCCCCTGTCTCTTTTGCGTTTTCAGACCCACATCATCGAGATCTTTACCTCAACAATAGCAATTTTTTGGCCGTGTTGAATGATGAGAGACTTCACCCCAATGCAAGTGGTAAATGTTTTTTAACATTTAATATCCAATTCCAGTACAGAACGGAGAATGGTATAGTAGCAAACACCACATATTCCTGCTTTGTGGTTAATTCAAAATACAGGTAGTCCTGTATGTGGTCCTGTATGACCATAGTCGAACTCAAAATTTCCAATGCTGAGCGAGATAATTGTTAAGTGTTAAGTGGGACCTTTCTTGCCACACTTATTAAGTAAATCACTGCCATTGTTAAGTTACTAACACGGTTGTGAAGTGAATCTGGCTTCCCCGTTGACTTAGCTAGTCAGAAGATCGCAAAAATTGATCACGTGACCGTGGGACATTGCAATCGTCATAAATATGAATCAGCTGCCGAGCATCTGAATTTTTGATTATGTGACAATGTGGTTGCTGCAACAAACATAAATGTGGAAAAACGGTCATAAGTCACTTTTTGTCAATGCTGTTGTAACTTTGACCATTCACTAAATGAATTGTTGTAAGTAGAGGACTACCAGCATTATCTTAGTTGCCTTAATACTTGTACCAGAGTTTGCTGTTAAACTAGGAACTGGTGGTTGTTCTTCCTGGGGCAGAAAAATGCAGCCGAAGCCACGATGATTGGTCCAGTTTGGATGAAAAAACATGGCACTTCAAAGGTTGTTAAACTACCCCTCCCACAAGGCTTTGCTAGTATGACTGGTACAATGAAGGATGCTGGGAGTTTTAGTTCATCAATGTCTGAAGCTCTGCAGAGTCTTCATTTCTGAATTAGAGCCAAACAAGGAAGGATATAGATCGTTCTTGACTTATGATTGGCCATTTAACAATCACTTGAGGTTAGGACAATTTTTAAAAAAAAGCTATTTATGACCTATAACTTATGAAGTTATGACTACCATCCCTCCTCTTCCCACCCACCCCGGTCACATGACCACACTAGCACAGGCAACCTGTTCGCATTTATGATTATTATAGCATCCCATGAACACATGACTGCCATTTGGTACATTTTTAATTGACTTAATCAAATTGCGGTATCGCCCATCTCGTGCTCAGAGTGACTTGGTTCTGGCGCGGGGGGGGGGGGGGGAGAATAGATTTGCTTAATAACCACATAATTCATTTTACAACTATTGTGACTCACTTTACAACCATCGTTAAAATTATCATGAAAAACAAGTCCAGTCACTTGGTATCTCAACCTATGACCCCCACAATTTATAATGGAAATTCCAGGCACTATTTGTTGTTAAAGTGGCTAGGCAGCCAATCAATCGAGTTCAGCTGGATTTCTTTGAGGACCAGATCCTCATTTTAGTTCTTCTCTGCAGGCTGGCCAGGTTTGGGTGGGGGTGGGGGGAAAGACAGGATGGATGTCTCCTGCAGCACCCTGCCGGCCAAAACTGGACATGGGGGGCGTGTGTAGCTCCCTGTGTCCCATTTTGGCTCCCAGAGGCACCATGGGCTGGTCCTTTGCTATTTCCAGGCTGGCACTGTGGGCCAAATTTAAGCAGACCATGGGCCTTGAGTTAAACAGCCCTGCTTTAATTCAATTCCTGCACCAAGAAGAGTTGGATTCAGTGCCCTAAAAAGCTCTCTTCAGCTCTACGAATCTCTGTTCAACCCCCCCAGAACAAACCAAAGCTCCAATGTATTCCTGCCAAAAGGAATTATTTTTAGGAGCCTGTCCAAACTCTGCCCTACAGATAGAGCTGCCTCTGTGTGCCTCCAGCAGTAGCTTAGAAGTGGAGTACACATGACTTATATTGGCAAGCGAAATATTTCCTAATATGGAGGATGCAAGATGAATGGGAAAATCGTTGCTCAATTCCCCCCCCCCCCCTTGCCTGAGCTTTTCACAGAGGCCTGGCCAAGCCAGATCAGCTGGGGGGGCTTTAAAATTCAAGCTTGTCCAACTTTCAGCCTTTGGGATAACTCATGAAATCTCATTCAAAATTCTTGTTTCAGGGAGCTTTTATGGCCTGAAATAATTTTACTTTTCTGCATCGTTTCTGCCAACAGCCTAAACCAGTGGGTTTTTTTTTTAATCTTGGCAATATGTGGACTTCAACTCCCAGAATTCCCCAGCCAGAATTTCCACTCCCAGAATTCCTCAGTAGCTGGGGAATTTTAGGAGTTCAAAGTCCACATCTCTTAAAGTTGGCCAAGGTTAGGAAAGAGTAGTCCAACCTACACATTAATTCATAAAAATAATTGCCAGATCACAAATCTTAAAGTAAAAAAAGGAACAAAGCCAGAAGGGAAAAAAGGAGATAATTAAACGCATCAGACGTGACAACTTTACTAGAAATTTCCTGGAGGTTGAATGGTTTGTTTCATTTGTCTACAAGTAGAGCAGGAAAATCTGTTTTTAGCCTGGAACTTCCTGGGGCCATGTGAGGGGTGGGGCCAATGAAATTATGTCATAATTGGAATAGGTGAAGCTGAAATACTCTGGGTCATTTTTTAGTCAATTTAAAGAGAAAATAGATGCCTTTTCCACTTTAGTCTCCCCCAAACATACAAGTAGCCTTTGACTTACGACCACAATTGAGCCCAAAATTTCTGTTGCTAAGTGGGACCATTATTAAATGAAGTTTGGCCTGTTTTCTGACTTTTCTTGACACCATTGTTAAGTGAATCGCTGCAGGTATTAAGTTAGCAATACGGTTGTTAAGTGAATCGTGGCTTTTCCATTCACTTTGCTCATTGGAAGATCGCAAAAAGTGATCACATGACCCTGGGATACTGCAGCCATCATAAATATAAACCAATTGCCAAGCAACTGAATTATTATCACATGACCACGGGGATGCTGCAACAGTCATAAATGTGAAAAATGATCCAAAGTCACCTTTTCATTGACGTTGTAATTTCAGACGATCATTAATGGTTGTAGGAGTGGTGCTGTGGCCTGGAGGTAGAGCTTTTGCCTCACAATCAGAGGGCTGTGAGTTTGATCCTAGGTAGAGGCAGATATTTCTCTCTCTGGACACATTGAGAATATATATCTGCTGAACAAAACTCTGCATTGGCAACAGGAAGGGCATCTGGCCATTAAATATTCTGCTAGCTCCATTCAGTTGCCCAGACTCCACCCCGCAAGATATTATGGGGCCATTAAATGATGATGATGACTAAATGAATGGTTGTAAGTCGAGGACTACCTGTATTTTATGTCTGCTTTTTAAGAGATATAATGTCTTTTATAGGTGTACTCAAATCTCTGTGAAACTGAAGGCATGTTTTCTGCCCCCTATTTCAGTTCCATTTTGTGGGCTGTAAACAACTCACAGGGAGTATTTTAAAGACTTAAAATACTCCCCCCCCCTAACATCAGAATTTCCAGAAATGTGGAGACCACGACTCCCAGAATTCTTTGGGAAAGGGCAAGCCCTACAAGATACGTAGAGTGCCAAATAGGGGAAGATGAAATTAGTAGAACTTGTTTTTTTGCTTATGCCTTTTATAAAAATAGGAGGAAAAGTTCCAAAGTTTCAGTCTATGGTGATTCTCGGTCATCCAGGTCCTGGTTGTCCCAAAGATGTATTTTTTTCAAGAGGCAACTGGACTTTCTGGTTTTTCTCTGAAGACGTTTCGCTTCTCAGAAGCTTCTTGGATGAGAAGCGAAACGTCTTCGATGAAAAACCAGAAAGTCCAGTTGCCTCTTGGAAAAAAAAAAAAAGCACCTTTGGGATTCCAAAGTTTCTATAAACTTCGCAGGAGGAGGACACGGGGAAATTTCCCTTTTGTGGACTGCTGAGGAGGCAAGAAGAGGGAAAGGGGAGAAAAGGGATAGAGGAGAAACTGGGGAAGCAACCACATTTCTGAAATTCTGCTCCTCTTGCAGCGTGGAAGAGAAACCTTTTGCGTATCCGCAAGCTGATTCTGATCGGAGGCCCAGATGACGGGGTCATCATGCCCTGGGAATCCAGGTGAGCTTTTGGATATGGCAAGTTCAGTTCTGGAGTGAGAGTGTTCTGACTGAGGCTTCCCGAGAGCATGAAGCAAACTCCTTGTCCCGACATAAACCCCTTCTTTAATTTACTGTGATTCCTCTCATTCACTTCCAGCAAAGTCTTTCAAGGGAGGATTTACGGTCACAGACCTCATCTGGCTTGGAGAGCTGACAGGCCGATATCTGCAAAACTTTGCAAGGAGTCTCAGAGAGTCACGAACCAATTAATCAAACTAATTGTCTCCTGCAAACTCCACTCCCCTTTCACTCCACTTTTATTTCCTCTGGGAGGGGCCATTCATCGTCCACCTGTGGCTTTACTTCCAAGTCGACCCCTGTTCTTTATCTGTTCCCTTCGTCTGGTAGCTCTGCGCATGCACACGCTGGGAACAGGCTCCAGCTGTTCGTCTGCCCCACTGATGCCTGACTCTGAAGGCAGCTGATAACTGGCATACAGCCCTGGCCCCCTCTCTGTCTCTGACACAGAGCCCTCATCAGAGCCTTCCCCAGACTCCAGGACTGGCCCATATTCCTCCCCAACATCCTCACTGTCCAAATCTGCTGCCAGTTCCGCAGACTGCTGGTGGGCCACAATAGAGAGAAGCCGAGTGCTGATCGCCACTTAAAGGTTTTAGCAAGGAGAAGCTGTTTGACACCACTTGAAACCCTGGGAATATTGGAATCGGTGCAAATGTGAGCTGCTTAACTTGTTTCCTTAATGACCAATGGGAGGCAGAGAGAGAATCTGCAGCATTCACTCTGACTGAATCAAAACATGGTTTCCAGCACCTGGCCTGGGGGAAGGGACAAACACATGTATCCTGCATCCTCCATGCCACTTCAGTTTTGATTTTCTGCAGAGCCATTCTGGAGTGGTGCGGTGGCCTTGAGGTGGAGCTCTCACCTCACAGTGGGTGAGTTTGATCCCAAGTAGAGACAGATATATTTCTCTCTCTGGGCACGCTGAGAAAATATCTGCTGAACAAAACTCTGCATTGGTGACAGGAAGGGCATCTGGCCATTAAAACACTCTGCTAGCTCCATTCAGTTGGCCATACGGCACCGCGCAAAGGATTATGGGGTCGTTAAATGATGATGATGTTCTGCAGAGCCATTCTCTTGCATATACTGGTAGTCCTTAACTTCCCATGTATCAGTGCAGAGAACTTAACATCTACTACTAGTTACCATAATAGGCCACTTATCAAAGTCAGGAACTATTGCCTCCAAATGCCAATTGTTAGGGAATATGATCAGAGAATATGATTAGTAAGACGTCCTTTAGGCTTGTAGATCAAAGCAAAAGTTCTCCTTTTATGAACTTATAGCAGCATAAAATCTTATAGTGAATCTTATATATCATGAAATAAGATGGCTGCAGCACCCATTTTTGATGGATATCAGATATTAAGGACAGATAGTATCTGTATTAGATATTAACATCTGCTCTGTTTTACACAATATCAACTGCCTTTGCTGTTTATTTTTCAAACTGTGCATCTCCAATATATAACCATGCAATCCATTTTCCCAATTAAAGACAATTATTTTGTTATTTCAGTGCATTACTTTTTTAGATTCATCCTCTTCAATGTATCACATGATTTAACATTCACTGCCCATCACTGTAGCATCTCTACGGACAGGCAATCAAAATTCAGACACTTTGACAACTGTTGTGTATTTACGATGGTTGTAGGGTCTTGGGGTCATCATTCTTTTGTTGGAGATAACATTTACAAGTGGTCCTCGGTTTATGACCACAATTGGAATCAGAATTTCTGTGGCTAAGCAAGGTGGTTCTTAAGTGAGTCGTCCCCAGTTTTATAAACTTTTTCTTTGCCCACGGATGTTAAGTGAATCACTGCAGTTGTTAAATGGATTGTGTGTTTTGTTAAGTGAATCTGGCTTCTTCCACTGACTTTGCTTGTCAGAAGCCAGCTGGGAAACTCATTAATGGCACATGACCTCAGGACTTCCTGCGCAACCATAAATACATGCTGGTTGCCAAAACATCTGAATTTTGATCACCTGACCTTGGGGATACTTCAAAGGGCTTGTTCTAAGTCACTTTTCTCAGTGCTGTTGTAACTTCGAACCGTCAGTAAACAAATATCTGTAAATCCAGGATTACCTGTATAGTGTTTGTTTCAGTTTCCCTCTTCAATATCAATATTGTGCCTTGTCTACACTTCCCATGCAAATGTTTTAAGTTTTTTCTTTCCAACATTCCCTTACTGAGTTTAACCCCAGATCATTTCATCCATTTTCCCTTTAAAATCATTTACTCTTCCCTTGGAGGGAGAGTTTCTTCAGCCACTTCCAAAACAACTTTTTATTTCCGATTCTTTGCATTTATCTCTATTTCTTCATCTTAACCATCCTTTGTTCTCTTTATTCTTTCACTCTCTACATATAAATCATCTGTACCTCTTGCAAGTAGGTGAATTTTATTCTGGTCTTTGATCAGTGTAGGCGTCAACTCTGAAGCTGGCCTGACTGAGGCCATCTTTGAGGCTTCAGTGTTGCCACGATGGAGATGAGGGCTAGGGAGGGGGATATAGAGATACCTGGGGATTTGTAGCCAAAACAAAATACTTTCCCCTGGGAACCAAGGACATTCCAACAGTGGCTGAAAAAGGATGAGTGATGTTACCAAGTAACCAGACAGCACCCTGATTGGACCTTGTGACTGTTTGGGAAAAGGGGAAAACTTTTACTTTTAATTAGGTGAAAACCGCAGGAACATTTAGAGTTGGTTTTCACCAGTCTACGCCAATATGATATATCTAAATAAACTGTTCTTTGAGGAATCTACCTGCCTTGGAGTTTTCTGTGGGTGTATTACTATGGGACCCTAACAGTAGGTACATCTATGCATATAAACATAAAATTCTACATCAGACATAAAAATAGTGATGAAAATGGAATTAAAATATTTAAAAAGAAAAAGGTGAAAGTTCTTCTAGATTTATTAAATACATTGTATGAATTTACATGGATTGTTCTGTTTTGTTTCTTTTATAGTATGTTTGCCTTCTACGATGTTAACGAGGTAGTGAGGGAGATGACATCTCAACCGGTGAGTAAGGACAGACTAACCAATGTGAGGTGAAAAAATGGGGAGGAAGAATATATCACCATATTTTTCGGAGTATGAGATCCACCCTTTTTCCTCAAAAAAGAAGAAATCTTATACATTGAATATATTTTTGCCTCCCAAAGCCCCGCCCCTTCACCAAATGGCCATGCATATCCTTAGGGAGGCTTTCAGAGAGCTCCTGGGGGCTGGGGAGGGCAGAAATGAGCAAAAAATGGCCCGTTTTTCACAGAAACGGGCCTGTTTTTTGTTAAAAATTTTTTCATGCATAGCCTTATAGAGGCTTATAGAGTGCTGTTGGGGGCTGGAGGGGGGCAAAAAACGGCCCGTTTCTGTGAAAAACAGGCCGCTTTTTGCTCATTTTTGCCCGCCCCCCCCCCCGGCGGAGCCCCACCAAGGCTATTCATGCCTTTTTGGGGAAAAAATGGGCCCGTTTTCATGAAAAACAGGCCGTTTTGGGGAGGTTTGCAGAGTGCAAAAACTTTTTTTTTCCTTTTGGAAAGCTCTAACTTATTGATGAGAATTACATTGATCAAGTGCTGTGCCAGCAGAAACAGAGTCTTAGGTGCTGCAGATTGACAGCGATTTCTTTCTCCAGCACATGGATAAATGCACCTGGAAATATCTACCTACCTACCCTTTCTCTCTTCCTACTACCTAACTATTGTGTTTCTCTCTCCCCCCTTCTATCACCTACGTACCTACCTACTCACTCTCTCTCTCTATCTACCTATCTACTGTATTTCTCTCTATTTCTTTCTCTATTCCTCTACCTACCAACCTACCTACTCTCTCTCTCTCCCCACCTATCTATTGTATTTCTCTCTATTTCTCTCTCTCTAGCCCTCTACCTACCTACCTACCTACCTACCTACCTCCCACTCTCTCCCTACTTACTGTATTTCTCTCTCTATCCCTTTGTCTACCTACCTAACTACCTAACTACTCTCTCTCTCCTTATCTACCTACTGTATTTCTCTCTTTTTCTCTCCCTATCTATCCGTCTATTTTCCTACCTACTTTTTTTTTTTTAATTGCCTTTTCAAAACCTTGGTGCATCTTATACTCCGAAAAATACAGTATATAGAGCCGAGGTGGTGCAGTGGTTAGAGTGCAGTACTGCAGGCTACTTCTGCTGCCTGCCTGCTGCCTGCAATTTGGCAGTTCAAATCTCGCCAGGCTCAAGGTTGACTCAGCCTTCTAACCTTCCAAGGTGGGTAAAATGAGGACCCAGATTGTTGGGGGAATATGCTGACTCTGTAACTGCTTAGAGAGGGCTGTAAAACGACTGTGAAGGAGTATGTAAGTCTGAGTGCTATTGTTATGCTATGGGAGCAGAGGTCTAGACATCCCCAGCAGCTCCACAAGAAAACGAAAGGTTCAATCAGGAGACAGTTGCAATCCAGATTTAAAGAAGGCGAAGGAAGGGGTGAGACTAAAAGCAGTAGAGCCAGGAAGAGAAGCTGGGGGAAATAACAAAAGGCTGAATTATCCATTTGTTGGTTGAAGTAATTATTATTACAGTCCCGTAATAATTACTATTACAGTCCTGACATGTTTAGAGCAAAGCTGACCCAGTTATTTTAAAATGTGGGGCGTAGTTTGAAGTGGCTGTTTTCCCATTTTGTCATTTAAGAGTGCCAGAGGGGATTGGGGCAATTGCTATTACAACCAGGGGATTGCTGGCTGAGAAATTATGACAGTTGAAGTCCACACCTCTTAAAAGTTGTTGAGGTTGAGAAATACTTCTCTGAGCCACTGTTTCTCAACCTCAGCATCCTTAAACTGTGTGGTCTTCAACTCCCAGAATTCCCAAGGCAAGAAGTCAGCTGGGGAATTCTGGGGAGTTGAAAGCCACACATCCTAAAGTTGCTAAACTTGAAGAATACTAATTTATTGCCTTTGCAACCCTCAAAATGTGGATTTTGGTGCTGCTCTGTGGCTTTGAAGCTCCACCCAGTTGAACTTTTTGGGTTTTGTTGGTCCTTTCTCAGGTCTACCTCCTCGACACATTTGGCTTGAAGACTCTGGATGCACGTGGCGACATTGTTTTCTGCAAAATGGCCAATGTTTCTCACATGAACTGGCACTCGAACCGCACCGTCTATGACACTTGCATCGCCAAATGGCTGACGTAGCTGGCCAAGCCTGGGAAGAGGAAGAGGAAGAAAGAAAGAGGAAGAGAGAGAGGGAGAGAGAGCGCAACTTGGCATTTCTCCTCCCACAGTGAAAACAATTCATCTGCCTGTAGCTTTTCTAGGAATGGATTTCTTTTTCCACAGCAGAAGAACTTTTTCCCCTGCAAGACTTTGGTGGAAGCTAGTAGCAAATTTGGGTGTTCTAAGATGCTGCGTGAAAGGCCTCAGATGAACTGGAGCCTTAGTCCTTTGTTGTGGCTAAGCTGCAAGACAAAACAAACAGACAAAAAAGAAGACCTCAAATGGATTACAGTTACGTTTAATCAAACATACCCAAAAGTCATATTTTCTAGTAGCCAGCCTATGGCAGAAACACAGTAACTGTGAAAACTGGAGGTATTTACCCTTTTTAGGTTTCGACTCTGGTGTTTAGCGTCATACGATCTCCAGTTTGGAAATGTTTTAGTTGCGTAGATTATATTTTTTCATATTATAATAATGCAACAGCTACCCAAGACTGGGTTTAAGAGAGACGAGCCCAATGTTTGTGAGAACAAATTCGGGGTGGGTGGGTGGGTTATCTTACTATTTATCCCCTCAGTTAATTTAAGTTTTGTGCTCCAATTATTGCTTTGACTTTCACCAGAGGGGGAAGAAAAGTAAAGGTGTAAACTTTGATCCAGAATCCAGTTCCACGCACTAAAGAAAACACCAATGGAACCCCAGAAAACCCGAATAACTCAAGAGTTCCAGCAGAAAGCTGATATTTGTGTCTCTGTGTGTGTTTCTTTACATAATCAAGCTGGAAATTGCTCAAGGATCCCTGCCTCCAGTTATACATCAAAATCAATATTATAAATTATCAATTGACTTTGGGAGGGCAGAGTGCATCGGTGTAGTATTTCCTCTCTCCTTAGAAGCACAACCTCAGGATGGCAACAGAAAGCCAATTTAGATAAAAATGTTCATGATCTTGATTTTATTTTTTAAAAAAATGTGTATTTAAGAGTGACTAGCCGTTTTTAAGAGACCAGAACTTCCAATAAGGTGACCTTTCTCTCTCCCTGTTTCTAGAGCAGAGGCCTCACAGCTTTGCGTGCAAACAGTATTAAAACTCTTACATTTTTATCAAGTTACAATAAGATGTTTACATGGACTCAGGTTTAACTTTTAACATTAGATCGGGCATGAAGGGGGAAATGAGTTAAATTTAAGCTGGGATTCCCAGGGGATGCTTATCATTAGATATGAGGTTTGTGTAAAGTGTCTTTTGCCTTCCAGATGTTTCTGAACTTAAGTCCCAGATTCTGTAGGCTGCTGGCTGGGCTGCTGGTGGTTTAGCAGCATCTGGAAGGCTACAGCTGTGTACTTCATGTAGAAAGTCCTTACAAATGGATTTGACAACCTTCTTACAGTGAAGATATTCTTTGGGGGAAGCAATCGAGAATGTGACACACACATACCTGTACTTTAAAGTGATACAATCCTATTACCTGAAATGGTTGGCTTAAAGAAGTTACTAAAAGTTTATCGTCTGAAACCCCCTTTTACATATTTCCAGTTGCCTTCTATCCTTCATAAGGACTTCCAGTCATTATGGTTTGTGAACTCTGGTTTCAGAGATGGTATTCAGCCGGTTTGGACCGGTTTGGCTGAACCGGTATTGGTGACCTGTGGGTGGCCCGCCCCAGCTCCATGCAGTCCTATTTAGCCATGTTTTCTAAGCCACTTGCATGTGTGCAAGCTGCGCGCATGAGCAAAGCACATGCATGGAAGGCTGCACACATGTGCTAAACATATGTGAAACCCACCTTTGTCTGGTATGTCGTTTAACTGTGATGGGGGAATTGAGCCACTAGATTTTCCGTGCACCCACCTTTGGCTCCAGGTATCCCCCGAATTTTCTATTTTGCTTGTTTAGGGGGAAGTGGCATAACTGAGTTGCCTTCCAGTAAATAAAGTGACCCACAAATTTGACACCGGGGGATTAGAGATTTGTCAGCCTATCGAACTAGAAGCACTTCTGATTTTTTTTAATGCCCTCCAGCAAGGTGAATAGGATCATGTTTTCAGGGGAAAAAAAATAATTTTGAGAGAAAACTCTTGACAATTAAACAAGAGACTCACAAGCACCCTGTTTCCTCCAAAATAAGACCTCCCTGGATAATAAGCCCAATCGGTCTTTTGAGCGCATGTGCTGAAATAAGTCCTCCTCCAAAAATAAGCCCTCCCTGAAAATATTTAAATGCATTTGCATCTGATTCCCGCCATTTCCTCCCACAATGCTGGAGGGAGGAAAGGAGGGGGGAACATGCCCCATGCACCCTACACGCCCTTACCTAATGGCCGCTCCCGCAATCCTAGCCACCACACTCCTTCTGTCATGCTAATGGCCACGGCCAAAAGAGCGGCAGGCCCAGTGACCCGCAACATAGCAGCAGCTATGAGGTGACCACCCTTGCCACCTCCTGCACCCAAAAAATAATAAGACCTCCCTGAAAATAAGGCCAAGTACTTATTTCAGGGGGTCAAAAGAAAATAAGATCTTATTTTCAGGGAAACACAATATCCGCCCCACTTTTTTTGCTTTTAATGCTGGAACAACATCTCTCCATACAAGAGTGTGCGATTATCTCAGACTGATTATCTGAAGTGGTTTTCCTCGTTTTCCCAACGAGTCAACCAGAAGTTTGGAAACGATCCATTTCTGGCTTCCGGAGGGTTCGTTGGGCCTGTTTTTCGCCCTCCCCAGGCTCCGGAGGCTTTCCTGAAGCCTGAGGAGGGTGAAAGTGACCTCCTCCGGCCCCCTGGAGGAAAACTCAGCTTGTGCAGCGCAGTGGGGAGGGAAGGGTTGTGCATGCATGCATTATGGTGGCATATGTGCCCTCGGATTTTTGGCACCCGACAACAAAACGGTTTGCCTGTCAGGTTCCGAAAGGTAATGGAAACAGCCAAACACAGGAACAGTTTGAAATGCAGTTTGTATTCTTCCTTCAGCACGAACTGACCGACAGTTCTCCATCGCCATCACTGCCCTATACCATTTCAGACAACTGCTTGTCCAAACTCTTTTTGAAAGCCTCCAGTGATGAAACACCCACAACCTCTGGTGGCAAGCTGTTCCACTGGTTAATTGTCCTCACTGTTAGGAAGTTTCTCCTTAATCCTTCTCTCCTTGATTAGTTTCCCTTCATTGTTTCCCATCATGCCTTTTGGTGCTTTGGAAAATATTTTGACCCCTGCTTCTTTGTTGGAGCCCCTCAAATATTGGAACACTGCTATCATGTTTGAATGATTGAGAAGACAATTGTACATCAGGCACGCTTATGCGATGTAAATAAGGTTGATTTTAAAAAATCGTTTTTCACCTCCATTCTTTACCTGGGGTAGAAATGAGGGGGGGGGGAGGCAGGAGTCACACAAAAACACTAAACTGTGTTCTTGGATCTCTTTCCATTTTAAGCCTTCCTTTGGATTAGTTTCCCCTGTTGTCCTTATGATAAGGTTCTTTTTTGAAGAACAAATGTGAATTGTGTAGAAGTAGCAGCATTAGAGGCTGACATTTCTTCGCTATGAATTCATGTTGCTTTTAAAACACTGTGACCATGATCACATTTGCTCTCCTCCCCCCCAAATGCAACTGGAATTTAGAGGCTCATTGAATGTTGGGAGTTGAAGGGTGCGGTGGCGTAGAGGTGGAGCTCTCGCCTCACAATCAGGAGGCTGTAAGTTCGATCCCAGGTAGAGGCAGATATTTCTCTCTGTGGGCCTACTGAGAATATATATTTGCTGAATAACACTCCACATTGGTGACAGGAAGGGCATCCGGCCAGTAGACACTTAGTTCCATTCAGTTACCCAGGCTCCACCCCGCAAGGGATTATGGGATTGTTACAAAAGGATGAGGATTGAATGCTAGGATTGGAAAGGACTTTGGAAATCTTCTGTTCCAAATCTCTTCCCAGGACAAGATCCTCAAATCATTCCAGACACATGGCTGCTTAGGCTTGGATTGAAAGCTTCACGGAGCCCCTATGATTCCATGAAGCAACCTGGATTTGATCTAATTTTGTCCAACCTTGTCAACTTTAACGTAGGTGGACTTCAACTCCCAGAATTCTCCAATTCAACATGGCTGGCTGGGGAATTCTGAAAGGGCATCCATCTTAAGGTTTCTGAGGTTGAGGAAGATTGGTTTAATAGATGGAGGTGTATACTATACTTGAAGTGATGTTTGTTCCATTCTGGCTAATCAAATCCCAGATTGGCTAGAAAGGTTAAAAGGCCGTTCGAAGGAAGGGTGGGCATGACCTAAGGAGATAGCCAGGTTACACTAGCATATCCTTGTGACCAATCACTGTGCCAGAATGAGCCACTGGTGTCCAATAGAATAGAGCACAGGTCTTCAAACTTGTGGACTTCAACTCCCAGAATTCTCCAGTCCACAAATCTTAAAAGTCGCCATGTTTGGAGACCCCCTGGAATAGAGCAACTGTAATTCCTATTTCTTTGCATGGGATGAAGGTGAGGCCTAGTGCTGCGTTTTGGAGAATTTTCTAGACAGAACTGCCAAATGATTGGAAGTAATTGAATATGCGATTGGTTGATTGATTCATTGATTAAGTGCCATCAACTCAAGGCCTGGGGGCTGGATCTGGCCCATGGGCTACTTAGGTCTGGCCCACAGGATCGCCATGGAAACAGCAACAGACTGGCCTGTGGTGCTTCTCCCAGGAGCTCTCTGGAAGCCTCCTAAAAGGCTCTGCATGGCCATTTTGGTGAAGGGGACGGGGTTTCAGGAGGCAAAAAATGCTGTATTCAGTGTATAAGACGCACCCAGATTTTCAGCCTCATTTTTGAGGGAAAAAGGTACGTCTTATACTCTAAAAAATACGGTATATTTGACGGGGGGGGGGGGGCAGGGTAGTTGTGGCCAGCTCGACATTACCTGTGATGGCCCGAGCGCTCTGCCAGTGGGGGCCTCCCAAACTCCGTTTTCTCTGGCAGAGGGTTGCAAGAAGCCATTGCAGCTGAAAACGGAGCTCCATTTTTGCTGGCAGACATACCACAGGCCGGTCCTTCGCTGTTTCCAGGGCGGCCTTGCGGGCCAGATCTAAGCACCCTGCGGGCCTTGGGTTTGACACCCCTGTGTTATGTCGTCATCACTTGGAAATAAGCCTCAAGGTTTGCAAATTATTCTAGGAAATACATTCATAGATTTGGACCATCACATCAGGACACAAAATTGGCATCATTTAATGGTTTTTTTAAAAATGGTTTTTAGTTTGCTATTTCCTGGCAGTTGCATTTATTCTGCTTTGTATGATTGCTAAAAAGAAACGAGACCATCATCTGTCATAGTGTAGGGGAAATGGATGAATACTGGAGCTGCTTGGACGACAGGTAGCTCTCGATTTACGTCCAAAATTTCTGTGGCTACGTGAAGCATTTGTTAAGTGAGCTTTGCCCCTTTTTACAATCTTCCTTGCCACAGTCATTAAATGAATTGTTGCAGTTAGTAACATGGTTATTAAGTGAATCTGGTTTCCCCATCGACTTTTGCTGGTCGGGTTAC
Source organism: Thamnophis elegans (assembly GCF_009769535.1). Taxonomy (NCBI): domain Eukaryota; kingdom Metazoa; phylum Chordata; class Lepidosauria; order Squamata; family Natricidae; genus Thamnophis; species Thamnophis elegans. Next base: position 153,648,306 of record NC_045542.1, on the reverse strand, counting down.
AAAAGATGATCCCGTGATTCTGGGACACAACCACCGTCATAAGCGTGAGTCGTTTGCCAAGCCTTTGAATTTTGATCACGTGACCATGGGGATGCTGCAATGTTGTGTGAAAAACGGTCGTAAGTCTAAGTTGCCTTTTTCCCCCAGTGCTGTTGTAACTTCAAGCAGTCACTAAATGAACTGTTGTAAGTCGAGGACTACAAAATACATTATAAGTTGTAAGTTGCAAAGAGGACTATAAAAGTACATTGTAAGTTGTAAATTAGGTCAGTCTTTGATGACCAGTCCAGAACTTTCTCTATTAAAATATCGTCTGTCGGCTGTGACCAGGGGGTCTTTTGCCCAGGTTTGCCTGGTGCACCAATTGCGACCCTATCTGGACCGGGAGGCCCTTCGGATAGTCACTCACGCCCTCGTGACCTCCACACTGGATTACTGTAACACACTCTACATGGGGCTGCCCCTGAAGAGTGTTCGAAGACTTCAGCTAGTTCAGAATGCAGCCGCGCGAGCGATTGTGGGTGCACCTAGGTACACCCACGTTACACCTATCCTCCGCGAGCTGCACTGGCTTCCCATTGGCCTCCGGACTCGCTTCAAGGTGCTAGTCATTACTTTTAAAGCCCTACATGGTTTAGGACCTGGCTACCTGAGAGACCACCTCCTGCCAGTCACCTCCCAGAGACCTATTAGATCACACAGACTAGGCCTCCTCCGGATTCCATCTGCCGGCCAATGTTGGCTAGCGACCCCCCCGGTGGAGGGCCTTCTCTGTAGCTGCTCCGGCCCTATGGAACGATCTCCCCGTTGAGATCCGGACCCTTACTACCCTTCCGGTCTTCCGACCAAGACCTGGCTGTTCCGGCAGGCCTGGGGCTGTTGAATTATCCAGCCCCATTCTAAGTTATGAATGTTGTTGAATTTTTAATTGTTGTTTTTTATTTTTTATATCCCCCCCTTCCCTTCTCATTTGTAAGCCGCCCTGAGTCTTCCGAGAGTGGGCGGCATACAAGCTAGCTAAATAAATAAATAAATAATTATACATGCAATTTTGGAAACTCCAACTCATTTAATGTTTCATCTCCAGATCTCCAACCAAACATCCTGGCTCTCCATTCCAAGATTGCACCTCAACGAAAGAACTTTCTTCTTGTCACATTTTGCAGAAGACAAATCCTTATCCACAAAAAAAGAGGGGAGTGGGTTAATATGAAAATAGAAGCTGCTAGATGTTGAATCCCAAAGTGCATCATTAAATGTCTATGGAGATTCTCAGTCATCCAGGTCATGGTTGTCTGAAAGGGGCTTTTTCACGAGGCAACTGAGTTGTCTTTGAAGAAGTTTTTCGCTTCTTATCCAAGAAGCTGGAAGAAGCTTCTAGATAAGAAGCGAAACATCTTTAAAGACAAACCAGAAAGCCCAGTTACCTCATAAAAAGCACCTTTGGGACTGAATGTTGAATGTTTTTCAGTGCATCATTCCATAATGTACAGCTAGTCCTCGACTTACAACAGTTTGTTTAGTGACCGTTCAAAATTACGTCACCAAAAAAGTGACTTAAAACTGTTTTTCACACTTACAACCGTTGCAGCATCCTCGTAGTCATGTGATCAAAACCTAAACATGTAATCAAAATTCACACCCAGTTTCCTATTTATAAAGATTGCAGTGTCCCAGGGTCACGGCATCCCCCTTTTGTGACCTTTTAACCAGAAAATTCAATGGGGAAGCCAGATTCACTTAACATGTTTTCTTTCTTGTTCTGTGTAAGCCGGCCGGAGTCCTCCGGGATTGGGCGGCCTATAAATCTAATAAATTAAATTAAATTAAATTAAACATCTGCAGTATCTGCAGGATAAAATTGGTCAGATTCGGACAGGCTTGGACTCTGACTGGGTAGATTTGGGCGAGTCGACGGGGATGAATCTTGTGGAGACTATCTGGGATGAGTTTGACCCTGTGACCCCCCGAGGGCATGGAGAGGATTATGGGGAGACTCAGTGCTGCCACTTGTGTGCTGGACCCGTGTCCCTCTTGGTTAGTCTCGGCTTCCCGGGAGATGACACGAGGCTGGCTCCAGGCGATTACCAACGCTTCATTGAGAGAGAGGTTCTTTCCCACTGCCTTGAAGGAGGCGGTGGTGAGGCCCCTCCTTAAGAAGCCTTCCCTGGACCCAGCCTCTTTAGCCAACTATCGTCCGGTCTCCAACCTTCACTTTGTAGCGAAGGCTGTCGAGAGTGTGGTAGCACGTCAGCTTCCCCAGTACCTGGATGAAGCTGCCTATCTGGATCCGTTTCAGTTGGGTTTCAGGCCTGGGTACAGCACGGAGATGGCATTGGTCGCGTTGGTTGATGATCTCTGGCGGGCCCGGCACAGGGGCTGCTACTCTGTCCTGGTCCTATTAGATCTCTCAGCGGCTTTCGATACCATTGACCATGGTATCTTACTGCGACAACTCAGGGGGTTGGGAGCGGGGGGGCACCGTTTTGCGGTGGTTCTCCTACCTGTCGGATCGGTCACAGTTCGTGTTGACGGGAGGACAGAGATCGACCCCGAGGCGCGTCACTTGTGGAGTGCCCCAGGGGTCGGTTCTCTCACCCCCTCCTGTTCAACATATATATGAAACCGCTGGGTGAGATCATCCGTGGTTTTGGGGTACGGTATCATCAATATGCTGATGATACCCAACTTTTCATCTCTACCCCAAACCACCCAAACGATGCCCTCGACGTGATGTCCCGATGCCTGGAGGCTGTGCTGATCTGGATGGGGAGGAACAGGCTCAGGCTCAATCCCTCCAAGACTGAGTGGCTGTGGTTTCTGTCATCCCGATTTGTGCATCTTGTTCCATCTTTGATGATAGGGGGAGAAATTTTAACCCCCTCAGAGAGGGCCCGCAATCTGGGAGTCCTCCTGGATACGCGGCTTAGTTTAGAAGAACTCCTGACGGCCGTGACCAGGGGGGACTTTTACCAGGTTCACCTGATACGTCAGTTGCGCCCCTTTCTGGATCGGGATGCTCTGTGCACAGTCACTCATGCCCTCGTCCTTTCTCACCTGGACTACTGTAATGCTCTCTACATGGGGCTACCCTTGAAGAGCACCCAGAGGCTTCAACTGGTCCAGAATGCAGCCGTGCGGGTTATCATGGGGGTACCTAGGTGCTCCCATGTTACACTCCTTTTAGGTGGCCTGCACTGGTTGCCGGTTGTCTTCCGGGTGCGATTCAAGGTACTAATTATGACCTATAAAGCGCTCCATGGCTTAGGCCCAGGATACCTGCGAGACCACCTACTGCCACCAGTAGCATCCCACCATCCAGTGCGATCCCATAGAGTTGGCCTCCTTAGGGTGCTGTCAGCCAGACAGTGTCGGCTAGTGACCCCCAGGTGGAGACCCTTCTCTGTGGGAGAGCCTTCCCTCTGGAATGAGCTGCCCCCGGAGCTTCGTATAATCCCCAACCTCCGGTCCTTCCGACGCACCCTAAAATGTTGGCTTTTCCTGAACAAAATAAAATAAATGATTGATTTAATTGTTAATTTTAATCTAATTTTTAAATTTTTATTGTAAATATCAATTGAGGTTTTTTTTTTGGATACTTTAATGTCCCTTTTAATATTTATAATATGTGTTTTCTTTTGTGTTGTACGCCCTGAATCCTCAACCTCAACAGCTGTGTGACTAGGTTACGAACTGCGGCGATTCACTTGAACTGCAGCACAAGGGGTAAGACTCGCTTAGCCACAGAAAGGTGGGGCTCCATTGTGGTCGTATGATGAGGACTACCTGTGGTCATTCCACTGGTCAGTTCCTTTAGCTCCCAATAAGTGCTGGGATGGAAAGAAAATTCCCAACTAGGCCACACTTGGAAGACTGCATTCAGTTTTGGTCGCCACAATGTGAAAAAGATGTGGAGACTCTGGAAAGAGTGCAGAGAAGAGCAACCAAGATGATTAGGGGACTGGAGGCTAAAACATAGGAAGAACGGTTGCAGCATCTGGGTATGTCTAGTTGAATGAAAAGAAGGGCTATTGGAGATATGATAGCAGTGTTCCAATACCTCAGGGGTTGCTACTCTATCTAATTTCCTTTTTAACTTTTGTAATATGTGTTTTTATTTTTTTAATGTTGTATGCCGCCCTGAGTCCTTTGGGAGAAGGGTGGCATATAAATCCAATTAACAAACAAACAAAGAAGAGGGAGTCAAACTATTCTCCAAAGTATCTGAGGGTAGAAAAAGAAGCAATGGGTGGAAACTAATCAAGGAGAGAAGCAACTTAGAACTGAGGAAAAATTTCCTGGCAGTTAGAACAAGTAACCAGTGAATCAATTTTCCTCCAGAAGTTGTGAGTGCTCCAATACTGGGTTTTTTTTAAGAAGAGGTTGGATAACCATTTTGTCTGAAGTGGTATAGAGTTTCCTGCCTAAGCAGGGGGTTGGACTAGAAGACCTCCAAGGTCCCTTCCAACTCTCCTATTCCATTTGTTTTTTTCCTGCAATGGACACTCTCCCTCTTTTGAGCCTGCTTGCCAGCCATTACCCTTTGCAGGCTTCCTACGACCCAAAGTTTGTTTTTTTCCACAGCAGGTCTGGCGTCAAAAACCGGCCTCTTGCACGGCTTTTGTACGGCTGCAGCCAGCGTCAAGAGGCAGGGTGGAGGCCGAGGGCGCGACGTGGCAGGAACTGGCCGATCTTCAGGTGAGCGAAGGCTGTCTAATCCTCGCCGCTTCCAGATCTGGTGGCGCGGCTCCCTCTGGCGGCGCGTCCGAGAACTGCTACCCGGGGAACCCAGATTGACAGACTCCGACGGGGAAGTGTGGCCAGATCCGGCCCGCAAAGCTGCGGACCGCCTCTAGATGGCAGCAAAACCCTGCAGTGAACTCATCTGAGCTCCCTGAAGTAAGCAGATCGGCGCCCCGCCTCTGCTCTCCTTGCGGGATTCAAGGAACCACATGCCCAGATCTGAAGGGCGCTGGAGGAATCGTCACGCCGTTCTACTTCGGGCATGGAGCCAGCATTCACACGATCCGCGAAGGGGGCTGGTTGTCCCCGTGCAAACCCGAACAGCCAAGCAACCCCGGAGGCGCAAAGGCAAGCGGGCGAGGGCCAGGGGGTGGAAGGGGACGTTTAACCGGGACGAGCCCCGGCAAGGCAAGAAGAATTGGAGCGGCGGATGGCGAGAAATGGGGCTCGATCTTGCACGGGAGAGGGATCCACTGGGATCAACCGAGGAAATTGGCGCGAGGTAGTTAGGACCACCTTCCCCCGAAGTTTCTTCACAATCCGGAAGTGAGGCTTCACAGGGCGCCTGTGGCTTTCCGACGCGCGAGCGGGTTAAGAGGATAAGCCGGGAATCTCTTCCGACCACTCTGATCCTCTCGCCCAGGGCGGAGGGGTGGAGCGATCCCGTTAAAGGGATCGCTTCGGTGTGAGAAAGAATCCGGGGACCCCCGCCGCGAGCAAGCGACAGTCAGGTGCATCTCGATACAGCAGAGAGCTTCCAACCCTACCCCCACCCCCCGGTTGGATTTTACTACCTGTTGCAATTGCGCACGTGTTTTAAGGTGCGTGTCCAAAGATTTTAGTCGGGTGGGGTCGGGGGAGGAGGCACGTTTTGCAAACGGAAGAATCGGTGGAGCAGAGGGTTGGTTTGGGGCATTGAATGACCGAGTAAGGATCTGATAATCCGGCCAGGTCAAAGATTACAAAGAAGTAATCTTTGTGTCTATGGAGATTCTCAGGCATCCAGGCCATGGTTGCCCCAAAGTGGCTTTTTTTTCCAAAACACAACTGGACTTCCTTGTTTTTTTTCTTTGAAGACCTTTCACTTCTCATCAGCACTTAGCAATAACACATAGACATATACCACTGTGCAGTACTTTTACAGCCCCTCTGTAAGCTGTTTACAGAGTCAGCACATTGCCCTCAAACAATTTGGGTCCTCATTTTACCCACCTTGGGAGATGGAAAGCTGAGTCAATGTTGAGTCGCTGAGATTTGAACTGCTGAACTGCAGCTAGCAGTCCGCTGAAGTAGCCTGCAGTACTGCCCTCTAACCACTGTGCCACCTCAGTGCTTGATTAACCTTTTTAATTAACCCGTTTCTATCATCTAGATGGGGGAGAAGTAGTGCAAAGCTTCTAACTCTTCCCTGCACGGGGAGAAGGTGGAAAGGCCAAAAGCTCATCCAAGGAGAAGCCCCTCCCTGTGCTTCCCCTTGGGAGGTGGAGCTTCTGAGCCAGGTGTGCTCTAATCTCCTGCCCTTTGCTCTGGGTGGAAGGGCCAAAGGCCAAGAGGAAGGTAAGGAGGAAGGAGTTGCAGCGGATGAGAAATACTCTCCCACCCATCTCTCCAGGAAATGGCTCCCCCCTTTGCCAAACTGGGAGTAATAGGAATGGAGTTTCAATGGCAAAGGGCTTCCTCCTCCTTCGGCCTTTCTTGGTCTGCTCAAGTTTGCTGTAAATCTGTTTTGCAAACCGCACATCAAAGCAACTGAGTGGAGTTTGTGGCATCTCTGGCCAAGGCTGGATTGGAAAGGGGACATGGCTAGCCTAAAGGGACCAGAAGCATGACTCAACAGCTGGTTCTTTCTGTTTCTGAATCGGGGCAGGGCTGAGAACAGAAAGGCTGTATTCTTAAGGATAGAAGTACGTACCTGTCAGGTGGCTCTAGCGGTTTGTTCCAGGCCAGCTGGAAACTGGATGGGTGACCTGTTGATTTGGAAGGTTCTGGGGGTTTGGTCTGCAAAGATGTATTGGTTGGGTGGCACCAGCCCTGATGTGACTGGAAGGCTTTGTTGTATTTTAATGCACTTGATTGTGTAAGCTATGCCATATTTGTGGAGAAATGTGCCTGATTCATTTTTAAACTGGTCTTCACTTTAAAATAAGACAGCGTCATGCTCCTCTCCTTTTTTCTGTCTCTGTCTCTCTCTCTTTCTCTCTCTCTCTCTCTCTCTCACAGACACACACATATACCACATTCACTTTTTAGCCTTATCAGTTTTGTAAACATTAGAAGAAAGTTCCATATGGGATGTGTCCATGCATGTAAGCAAACTGACCCTAGATAATTCCTTCCCTCTATTGATCTTTTCCTTTAAGCCTCTTATAAACAGATCACCATCTGCCTCCTTTCTTGGTGATCCAAGCGGGACTTCCTTGTTGTGCCCTCCAAAGAAAATGAAAGTGTCAGGGAAGAGGAACAAAGATGATTAGGGAACTGGAGGCTAAAACATATGAACAACAGTTGCAGGAACTGGATATGTCTACTTGAATGAAAAGGACTAGGGGAGACATGATAGCAGTCTTCCAATATCTTGGGTTGCCACAAAGAAGAGGGAGTCAAACTATTCTCCAAGGCACCTGAGGGCAGGACAAGAAGCAATGGGTGGAAACTAATCAAGGAGAGAAGCAACCTAGCTTTTAAGAAGAGACTGGACAATCATTTGAAAAAACATAGGGTCTCCTGCTTGAGCAAAGGACTGGAGTAGAAGATCTCCAAGGTCTCTTCCAGCTCTGTTCTGATTGATTGATTACACTTGGATTCTGAGCCAGGGACTCATCTGAAAACAGCCGGATCTTCCTTTGAAGTTTATATGTCCTACTTGCCTGACCCAAACAGTGTTTCTTGGCAAGGGAAAGGGACGAAAGCTTGTGTATTTTTGCACTGTATTTCCCACCCTGTGTAATTATTACATCTATAAGATCTGGAACAAAATCACGGCATAGAATATCCCTTATGACTTTTAAAGCATGTTTTTATTCTTTTTTTCTATTCACCAGTCAGGCACAATTACTTCGAGCTTTTGGAGGATGAGGTGGGGGTGGGAAATCCCCACTTTTGTTTTTCCAGAAGATAATTTTGCTTGCTTGCTGTTTTCTCCAAACTTCCCTCTTGTCCAAAATTTCTGGTTTGGGTTTTGTGAAGATCCACATTTGGAGAATCAATTTTGTAATATAAGGTGGGGAGATTTGCAGTGGGAATCTGTGGTGTCCCGTTTTTTTTTTCTTGGTTCATCTTGTGGACCTGCAGAGATCTGTTGATCTGTGTCCTTAGGGTCACCTGAGTGATGCAAATGAATCCTGTAGTACCATGTTTTCCCGAAAATAAGACAGGTCTTATTTTCTTTTGACCCCTGAAATAAGCACTTGGCCTCATTTTCAGGGAGGTCTTATTATTCTTGAGGTGCAGGAGGCGGCGAGCGTGGTCACCTCATGGCTGCTGCTGTGTTGCAATATTTTCGGGGAGGGCTTATTTTTGGAGGAGGGCTTATTTTAGCGCATGCGCTCAAAAGCCCAATTGGGCTTATTATGCAGGGAGGTCTTATTTTCAGGGAAACGGGGTAGTCTGCAATTTTTTTTTCCTTTGACAATCCATTCCTATTCCCACACCATTCCAAAGGTGTCCATCCCAAATTGTATACAATACAATACAATACAATAGCAGAGTTGGAAGGGACCTTGGAGGTCTTCTAGTCTAGGCAGGAAACCCTATACCATTTCATACAAATGGCTATCCAACATTTTCTTAAAGACTTCTAGTGTTGGGGCATTCACAACTTCTGGAGGCAAGCTGTTCCACTGATTAATTGTTCTAACTGTCAGAAAGTTTCTCCTTAGTTCTAAGTTGCTTCTCTCCTTGATTAGTTTCCACCCATTGCTTCTTGTTCTACCTTCAGGTACCTTGGAAAATAGTTTGACTCCCTCTTCTTTGTGGCAACCCCTGAGATATTGCAACACTGCTATCATGTCTCCCCTAGTCCTTCTTTTCATTAAACTAGACACACCCAGTTCCTGCAACCATTCTTCATATGTTTTAGTCTCCAGTCCCCTAATCATCTTTGTAGCTAGAAGTCTGCTCAGTCATCCAGGTCAAGGTTGCCCCAAAGGTGCTTTTTCGGAAGGCAACTTCACTTTCTCTTTTTTTCCCTTCTAAGACGTTTCATTTTTCATCGATGCTTCTTCAGCTCTGACAGGATGGTGGGGAATGGAAGGATTTATAACCATGATGGCTAACCTTTGCGTTGCTGAGAGCTGAAAGCATGCATGCACCCATACTCCAATGCGTTTGTGACCACTCCCATGCGCCCCAACCCCCATGCATACATGTGACCCCCTTGTACACCCCCACACAGGTATGTGTTACTCCACATGTGCCCCGCCCCCATGCATGTGCACATGACCCCCCCTATGCCCCCCACATACGTGCATGTCTCCTGCATGCGCCCCTCCACCTATGATGCGTGGGAGAGACCCAAAAACCAATTGACCGGCAGGAGGTGTGCGCACATGTGTGGTGGAGCTGATCTGGGGTGACGGCTCGCTTGCTCATAGAGAAGGCTGTGCGTGCCACAGGTTCGCTATCAGGGATTTATAATGACTTAGCTGCCTGCAAGGAATATACCGTATTTTTCAGAGTATAAGACGCACCATGATTTTGAAGAGGCAAATAAAAAAGAAAGTTTTTGCACTGTGCAGGCCTCCCAAACCCTCTGCATGCTTCATTTTTTTGTGAAAAACGGGGCATGCAGAGAGTTTGAGAGGCCTGCAAAGTGCTCCCGGGGCTTGGGGGGGGGGCGGGGAAATGAGCAAAAAATGGCCTGTTTTTCGTGAAAACTGGCTAGCTTTTTGCCAAAAGCAGGGTATGCATAGTCTTTAGGAAGCTTGCAGAGTGCTCCTGGGGGCTGGGGGTGGGGAGAAAAGAGCAAAAACCAGCCCATTTTTTACTTATTTTTGCCCTCCCCAGCCCCCAAGAGCACTTTGCAGGCCTCCCAAGCCCTCTGCATGTCCATTTTGTGAAGGGGGTGAGGTTTGGGGAACCCAAAAAATGCTGTATTCAGTGTATAAAATTCACCCAGATTTTCTCCCTCTTTTTTGGGGGGGAGGGGGGAAAGGTACATCTTATACTCCCCAAAATACGGTAAATCCTTCCTTTCCCCCACCATCCAGTCAGAGCTGAAGAAGCTCCTTGGATGAGAAGTGAAATGTCTTCAAAGAAAAAACAAGGAAGTCTGGTTGCCTCATGAAAAGGCCCCTTTTTGACTGGGTCCATGGAAGCCTGAGAAAAATTCGAAATAAAAAATTCTTTTCTGTTCCACTTCCAGCGCTTCTGAAATCATGGAGAGCCCCAACAACTTCTGCCGTCTTTGTGGCAGCGTGCTGCGTGGGAATCATCGGCGGTGGCTATTCAGCCGGAGCAGTTCCAGCTCGCGCCCCGACCTGCTGGTGATACTCTCCTATGTTCTTGACCGAGAGCTTCCCCAGCGTGGAGATGGGCGCGGAGAATTCCTGTGTGGGAAATGTGCCCACACCTTGGCGCGGGTATATAATTTTGACACGGTCATCGCCCGGATTCAAGCACTCTCCATTGAGAGCCTCCAGCGCCTGCTTTTGGAGAAAGACCAGTTGGTCCGCTCGCTGCGCCACATCTACATGCGGCGGTTTCCAGATAATGAGGCCTCTGTGTCCTACACGGGCCAAGAGATCTCAGCCAGCATCGCGGATTTGCCACATGTGCAGTACCAGCGCCTCCTGCAGGACGATATGGCCCTCTCCGAATATGAGTGCTGGGCTGACGCCCCCGACAGCAGCCAGCCGGGCACCCCGTGTCGGAACCGCCAATGTCGCAGCTGCCACGGGCTGAGGGTGGACGACAACACTTATGAGTGGGTGTGCCGGACACCGAGACGGCTGGGGTCCCCTGTCTTCCCCCTCTGCCGGGACAAGTCGCAGAGCATGCCTACCGTGTGCTGCACGAGCTCCCAGGCCTCTCTGCGGTCCCAGAGCTTGGGGGATGTCGAGTCGTGTTCCATGCTATCGTTGGACACTTTGCCAGAATCGGAACTAGCAAGGGAGGCGCTGAAAAACCTAAAGGACATTAGAAGGAAGCCGCTAAAGGTCCCATCTGGAAGTAAAATCCCCGTCTTGGTGGGCAACTGGCAGAGGGCCACTCCCCGGAGAGAGAGAGCCTTCGAAAAAGAATTATTTGAGGACCTAATGGTTGAGTTTCTGCCTTTTGACCCAAAGGTAAGAGGTACGAAAAAGTAAGCTAGGGTCTACTGAGTTCAGGCATAGAGGGACCGTATTTTTCGGACTATAAGAGTATAAGATGCACCCTGATTTTGAAGAGGTAAATTTAGAAAAAAAAGTTTATACACTCTGCAGGCCTCCCAAAAAGGGCCCGTTTTTCACGAAAATGGCCTCGTTTTTTTTTTTTGTCAAAAAAGGGCATGCATAGCCTTTAGGAGGCTTGCAGAGTAATCCTGCGGGTGGCGGGGGGGGGGGGGGAACGGGCCATTTTTCACTTATTTTTGCCTTCCCCAGCCTCCAAGAGCACTCTGAAAGCCTCCTGAAGGCTATGCATGGCCATTTTTGCAAAGGGTGTAGGGTTTTGGGAGGCAAAAAACGCTGTATTCAGTGTATAAGATGCACCCAGATTTTCACCCTCTTTTTTGAGAAAAATATGTTAATCACGACTTCCCTCCAGATGTTGTGGGTGCTTCGTCACTGGAGGTTTTAAGAAGAGATTGGGCAGCATTTATCTGAAATGGTATAAGGTCTGTTTGAGCAGGGAATTGGACTAGAAGACTTCTAAGGTCTCTTCCAACTCCATTGTTCTGCTATTCTGTCTTTCCCAAAGCTCCAGGTGCAGCTGTCTCAGCGGTCTCAGCACCAGCAGCACCAAAGATCTTTTGATAACATTGAGGAACGTCTTGAAACAGCCAAGAAGGAGTTGAAGAGATTTCGGGAGAAACAAGGAGAGGCACACAACCAGGTAAAACCAGTAAGTCTTCTATGTCTCTTTTGTTAATGTTGAATGAATGTTGAATGTTGATTTTATTTATATGCCGCCCTTTTCCCCCGAAGGGGACTCAGGGCGGCTCACAACTCAACCCGGGAAGGAGGGGATACAGACAAATTAAAAATGACACAAAACAATTCATGGTTTAAAACACACAGCAGTCATACCATTCGAGACGGGGGCAACGGTTCTTTAGCCCTAGGCCTGTCGGAACAGCCAGGTTTTAAGGGCTTTGTGGAAGGCCTGGAGGGTGGTGAGGGTTCGAATCTCCACGGGGAGTTCATTCCAGAGGGTCGGAGCAGCCACAGAGAAGGCTCCCCTCCGGGTAGTCGCCAGTTGACACTGGCCGGCGGATAGAATTCGGAGGAGACCTAATCTGTGGGATCTAATCGGTCGAGTGGAGGTAATTGGCAGCAGGCGGTCTCTCAAGTACCCAGGTCCAATACCATGAAGGGCTTTATAAGTGACGACTAGCGCCTTGAAGCGTATCCGGAGACCAATAGGCAGCCAGTGCAGCTCGCAGAGGATAGGTGTTACGTGGGTGAACCGAGGTGCACCCACGATCGCTCGCGCGGCTGCATTCTGGACAAGCTGGAGTCGCCGAATGCTCTTCAAGGGCTGCCCCATGTAGAGCACGTTGCAGTAGTTAAGCAGTGCCTCCCAAGCAACTGGTGCCACTCCAAGGGCAGAGGAATTGACCCCCAACTCCTGGATTCCTCTCCCCCTTTGGCTCGGAACATCCCCATTTGTTTGTTCCAGGAGCAAATCACCATATTTTCTGGAGTATAAGACACAGAAAGATTTTGAAGAGGTAAATTAAAAAAAAAAGTTTTTGCACTCTGCAACTCTGCAGGCCTCCCAAACCCGCCACACACCTCATTTTTTGTGAAAAACGGGGCATGCAGAGAGTTTGAGAGGCCTGTAAAGTGTTCCTGGGGGCTGGGGGGGGAGGCAGAAACGAGCAAAAAACGGCCTGTTTTTCGCGAAACGGGCCCTGATTTTGCAAAAAAATCAGGGCGTGCATAGACTTTTGGGAGGCTTGTAGAATGCTCCTAGGGGCTGGGGTGGAACAAAAACGAGTAATAAATGGCCCATTTTTTGCTCATTTCTGCCCTCCCCAGTCCCCAAGTCCCCAAGAGCAGGCCTCCCAAATCCTCTGCATGTCCATTTTGTGAAGCGGGTGGGGTTTCGGGAGGCCAAAAATGCTGTATTCAGTGTATAAAACTCACCCAGATTTTCTCCCTCTTTGGGGTGGGGAAAAAGGTGCGTCTTATACTCTGAAAAATATGGTAGTCTTACACCCAATAAACTGGGCTGGTGGAGGTTGAGAGAGAACTAGTCCAACCTCTCTGCTTAAGGGGGCGTATATATCTGTGTAACCTCATTCTGCCCACTGTAACATCTCCTTTTTGCTCTGTTCCATGTGTGTTTGGCTAAAAAGCTAGCCTTTCCTATCAGTCATGTCCGACTCTTAAGGCACAGTGCTCATCTCCATTTCTTGGCCAAGGGAGCCAGCATTGTCTGAAGTCAATTTCTGTGGTCATGTGGCCAGCATGGCTGTACACCAAAGGCACATAGAACACTGTTGCCTTACCACTGAAGTGGTATCTATTAATCTACTTGCATTTGCCTGCTTTCAAACTGCTAGAAATGCAGGAGCTGAGGCAAGAACGGGTGCTCACCCCATTGCGTGGAGCTTGGGGTTTCAAACCCAATTGACTAAGTCAGAATTAAAGTGACAGAGGAGGGAAAACACTGTGTTTAACCAATGCCTGGTTTGTTCCTTTCTCTGTCAGTGATGCTAAAGAGAGTAAACTGATTGCGATGGGCTTAAATGAAAGAAGAAGTAGGTAGAGGAGCATAAGCCAGGATCCTAGGTTCAGATGTGAGGATGTTGTGATTAAAGCAAGAGAAGATTATAGTAAACCAATGACTGCTTCGTTGCCTATAATAAAACACAGCTTTCTTCTTGGGATGAGTTGATGCATTAAACTCAGCCAGAAAGAAGTAAGCAGAATTAGAGTTTAAATTAGCTGAGATCCATGTTGGTTTGTCCAGTTCAGGGATTGAAAACCAACTTGAGATACTTAGGCGTTTCATTAAAATCTGACAGTGTCCTTAGATGTTATTTCTTACTGAATCTGCTCAAACTTCGAAGCCTTCATAATGTTTCTGAACATTTATATTTCTTTGATCCCTTTTTTAGGATTCTTTTTTCTTATTTTTTTTCACAGAGGTTTTTCTATATTATAAACCACTAGTGTACATCTTGTTATTGTTAAAGTTGCTTGTTCTAACTTAACTGTAAAAAAAGCTTAAAAGTGTATTTTTTTTTAATGCAAGATTTTTAAAATTCCGTATCTAATTGTTCTACCTCTTACTTTGTTTTGCCTCTGGGTTTACAGCTGAAATCAGACAATACTAGTAATCCTCGACACAACCGATCAAAGTTACAACGGCACTGAAAAAAAAGACTTATGACCATTTCCCACACTTACGACCATTGCAGTATCCTTATGGCCTTATGGAATTTTGTGGTCAAAATTCAGCCGGTTGGCAACTGGTTCATACTTAATGACGGTTTCAGTGTCCTGGAGTCATGGGATCCCCTTTTGTGACCTTATGACAAGCAAAGTCGATGGGGAAGCCAGTTCACGTAACTGGCTGTAATTGTGAACTGGTCATTTGTCACTTTTTTTCAGTGCTGTTGTAACTTCAATATGTTGGTAAATAAACGGTTGTAAGTCAAGGACTACCTGTACTTTCAGACATGCAAGTTTCTGTTACTATAAAAGGTAAAGGTTCCCCTCACACATATGTGCTAGTCATTCCTGACTCTAGGGGGCAGTGCTCATCTCCATTTCAAAGCCAAAGAGCGAGCACTGTCTGAAGACATCTTCGTGGTCATGTGGCCGGCATGACTAAACGCCGAAGGCACATGGAGCACTGTTACCTTCCCACCAAAGGTGGTTCCTATTTTTCTACTTGCATTTTTTACATGCTTTTAAACTGCTAGGTTGGCAGAAGCTGGGACAAGTAACAGGAGCTCATTCCATTTCGCTGCGCTAGGGATTCGAACCCCTGAACTGCCGACCTTTCTGATCGACAAGCTCAGCCTCTTAGCCCCTGAGCCTCCCTATAATTTTGCACTAAAGATAGAGCAAATAATTCTGACTGTGCTTCCTATCTGGGCTACCTGGCAAAACTGGAATACTTCCCCTCCCCCTTCTCTCTGTGACACAGGAAGCTGGCTTTCCACCTGAGAAGGCCACGATTGACCAGGAGCAGCTGATCCGTCAACTGACCAGGTTTCTGCAAAGCAAGGAGGAGGTATTACAGGTGAGCCCAGCAAGAGAGATCACTGCAGGTGATCCGATGACTGCTTCCCTTGTCTCATTTTCTGGAACTGGGTGAAGGATATCCTAAGGCATGGCAAACATTTTTTGGCACCAAGTGCCAAAAAGGTGGGGCAGAAACGTTGCGCATGCACACGCTCGTCAGGGCCGTGCTCCAGAAAACATCCAGGTTCTAGCGTGTATGCGTGCCAAATGATTAGCTGGCTGGCGTGCATGCGCAGGCCAGTTTTGGGGCACTGCAGTGCGCGCAAAGGAATCGTGCTCCGGAAAAGCCAAACTTCCAGGCTCTGGCGTGTATGCGTACCCAAACAACAAGCTTCCCAGTGCGTATGCGCACACCTGTTTTCGGCACTGCCATGCACGCCAAGGACAGTTGATCGTCAGGCATGCATGTGTGCCAGAAACCCAGAAGACAAACAGGCAAGGCTGTGTGTTCTGGGTGACATGGCTTCGTGTGCCACTTTCAGCATGTGTGCCATAGGTTTGATTCATTAACTATATTAATCAAGACTCTATTGTTTGTATGCATTTATGTTTGCTTGTGTTGTATTTCATAGGGAAAATACTGAAAAAGCAGTTAACACAGTAGTTTATGGGCTCAAGAGTTCTTGGAAATGCAAAGATAATATACAAAATTATCTCTGTTATTTTACAGTGTGAGATGGGCAGGATGTAAATTTAATAAACAAACAAATATCCCAAATATAATGAAAAAGTAGAGATGAAAACGAGGAACTAAGGAAGAATTTGGTCCATTCAGAAAGGAACTCTCTGATCCTTTGGTCTTAATTTTCTTCTCTAGGACTGTCTGGACACCTTGCTGTCACTCGGATCTCCTGAGGTGAACGCCCCCAAGTTGGAAACCCTGGTCAAGCTCATGGCCCTGCATCTGAAAGATAGAGACCAAGCATTAGAGGTAAACCATAAAGAGTAAATCCCAGCGGTGCTTTTTCAAGAGGCAACTGGACTTTCTGTTTCTTTCTTTGAGGATGTTTCACCCCTCACTCAAGAAGCTTCTTCAATTCTGACTGGATGGTGGGGAATGGAAGGGTTTATACTCCTTGCAGAAAGCTGGTCATTTGAATCTATTTAGAGAGTCATTGAGGCCACTTGGAGGTTTAGTTGTAAATTGTAGATAGGTGATATCCTATCTATCTAGCTATCTTATTTCTGTCTACATCTATATCGCTATATAGCTATAAATATCTATATCTACATGTATCTAATCATTATATCTATCTATCTATCTCTTATTATCGATCTTATATATATCTACATTATATATCTATAGCTACCTAATCTATATCTGCATATTTAATCTCTCTCTTATCTATCTATCTACCCCTATCTATCTAATATCTACATCTATAGCTATAACTACAGCTATCTAATCTATATTTACATATCTAATCGCTCTCTCTCTCTCTTTCTCTCTCTCTCTCATGTATCTATCTATCATCAATCAAAAATACTAATTCTCTTTTTTTGCTTTGATCGCCACAGAAGACTCAATCTGACAATTTCTTGGCCCTGGAGTGTGTTCATCGCCAGTTAAGAGACCTTCAGGAAGCATTGAAAGATAAAGATGTTGATTTGGCACGACTCCACACCATCCTCGGCGCAGAAGCCGAGATCATGAATGTATGAATGGGCAGATCTGGGGTCACGTCAGGAGAGATCCACTAATGCAGACAATGTCATGAAGGATTGTTTGACTTGGTGCAGCATGATGGGAGAAGTCATTGTAGCCCTGGCTTTCTTTTTAGTAGTTTTTCTCATGTTTCTTGATGTGTGAGGTTTTGGGAAGAGTGTGACAACTTTAAGCATTAGAAGCATGATAGCTCATGTGGTTAGGATCCTGGGCTGACGATTGTCACGCTTTCGTTTGAGACCTAGTTGCCGCCCTGTGGCAGAGTGAGCTCCCGTCACTCGCTCCAGCTCCTGTCGACCCAGCAGTTTGAAAGCGGGCAACTGCGAGTAGATAGATGGGTACCACTTTGATGGAAAAGTTAATGGGAATGCGAAAGGAGCCCCCACCTATGCATCCCTCAGGCAACGGTGATGTCACCAGTTGATCTTTTCACCACTGAAGTGCTTCGGGGCTTCCGACATGGAAGTCTAGTATAACCAAATAGGATTTAACACTATTGCATTTTCCTTCTTTTGAAGGTTTTTGCCTATAAAGAGGCAGTGACTGATTGTTCCATGCCAGACATACTTGTTTATTTGTTTATATGTTATTTATACATTTATATGTTTTTAATAACATTTACATCTTTTATTTCCTTTTTTTTAAAGTGTGCATTCTTGCTGTATGAATTGAGGTAGTCCTCAACTTATAGCAGTCGCTTAGTGACCATTAAAGTCATAACTGACCTCCCCAAAATTCCAATGTCTGGCCCCTTTCCCCATGGTCATATGACCTCATGTCAGGCGCTTAGCAACTGGCCCACATTTCCAGCCATTTACAACAACTCTTAAGTTCCCGTGATCATATTTATGATGGGTTTTTTTGAAAACTAGCATGGTTCACAGGAAAGGGTTCGCTTTATGGCCCCGGCGCTCACTTTGCAGTGGTTGCTTAACGACCATGCTGGGGTTTTTTTTGTGTGTGTGTCTTTTAATGACCCCATAATCCCTTACATTGGGGTGGAGTCACGGTAACTGAATGAAGCAGAGTGTTTACTGGCCAGATGCCTTTCCTGTTGCAAATGCAGAATTGGCAGCATATAATTACTCATTGGGCCCAGAGAGGGAAATATCTGCTTCTACCTAGGATCGAACTCACAGTCTCCTGATCGTGTGAGTTCGCTCCACCTCTAGGCCATTGCACCACTCCATGCCGTTCGTTTAATGATCACTGCAAAAAAAGTTTGTATAAAGTTAGGTCGGTCATGTTGGCGACCTGCTTTGTGACTCTCATGACATGAGACCATCATGGGCAGAGTCCATTAGAGTCCTAAATCAAAGACTAGCCATCATGTCAATTTTTCCAAGGTTGTAGGAATGATCCTTGGTGTAAAAAAATCTCTAATGAATATCGAGAGGGAGGCTTGGGACAGGCGCGAATCTGCATTTGTTGGTTTGTCTGGAGGCTTTTAACCTTCTCTGGTCCTCCTTCCCTTCCCTCAATATCCCAGGCTGTGGGGGAGTTCTTGAACCAGAAGGAGCGGGAAACCCGTCGCTTGGAGTCTGTCTGTGCCTCAACTAAACTGCATATCCAAACCTTGGTCTTCACTTTGAAGGAGAAGGAAACCTTGATTAAAGCACTCCAGGAAGCTTTGACCAGTAGCACCAAGGATGTGGAGGTATCTCTCCCTCTACCAAATCCAGATTTTAGTTATTGATATGTTGTACAGGTGGTCTTCGACTTACAACTGTTCATTTAGTGACCATTCAAAGTTACAGCAGCATTGAAAAAAGGCACGTTATGACTGTTTTTCATGCTTATGACCATTGTAGCATCCCCGTGGTCAGGTGATCAAAATTGAGACACTTGGCAGCTTCTGTTAGGGTTACGGCGGATGCCCTAATTAAATCATGAGCCTCAAGCCAAACTTCAAAAGAAATCCAGTTATTTATTAGGAGCTTCATGTCGGCACGTTCCAAGTGAAGCCAACCTTGACCCTATGTAATTACAGCCCTTAATCCTGGGAGGCAGCCTTGAGGAAGATATGTCTGAAATGTGCTTCTGCTTTGGCTTCTGTGTTGCTTCATCCCCCTTGCCTATGGCAACTCGAGAGCAGGCCAGGGATGCTTTGTGAGTTGACAACTGACTCATATTTATGACGGTTGCAGTGTCCCGGGTTCCCCTTTTGTGGCCTTCCAACAAGCAAAGTCAATGGGGAAGCCAGATTCACTTAACAACCGGATTACTAACTTCCTATTACTAATTTAACAAAAGTAGCGAGTCACTTAACAACTCTGGCAAGAAAGGCACTAAAATAAGGACGAAACTCTCTTAACAACTGTCTCACTTAGCAATGGAAATGTTGGGCTCAATTGTGGTCGCAGGTCGAGGCCTACCTGTTTTTGTACCCCGCCTAACGGGGCTCATCCACTTATTTTTCTACACAACCATAATCTTCTTAGGTAGGTTGGATGGAAAGAGTGTTCCATGCAGCTTCCATGATTGAAAGATGGTTAGAACCTGGGTCTCTCTTCTCTTGACCCAGAGTACTACAGAGATGTTTATGTCCTGGCCTCCCTGCTTCTAATCTGGCACCTTCCCCAATACCCTACCTGCAGCTCCAAACATTTTTAGAAAATGGCCCTTTCCAGATTGGACAACTCTGAAATATCCTATTTTGGTCAGTACGATGTAAAAAAGATATTGAGATTCTGGAAAGAGTGCAGTGAAGTGCAACAAAGATGATTAGGAGACTGGAGGCGAAAACATATAAAGAACAGTTACAGGAACTGGGTATGTTTACTTTAATGAAAAGAAGGACGAGGGGAGACATGATAGCAGTATTCAAATATCTCAGGGGATGCCGCAAAGAAGAGGGAGTCAAACTATTCTCCAAGGCACCCGAGGGCAGGACAAGAAGCAATGGGTGGAAACTAATCAAGGAGAGAAGCAACTTAGAACTGAGGAGAAATTTCCTGACAGTTAGAACAATTAATCAGTGAAACAACTTGCCTCCAGAAATTGTGAATGCTCCAAAACTGGACGTTTTTAAGAAGAGATTGGACAACCATTTGTCTGAAGTGGTGTAGGATTTCCTGTCTAAGCAGGGGGTTGGACTAGAAGACCTCCAAGGTCCTTTCCAACTCTGTTATTCTATTCTTTTCTAACACCTCTCTGTTCAGTCACAGATGCCAGTACAGTAATTTCCTTCCTAGTTGGACTAGAAGACCTCCAACTCTGTTATTCTATTCTTCTTCCACCTCTCTATTTCGGCTCTAGGCTCTTGCAAATTCCCTCGGTAGCTCCGACTTGTCTCCAGCATTGCTCCAGCAGATCCAGGAGAAGGAAGATTTGCTGGCCCAGTCCTTGGCTGAGCAAGCACGGCTCCAGGCTGACTGGCAGAGGCGGCTGCAGGTAGTAGAAGATGCAGCCAGTGCCCGAGAACGCAAACTCCAGGTAATGATAGGTGCAACTGTGGGCATCACGAGGTTCGGGAACCCTAAAAAAAGGTTGGTCTTTCTCTTCAATCTTGTCTTTGATCTTGTTACGGTATGTGGGAAATACTTTGGTGGGGTTTGGAAAACAGACTCTGCCAAGGGAATAGTCAGAGTACAGACAGCATCGCTGACAGCTGGATAGTAGGCGGGACAAGAGGTTCAGAAGAAACCCTCCTTGGGGTGAAATCTTCCCAGTTCGGCCAAACAAATAGGAACAATTGTCCCTGGTTCTGTGGAACCAGTAGTAAAAAAAAAAGCTTCTGACGATCACGTGACTCATAGCTGATCTATGGGAAGCTTCACCCCACCCTCGCTTTTTAAAGCATTTTTTTTTCCTACTGGTTCAGGCGAACAGGAAGGAAAAAATGCTTTAAAAAGTGAAAAAAAGAGCTTTTGACAATCACGCGGATCAGCTGTGAGCCGCACGATCGTTGGAAGCTCTTTTTTCCACTTTTTAAATCATTTTTTCCTGCCGATTCTCCTGACCCAGCAGAAAAAATGCTTTAAAAAGTGAAAAAAGAGCTTTTGACAATTGCGCAGATCAGCTGTGAGCCGCATGATCGTTAGAAGCTTTTTTCCACTTTTTAAATCATTTTTTCCTGCCGATTCTCCTGAACCAACAGAAAAAAAATGCTTGAAAAAGTGAAAAAAAATTGCCCCCCAGTCACATGACACCCCCCCCCCCCACTAAGCCACTTCCACAGAACTGATGGGCAAAAAAATTAATTTCACCACTGCTCCCTAGTTTCTGAAGATGTAAAGAAGATGGAGGGGGGAGAGAAGAAGAATATACTTTCAGACTTCCAAGATTGATGTGAACCTCATGGGATAAAACAGATGAGCTAAAACCAGATGAGCTAAATCTACCTCAGGCCTGTCAAATTGGCGGCCTATGGGCTGGATAACTCATGCACAGGCCACGCCCATCCCAGCTCCGCAAAGGCAAAAAAATGTTGCGATATGTCACGATCCGGCTCCTGACGCGATTGAATTTAACATCCGTGATCTACTTTATGTGTAAAACTGCAGTGCAGATCATCCTCAACTTATAGCAATTCAGTTAGTGACTGTTCGAAGTTACAATGTCACTGAAAAAAGTGACATGACCATTTCCCCCCCACACTTATGACCGTTGCAGGATCCTCATGATCATGTAATCAAAATTCAGATATTTATGATGGTTGCACTGTCCCAGAATCATAGGATTACCTTTTGACAGGCAAAGTCAATGGGGAAGCCAGTTTAACTTAACAGCCGTGTTACTAATTTAACAACTTCAGTGATTCACTTAACAAATGTGGCAAGGAAAGTCATAAACGGGGGCAAATTTCTCACTTAGCAACATAAATGTTGGGCTCAACTGTGATCGTAAGTCAAGGACTACCTGTACTTGTACTTGTACAGTCACTGTAACTATCGGCCAGCACAACTTAAAATGTTTTTTGATTGTACTTCTTCTCTGTGGAAGTAAACAGCTTCTGCTTCTCTATTGCCTATTTAGGAACAGCTATATCAACAATCCCAGGATGCCAAAGAGCGAAGCCAGGATATCGCACAACTCCGCAGGCTGCTGGCCCAAGCTGAAGACAAACTAAGCCAAGCAGCTGTTCTCCTACGGGAACAGTGCACAAAATTGGCTGACCTCCAAGAGATGGAGTACCTAAAGACACATGCGCTGGAGGTGATCGAAATTATCAAGGCCTTTGCCCTAGATTTGGGAAACAATTGAATGACTGGAAGAGGATTCTCAGATTTGGGGTCAGAAACTGTAACTCAATGTTACAGGTAGTCCTCAACTGAACAATCACAATTGTTGGCAACAGCTTCTGCTGCCAAACAAAGCGGTCGTTAAGTGAGTAACTCCCAATTGTACAATCTTTCCCCCACCCAGGGTTGATAAGCAAATCACAGCAAATTCACTTGTCTAAGAGAATTTGGCCTTTGATTTGACTTGTTGGGAAGCTCACAATTGATGACCCAGGACACTTTAGCCATTGTAACTATGTGGTTACTAAGGCCCCACGCTTTGAGCACTTGACTTTGGGGATGCTGCCACTGTTGTAAGGATGAGGACCAGTTGTACCTTTTTCCAGTGCTGTTGTAACTTTCAACAGTTGGTAAATGAATGGTTGTAAGTTAAGGACTACCTGTATTGTCAAATTCGATTTCATTGAGGGCCGCATCAGGGTTGTGTTTGACCTCAGGGGAACCGGGGGTGGGTGGGCGTGGCTGGGGTGGGCATAGCCAGCTCAACATCAAAGCTCCATTTTTGGCTGCGACGGCCTCCTGCAACCCTATGCCAGTGAAAACAGAGCTCGGGGGCTGCATGCGCCCCCCCCACTCCATTTTTACTGTCAGAGGGCTGCAGGAGGCAGTCACGGCCAAAAGTGGAGCCCGGGAGGGCCACCCACAGTCCTCCCAAGCTCCATTTTCCCTGGCAGAGGCACTGCGGGCGGTCCTTCATTGCCTGCAGGGCAGCCCCGCCCCGTGGGCCAGATCTATGCACCCTGCAGGCTGGATCCATCCTGCGGGCCTTGAGTTTATCTGGATAGTACTTTAGTTGCTAAGCGGCCAGTCTAAGTTGAGGATTACCTGTGTCTAGCAACTTCTCTTTAAACAGGATTAATCACCAGCAGTGTTTTCTCCAAAGTGGTGCCTTTTCGGTTTAACATTTATACTGGGTTATAAGAAAAAATAAGATACACATGCAAAGGTAAATAGGAAAACGGTGGGGACGAAGAGGGGGGAAGAGAAGTGAGGAAGGATAAGAAAAAAGAAAAAGAAACATTGACTTCCGACTCTCTCTGTTGCAGTAAAATAAGGCATTAACATCAAATCACAACTTTTTGTTTTTTCATAATAATATGAACAAGCCATTTCTATAAAGATCTATCAGTCTAATTGGTAAAATCCCAAATCATAATGTCATTCTTTTCCACTCCCAAGCACAAAGTTCAGAAATGGTTTCCATGTGGAGTAAAGTGGTGCCTTTTCATCAGGCAGGATTTCCTCAGGGAAGTCTACAGGTCTCAAAAATAATCAAGGTAGCAGCCACGCAATCCCACGTTAAAAAAAAAAGGAGGGAGCTTGGATGGCAAGGCTACAGCTGCCATCTTGACTTCTTTGACCTTCTGCCCCTTCCCAAATATCCCTGGATTTACTCCTCCTATTTGCTCAGGTTCAACTTCACCTTCCTCTTCTATTTTTGGCAGGAAGCTTTGCGAGAAGGAGAGGAGAAGGACCGGCTCCTTCAACGCTTACAGGCCCACTTGGCCACAGCAAGAAAGCACATTCCAGAGGAACAAAGTAAGTCCCGGGAACAAGGCTGAGAATGTGGCAATGGCAACCAGGCCAGCCCACTGCCAACTCCTGAAAGAGGCAAAGAAAACACTTGTGAATGGGAACTGGGCCTCAATACAGAGTTTGAGTGGGAGAGCAGCTTTCACCAGACTAGAGATGCTTGGCACATACAGTTATGTCCTCAATTTGGGTTTGGCTTGGTGGATGAACTCTTAAGAGGGAGGGGAGAGGAGGGGAAGGGAAGGAAATAGCAATAGCAACAGCAATAGCACTTCGACTTACATACCCCTTCAAAGCCCTCTCTAAGTGGTTTAAAGAGTCAGCCTATTGCCCTCAACAATCTGGGTCCTCATTTTACCCACCTTGGAAGAATGGAAGTCTGAGTCAACCTTGAGCCTGGTGAGATTCGAACTGCCAAACTACTGGCAGTCAGCAGTCAGTAGAGTTAGCCTGCAATACTGCATTCTAACCACTGTGCCACCACAGGAAAAGGAAAGAGAAAAATAAGGAAAAGGAAAGAAGGAAGGAGAGAGGGAGGGAAGAATGGAAGAAGAGAAGAGGGAGGAAGAAAGGTAGGAAGGAAGAAAGGAAAGGGAGAGGGAGGGAGAAAGGAAAGAATGCAGGGAGAGAGGAAGGGAGGAAAGAAGGAAGGAAAGTAAGGGAGGGTGGAAGGAAGGAAGGAAGGATAATTGTATTGGAGAGAAAAGTTAGATATTGTAAATACATGCTGGCTGCCAAGGACACAAATTTTATTTATTCATTTATGAGGATCCTGCAACTGTCATAAGGGCCAGTCATAAATCACTTTTTCAGTGCTGCTGTAATTTTCGTTGCTAAACGAATGGTTGCAAATTGAGGATTACCTGCATCTGCCATTTATAACCATCCTCTGTTTTCCTTCTATCTTTTAAAGTTTTATTTCCTCATCCTAACCCTCCGGTAAAAATGGAAGCGTAATTAGAGGATGCTTTCTGATTGAGAGTGTTAGTTCCTCTCCAACTTCAACCACCTGCAACCTGCTCTGGAACCAGTCATGCCATGTGGTAACTGAACTAGCGTTGGCTACGATCCAGTTCTTTGGCAAACCATCTTCTTCCTATTCTGACCTAGGCTTCCCAAAAGTACAAAGCCGACCCCTCGTTCTGATAAAACCCTTTTTATTTAGTTTTCCTCTCCCACAAAGTCCTGGCCAACAGTCTTTCAAGAGATTTCACAACTACAGACGTTTATCAGGCTTGGAGAGCTGCCAGGCCAATATCTTCCAAACACCACTCTGTAGTGCAGAATGCTTGGCAAGAAGTCAGGAACAGATCTTCACCCTAATGAATTGAACTTATTGTCTCCTGCAAACTCCTCTCCCCTTTCGCTCCTCTTTATTCCCTATGGGAGGGGCCATTCACCCTCCACCTGTGCCTTTACTCCCAAGTTGGCTCTTGTTCCTTAGCTGTTCCCTTCTCCTGGCAGCTGTGCACATGCGCACATCGGGAACAGGCTCCAGCTGTTCTTCTGCCCCACTGATGTCCAACTCCGAAGGCAGCTGATAACTGTCAGATGGCCCTGGCCCCATCTCTCCCTCTGACACAGAGCCCTCATCAGAGCCTTCCCCAGACTCCAGGACTGGCCCATGTTCCTCCCCAACCTCCTCACTGTCTGTATGTACTGCCAGATCTGCTGGCCACTGGTGGGCCACAACACTTCTCTTCAGAGCATTCCTTCCTAGGCTTCTTCGAAGGTTGGTAAAATGAGGACCCAGATTGTTGGGGGCAATAGGCTGACTCTGTAAACCGCTTAGAGAGGGCGGTAAAGCACTATGAAGTGGTATATAAGTCTAAGTGCTTTTGCTATTAAACAACAACAAATCTCACGACACCTGCAACACTTAATGATTCGGGCAGGGAGTCCTCAAAAAGCAATAATAATGTTATTCCCCCCCCCCCACCTCATTTTCAGGCCAGGTCCTGCTTCCTCCCACTTGAACCTGATTTCCAAGACCCAAAGAACCAAGAGATGCCAAAGAACGAGAACCGGCCAATGGAGAAAAGGAAATGAATGAGCAGAGGTTGATTGAATGTGGGAAGGTGTTTTGATTTTCATTGTTTGGGGAGGGAAGGGATGTGTTGCTGGCTGAACATCGTCGATGGAGCTGCATCCCCCTGTAGTGTGGAGAGCTCTTCTCAAAAGATTTTGCAAGCTGGAAGCTGCTGTTTTAGAAATTCACTGCCTGAAATAAATTAAAATGACAATACAAAGCCGCCTCTGATGTTTCTGTGGTTCCTTTGGGGTTTTTTTTAGGAGAGGGTGACCTATTTTAGATCAGACCAGAACCAAAAGACGATGAGCAGATTTAAAATCAGAACCTTTACCCTTCTTTGGGCCCGTTGCATTTTCTGGAATTCTGCGGCTTTCACAACGGCTTGCTAACCCAGAATTAAGAAAACAGGTCTTTAAAAAAAACAAAAAAAACAAAGCTATAGTTAGTCCTTGACTTACAACAGTTCATTTAGACTCATGCCCGTTTTCACAGGTTGCTGCATCTCTCTAGAGATGTTTTTCATTTATTTATTTGTATCCTGCCTTTATTATTGTTACAAACTCACGGCAGCAAACAAACACATAAAATATTCCTTCCGCTTCCTATTTTCCCCTCAATAACAATTCCGCGAGGCGATCCAAAGATGCTTTTTCAAGAGGCAACGGGACTTTCTAGAACAGTGGTGTCAAACTCGATTTCATTGAGGGTCACATCAGGGTTGTGTAACTTGTGTTTGACCTCGGGAGGGCAGGTGGGTAGGTGTGGCCAGAGTGGGTGTGGCCAGTTAGCCATCTAGACACATGCCCCTCCCTCCCAGCTGCATTTTTGCTGGCAGATGCCCTGAGGCCCGGTCCTTTGCTCTTTCCAGGCCAGCCCTGCAGGCCAGATCTAAGTACCCCTCAGGCCAGATCCGGCCTACAGATTTTAGAAACCATACAATAGCAGAGTTGGAAGGGACCTTGGAGGTCTTCTAGTAGGCAGGAAACCCTATACCATTTCAGACAAATGGCTATTCAACATCTTCTTAAAGACTTCCAGTGTTGGGGCATTCACAACTTCTGGAGGCAAGCTGTTCCACTGATTAATTGTTCTGTCAGGAAATTTCTCCTCAGTTCTAAGTTGCTTCTCTCCTTGATTAGTTTCCACCCATTGCTTCTTGTTCTGCCCTCAGGTGCTTTGGAAAATAGTTTGACTCCCTCTTCTTTGTGGCAACCCCTGAGATATTGGAACACTGCTATCATGTCTCCCCTAGTCCTTCTTTCTATGAAACTAGACATACCCAGTTCCTGCAACCGTTCTTCATATGTTTTAGTCTCCAGTCCCCTAATCTTTCTCTGCACTCTTTCTAGAGCCTCCACATGTTTTCTGCATCGTGGCAACCAAAACTGAATGCAGTATCCCAAGTGTGGCTTTACCAAGGCATTATAAAGTGGTATTAACACTTCACGTGATCTTGATTCTATCCTATGCAGCCTAGAACTGTGTTGGCTTTTTTGGCACCTGCTGCACACGGCTGGCTCATATTTAAATGGCTGTCCACTAGGACTCCAAGATCCCGTTCACAGTTAACTACTGTTGAGCAAGGTACCACCTATACTGTACCTGTGCATTTTGTTTTTCTTGTCTAAAGGTAGAACCTTACTCTTCACTATTGAATTTTGTTAAATTTTGAGTTTGACACTCCTGTTCTAGAACGTCCATTTGCCGTTTGAAACTGCATCTTAGGGACAACAGTGATCTGGATGACTCAGAATCTCCATAGACATTTTGTGAGGTGAGTTGGGCTGAGGCAGAATGAGTGGTCCAAAGTTACCCTCTTGAACTCATAATCAGGGACTATGATAAAATAAAAGAGTGGGACTACTGGAACCAGGTAAACTATTAGCAAAACGAGAGAGTCTACTTACAGAAGGAAGACCACAATCACTATTATTTTAAAATCATATTTAATATACACATATTCTTTATATAAAACATTTTTTCAATTTTTATACATCAGAGAGAAAGCTATGTACAGGAAATGCCTGCAACGGCACCCTTGCATAAGATATAAATTGATCCGAAGAACAGAGTTGGTGTTTTGCATCTTGCCACAATATGATTTTTATTTTTTAATGGCAAGAGATACCCTGGAAAGAAAAAAAGAGAAAGGAAAACCATTGCGGAGAAAAAAAAGTGAGGGAAATAAAGCAAAAATAGAGGTGATGGAGTTGGCGTGAATTAAGCTGGCTTGGTAAATCAAAAACTTGGGCCAAATGTTGGCACTACAATATCAGAAATGGAGTTTATCCACAAAGGCACTTAGGAAATAAGATGGCCGACATTCAGCGTACCGAAAACCATTTGTCATTTGGTGCTTGGCCAGTGCAATATTGAACAATTCAACCGGTAAAACATTCAGAAAGAGGATTGGCTCAGGAGGAAAAAGAACAATTTGATCTGAAATACAAGATGGCACCTTGGAATAATTACCAGTTTCAGAAAAGTCTTTGGCTGGGGAAGGAGTCAGGAACAGGAATTCAACAATACGCCAGGTTTAATCCTCTAAAAATAGTCAAGGATAAAAATATAAATCAGAGAGAGAAGGTAGGAACAGCCCTTTAGAAAATAACCCAAGTACCTCTGAAAAGGCCAACCATGTGCTAACAGTCATCGAAGCTGAAGAAGGATAGACCGAGCAATCAAAATGATTTGGGTTCTGACTCCAGCTCGGAAGTTCACATTCAAAACATCTGGAGAACATCTGGGCACCTGGCCCAAGGCACTCTTTCCAGAGGGCATCCACTCAACATGCCAGGGAAGCAAGATTTTTCTGAGATTGTTGATGGCACCAGGAGAAGATTTGCTTCTGCATGACACGATTTAAGAAGGAGCTTTATTGTGGTTCACCACACTGCCTGTTTTGGGCCAGGAACGTAGCTAAAAAAAGGTTGTATTTTACAAATGGAGCAAGTGGACAACCAAAGACTACGAAAAGAGCCCTGATTTTGACCCATCCGAAAAGACAGTTGACCAGAACGAGTTCAGAACAGCTGTGATCGGTTAAATGATCCCAGACCAAGGAAGCAGAGCGGTGGCCAAAAAAAAAACGATTTTGGAAGACGGAGATCAAAAGAAGGATTCCAAAAAGAGGCCCATGTTACGGGAGAGAAATTAAATAGATCAATTATTCATAAATAGACAATCTGCACAATAAACAGCAATATGGGTAGGTTGGCAATATGGGGAAAAAAATATGAGGAAGAGTTTCAAGTCATCTTGTGGAAGTCCACACAACATTGTGTGAAGGGGAAGGGAAGAACATTAAGTTGTCTCTGATATGGATGCAAAAAAAAAAATGATGAAGAAATGATGGGGACCAATAACATAAGTTGAGGAGTTTCCTCCAGTCCCGGGTTTTCCTATTTGTCCTTGGCCTTCTTGTTCTTCTTGTTCAGGATCTTCATAAGAGACTTGGACATGTAATACGGCTTCTCCTGGGAACCATCATTGCGCTCCAGGTCTTCCACTATGGGGACAAAGAGAAGATGTTTACACCAGGTTGGCTATTAAATGTACGATACATTTCTTCTCCAACTTGAGACCCTCCAGATCCTTGATTCCTGCTGACTCCATGGACAGCTCCCTCATAGTCTCTTAGCCACGTTTTATAGCAATAGCAATAGCAGTAAACTTATATACCGCTTCATAGGGCTTTCAGCCCTCTCTAAGCGGTTTACAGAGAGTCAGCATATTGCCCCCAACAATCTGGGTCCTCATTTTACCCACCTCAGAAGGATGGAAGGCTGAGTCAACCCTGAGCCAGTGAGATTTGAACCGCTGAACTGCTGATCTAGCAGTAGCCTGCAGTGCTGCATTTAACCACTGCGCCACCTTGGCTCTTGGTTTTCATATAAGTACCGTATTTTTCAGAGTACAAGACGCACTTTCCCCTTCCCAAAATAGGGTGAAAATTTGGGTGCGTCTTATACACCAAATGTAGCCCTGCCCACCTGCCGGCCCCCAGCTTTTAGCCTCCGTGCGTCCTCTCAAACAGAGCTTTCAGAGGATGAAAACACGAGCTGCAGAGGCCAAAATGGCAACCCGGAACAGCTGCTGCCTTGTCAGACCGGTTCTGCGCTTTGCCTGCAGAACTCGCTGGAGCGCCCTGGAGATGATCAGCTGCATTTTTGAAGCTGTGTATCTTCCCCAACAAGGCGCGTGCAAGTGCACACTCACAACCACCAAACCTATTGTTAACGTTCACCTCTGGCAAGAGCTGAAGGGGGGTATTGTATTGTTAAGGCTGGCAAATAATTTTGATCTCACAGACCCCAGAGAGGATCTTGGGGCTTCCTCAAGGTTCCTTGGACCATACTTTGTGAAACACTGCTCTTAGGGAAATGGGATCCAGAGATGTGAGGAGGGATACTCACAGAAACAGAGGAACAGCGTGTCAACACACATATTGTAGACACTGAAGAATCCTTGGGCGATGAGGTAGGAACCTACAACCACAGTCTGAAGCAAAAGAAAGAGAGGAAAGAAATGAGGGAGAAGTGAAAGATGGTGAGATTTCAGTTTTAGAATACTGTGGGATGCAATTTACTTTATGATATTCCTATCACCCATGTGTCAACGCTGAAGTGAACCATGTTCTTAAAAGATGCAATTGGTGGTTCACAATTTATATTCAGAATAAGAGAGTTGGGAGGGACCTTGGAGGTCTTCTAGTCCAACCCCTTGCTCAGGCAGGAAACCATATACCGTTTCAGACAAATGGCTATCCAACATCTTCTTAAAGACTTCTAGTGTTGGGGCATTCAAAACTTCTGGAGGCAAGCTATTCCACTGATTAATTGTTCTGTCAGGAAATTTCTCCTTTGTTCTATGTTGCTTCTCTCCTTGATTAGTTTCCACCCATTGCTTCTTGTTCTACACTCAGGTGCCTTGGAAAATAGTTTGACTCCCTCTTCTTTGTGGCAACCCCTGAGATATTGGAAGACTGCTATCATGTCTCCCCTAGTCCTCCTTTTCATTAAACTAGACATACCCAGTTCCTGCAACCATTCTTTATATGTTTTAGCCTCCAGTCCCCTAATCATCTTTGCTGCTCTTCTCTGCATTCTTTCTTTCTATTCTGTCTCTTATCAACCATACTGTGTTTGAAGAACACAGGAAGCGGTTCACAGTTGTCTACAGTCTTAAGTCACTAGTTTACTAATGACCACTTGGCTAAAGTTTCTCTGACTCTTTCTACCCCAATTAACCATTTTTTCTCGATCCCATGCAATTTTATGCCAGCCCACTCATCTGGGTCTAGGGGGCCTGCAGAATCTTTTCATAGATTTAATATTCCGTATGTATAGGTAGTCCTCAATTTACAACCGGATGCTTAACGATGGACCCCCCCTCAAAAGCTACTTATGATTCATTTACAAAGTTGCAATGGGCAAACCCACACCCACCCACACACCACGCAGTCACATGATCTGTCATCCAGCTCATCTTTGCAGCCATTTACAATGTCCCACAGTCGCGACTGTAATTTTTGATGGGTTTTTTTTGCCGGTCCCTATCATTTATATCTGCTTTCCAGCAAAAAAAAAAAAAAAAAAAGGCCATTGGGTAAAATGGATTTAGGTTTAGGTTTAGATTTAGGTTTATTCCATTTATATGCCGCCCTTCTCCCAAGGACTCAGGGCGGCGTACAACATTAAAAGAAACATATAATACAAAAGTTAAGAAGAAATTAAACAGGATATCCCAAACCCAATTAAAATTGACAATGACACATTTTTTTTAAAAGAATTAAAATTAAAATTAATAGTAATCAATAATTTGATTTGTTTTGTTCAGGCCAGGCTGGCTTGCTGGAAAAGCCAACTTTTTAGGGCGCGTCGGAAGGACCGGAGGTTGGGAATTATACGAAGCTCTGGGGGCAGCTCATTCCAGAGGGAAGGCTCTCCCACAGAGAAGGCTCTCCCCCTGGGGGTCGCTAGCCGACACTGCCTGGCCATCCGGCACCCTGAGGAGGCCAACTCTGTGGGATCGCACTGGACGATGGGAGGCTACCGGTGGCAGTAGGTGGTCTCGCAAGTACCCTGGGCCTAAGCCATGGAGCGCTTTAAGGGTCATAATTAGTACCTTGAATCGTACCCGGAAGACAACCGGCCACCAGTGCAGGCCGCCTAAAAGGGGTGTAACATGGGAGTACCTGGGTGCCCCCATGACAACCCGCGCAGCCGCATTCTGGACCAGTTGAAGCTTCCGGGTGCTCTTCAAGGGCAGCCCCATGTAGAGAGCGTTACAGTAGTCCAGGCGAGAAAGGACGATTTGCTTAACGACTGGGGCATTCACTTAGTGACCACAGCATTTACCTAACAACTGCCGCAAAAAAATAATGGATTCAGTCACGGGATGCCTCAATTTATAACTGCAATGATTTATGACCATAATTCCAGACTCTGTTATGGTCACAAGAGGACTACCTGTACCTCAGCCCTCAATTTTGGATCTTCCCTGTCCACAATTGTTTTAAGAATCTTTCAAGGAGGCAGGAAACAGCTACCCAAAAAATCAGCATGACATACCAGAATGGGCAACCAGTAGTAGTTGAGGACTGGGGATTTGAACCGGGGATCGTCAATGGG